>NW_016807715.1:0-6206 GCF_001698545.2 Rhinopithecus bieti
ACCGGTCTTCCTTGTCGCTCGCGCCGGGAGTTGGAGACTGGAGCTGTTCCTATTCGGCCATCTTGCTCCGCCCTGAGAGTTTTCTTAATTGTAGCTATTTGCCAGAACTCACTACCCACCCTTTCTCTGCCTATACATTTTTTTTTCCAGTTGGCATTTCCTGAATTGTATTCTTTATAATAATCCAGTAAACATAGGTAGAGTGTTTTGCCAAGTTCTATGAGTAGTTTTATCAAATTATTAAACTTCAGAGAGAAGTTTATAAAAGCTCATGATTTATGGATAGCTGCTTAGAGGTATAGATGGTCCCCTGGTATTTGTCACTGGCATGTGTACTGGAGACTCTATTGAGAAACTGAGTCCTGAAGTGGTTGGGTCTGCAGTGACTGTGGATTCTGAGTTGTTGAACACCCAGTTGGTGTTGAAGTGTTGGCTGGTGTGCAGCAAATGCCGTGTATTTGGTGTGAGAACAAAGACATTACTGCAGCCTTGGCTGGAGGGAGACTGTGGGTCTTTTGGGGAATGGAGACTCTCTTCTTCGACACAAGCTGTTGTGCTGTGAATTGTCCTGTGATTCCATGTCTCATCCAGATTCAGATGGAACTGAGAACTCAAAGGAAAGGCAGTTCTGAGGGCAGACTCCTCTCCCCACCTTGCTGCTAGAAAGTGATTTCTGCACACTCACACCCATGCACACTGGACAGTGATGTAGCCACACTCCTCCCATGACAAGGCTCCACCCTCAGAAATTGTGCTGAGAGAACTTCTGCTTCTAGAGTTTTCTGCCAATAGGTTCTGTAAGTGCCCAGAGGACTCACAGCTTCTTTTTATGGCCAGATCTTGAATCTGCACCAGTGACCCATTTTTTCCACTAGTATAGGCTTCTGGGTAATCCGTCCCTCCCATCCGCCTACATGCACACATTCACAAGTCAGAGGTACCCTGCCTGGACCAGTATCTGTAGCACTAACCAGTCTTTTCACCAACTATGTACTGTTCCTTACCCATAGTTTCTTTTTCTTTTTCTTTCTTTCTTTTTTTTTTTGTGAGACCTAGTTTTGCTCTTGTCACCCATGCTGGAGTGTGGTGGTAGGATCTCGACTCACTGCAACCTCCACTTCCTGGGTTCAAGAGATTCTCTTGCTTCAGCCTCCCGAGTAGCTGGGATTACAGGTGCCTGCCACCTTTGCTGGCTAATTTTTGTATTTTTAGTAGAGACGGGATTTCACCATGTTGGCCAGGCTGGTCTCAAACTCTTGACCTCAGGTGATCTGCTGGCCTTGCCCTCCACAAAGTGCTGGGATTACAGGCATGAACCACTGCGACTGGCCCCCATAGGCTTTTTATAGCACGTTCTCTTATTCTGCCTTTTTCTTTTCCACAAACGCTCTTTCCACAAACCCGAGTCCACACCTCTGGTACCTAAATACAAACCCTACTGGAAATCAAATGTCCATGCGTTCAGGATGATTTTTTTCTTCCTGCTTATTGTAGCCATAAATGTAAAATAGAAATAAGACACTTAATCATTCAACTTCAAAATAGAAAAGGGAATTACCCCTTTTTTAAAAAAAAAAAGTTTAATTTAGATACCTTTTATATGTAAATCCTTTCTCTGCTTTTTATCTTTTTTGTTTTCCTTTCAGTATCTATGAAATCTATTTGTGTTCTAATTCCTTCCTTCCTTCCTTCCTTCCTTCCTTCCTTCCTTCCTTCCTTCCTTCCTTCATTCCTTCCTTCCTTCATTCTTTCCTTCTTTCTCTCTGTCTCTCTGTCTCTCTTTCTCTCTTCTCCTTGATGGAAT
Source organism: Rhinopithecus bieti (assembly GCF_001698545.2). Taxonomy (NCBI): domain Eukaryota; kingdom Metazoa; phylum Chordata; class Mammalia; order Primates; family Cercopithecidae; genus Rhinopithecus; species Rhinopithecus bieti. The sequence continues at coordinate 1,805 of NW_016807715.1, forward strand.
TTCACTCTTGTTGCCCAGGCTGGAGTGCAGTAGTGCAATCTTGGTTCACAGCCACCTCCGCCTTCTGGATTCAAGCGATGCTTCTGCCTCAGCCTCCTGAGTAGCTGGAGTTACAGGCACCCGCCACCACTCCCAGCTAATTTTTGTATTTTTGATAGGGATGGGGTTCCACCATGTTTGTCAGCCTGGTCTCGAACTCCTGACCTCAGGTGATCTGCCTACCTTAGCCTCCCAAAGTGCTGGGATTACAGGCGTGAGCCACTGCACCAGACCTATTGTTTTCTCTATTATGCTAACATTGGGATTATTTAGTTTTCTTTTCAAGTATTTTGTGAATTAAAATTTTGTTTTCTGACACGTTTTCCTTTTTCTTAACATACAAATATAGCACTATAAACTTCTGTTTTATAAATGTTTTGTGGGGTTTTTTTTGTATCCCAGAAGTTATTATATATGTTGTGTTTTTATTTTCTTTTTTCTCAATACCCTTTCTGATTTCTCCATGCTTTTTCTCTTTGATCCATTGGTTTTCCAGGGACATGTTGTTTACCAAGCACATATTTGTAAGTTTTTAAATTTTTATTTGGCTATTGATTTCTAGTTTTATTAAATTGTAATTTAAAAAGTTGATACAGCTGGGCGCAGTGGCTCATGCCTGTAATCCCAGCACTTTTGGTGGCCAAGGCGGGTGGCTTAACTGAGGTCAGGAGTTTGAGACCAGCCTGACCAACATGGTGAAACCCCGTCTTTACTAAAAATACAAGATTGCCTGGGCACAGTGGTGCATGCCTGTAATTCCAACTACTTGGGAGGCTGAGCCGGAAGAATTGCTTGAACCTGGGAGGCAGAGGTTGCAGTGACCTGAGATTGTGCCATTGCACTCCAGCATGGGTGACAGAGTGTGACTCCATCTCAAAAAAAAAAAAACAAAAAAAGGTGATATAATTTTAATGTTTTTAACTTTGAAAACAGTTAGTTTTTGTTGGCCCAACATATGATCTATCATGCATAATGTTCCATCTGTGCTTGATAAGAATGTGTATTCTCATACTTTTACGTGAAATTGTCTATATATGTCTGGTAGGTGCAGTTGTTCTACAGCACTATCCAAACATATTATTGTCTTTCTAGTTTTCCGTCTGAATAATCTATTGTTTTAAGTGGAGTAACAAAGTCCTCTATTATTGTCGTATTTGTCTGTTTTGTTCTAAAGTTCTTTTTATATGTTTATATATTTATATGCTTCAAAGTTGGGTGCATACATTTTTTAATTGTTATATCTTTTTGACAGATTATTCTCTTATTATTATAGAGTGATCTTCTTTGTCTCTTGGGACAGATTTTTTTTCTAGAAGCCTATTTTGTCTGATATAAATATAACCACTCTTACACTGTTTCAATTATCATTGGTATGGGTTTTTTATATTCTTTAGACATTAACCTATGTCTGCCCTTAAATCTAAAATAAGTCTCTTGTGTGACACATACTATTAATTTAAAAAATATATTTAGATATTCTGTGAATCTTTTTTTTCATTTTCTGCTTTCATAACAGAATATCCTAGAGTTGGTATTTTATTTTTTTAATTTTTATTTGTTTATTTATTTGTTTATTTGAGACAGAGTTTTGCTCCTGTTGCCCAGGCTGGAGTGCAATGGCACAATCTCGGTTCACTGCAACCTCTGCCTCCTGAGTTCAAGTGATTCTCCTGCCTCAGCCTCCCAAGTAGCTGAGATTACAGGTGACTGTCACCACACCCGGCTAATTTTTGTACTTTTAGTAGAGACAGAGTTTCACCATGTTGGCCAGTCTGGTCTTAAACTCCTGACCTCAGGTGATCCACCCGCCTTGCCCTCCCAAAGTGCTAGGATTACAGGTGTGAGCCACCCCGTCGAGCCTTAGAGTTGGTATTTTATAAAGAACAGAAGTTTACTTAGCTCACAATTTTAGATTATAGATGACCAAGAGCATCCCATTGACATCTAATGAGAATAGTATCTCCACATCACAAAATGGCCAAAGGCATGAAGATGACTGAAGATATACACCAGGGAGCTTACTTTTATAATATACCCACTTTCCTGCTAACCCACTGTGAAAATAATGACATTAATTCATTTATGAGAGTAGATCCCTCATGCCATAATATCTTTTTATAGTTCTAACTTTATAATTTTATAACAATGGCAGTTAAATTTCAACGGGGACATTCAAACCACAACAATGTGTTTTGATACTTAAAAAGTTTTTGATAAGTAACTATTTCCTACTGCCATTTGGTAATTTTTGTCTGACAATTTAGTATTACACTTTAGTATTTTGCCATTACTTTTAATGGCAAAACCGCAATTGCTTTCGCACCAACCTAATAATGTCTTTTCTTTTCATGCTGTCTTCTCTTGTGTTTTGTTGAATTTTTTTTTTTTTTGCTTTTGTTGCTGTTATATGCTTTGATTCCCCTTCCTTCCTTCCTTCCTTCCTTCCTTCCTTCCTTCCTTCCTTCCTTCCTTCCTTCCTTCCTCCCTCCCTCCCTCCCTCCTTCCTTTCCTTTCCTTTCCTTCTTTCTTTCTTTCTTTTTTTTTTTTGACGGAGTTTCACTCTTGTTGCCCAGCCTGGAGTGCAGTGGCACAATCTCGGCTCACTGCAACCTCCGCCTCCCGGGTTCAAGCAATTCTCCTGTCTCAGCCTCCCGAGTAGCTGGGATTTCAGGCATGCACCACCACACCCAGCTAATGTTGTATTTTAGTAGAGACGTGGTTTCTCCATGTTGGTCAGGCTGGTCTTGAACTCCTGACCTCAGGTGATCCACCCACCTTGGCCCAAATTAACATTTTTAAACACTCCTTCTGGTTGCTGAGAATGGATTGATTGGCAGGGGGGCAAGAATAGAACCAGGCAGACATTGAGGAGACAATTACAGCCATCCCAGTGGGAGTCTGACCAGGGTAACCAGGGTGGAGACAGAGCGATGGCAAAAGAAAGGGAACCCATTTCAGAGGAAGCGCTGACAGCACTTGCTGAGCAATGATAATAGTTATGGAAAGTCATGGTCAAAGCTAAAGAGCCCAGGAAGGATGTACAGCCTTTTGAATATTCCCAGTTATTTTGATTTTGATTGAATGTCCCACGGTTCTTGGAGTTGGGAGGTTAGGGAGTCTAAGTACTGGCTTAGGTGTGGGGAAGGAGTAGAGAGGAACTAAGGAATTCCATGTGACTGCAGGCTCCAGAATACAGTCACACCTGGAGAAAGTGGGAGGGCCTTAGAGAATCCTTATCCTTATCTAGCCCTGGACAAACCTTGTGATGTCGTTTCCTTAGCTCTGTCTCCCTTTAGACTGTGAGCTTCACAGGGTCAAATGCCTCTCCTGTAGAGTCCCCATGTCCAGTACTGGGCCTGCCACGTAATTGATGCTCCAAAAATGGTGGTCAAAGGAATGCATGGTAGCGCACACCTGTAATCCCAGCACTTTGGGAGGCTGAGGCGGTGGATCGCTTGAGCCCAGGAGTTCAAGACCAGCCTGGGCAACATGGCAAGATCCCCATCTGTACAAAAAAATTAAAAATTAGCTGGGTGTGATGGTGTGCACCTGTGGTTCCAGCTACTCGGGAGGCTGAGGTGGGGGGATAGCCTGAGCCCAAAAGGTCCAGGCTCTTCTGGTGAGCACAGCAAGACCGTGTCTCTAAACAAATAAATATTTAAATTATGTATATATATATATGTGCACACACACATATATGTGTATATATATATTTATATATATAGGCTGGCCATGGTGGCTCATGCCTGTAATCCCAGCACTTTGGGAGGCTGAGGTAGGAGGATGGCTGGATGGCTTGAGCCCAGGAGTTTGAGATCAGCCTGGGCAACATAGCGAGATCCCTCCTCTTTTTTTTTTTTTAATTAAAAAAGGAAAAGAATCTATGTATTTAAAAAAGGGACTAGGCATGGTAGCTCATGCCTGTAATCCCAGCACTTTGGGAAGCCGAGGTGGTTGGATCACCTGAGGTCAGCAGTTCAAAACCAGCTTGGCCAACATGGTGAAACCCCATCTCTACTAAAAATACAAAAATTAGCAGGGTGTGGTGGGGGGCGCTTGTAATCCCAGGTACTTGGGAGGGTGAGGCAGGAGAATGGCTTGAATCCGGGAGGCAGAGGTTGCAGTGAGTCAGGATTGCTGCACTCCAGCCTGGGCGACAGAGTGAGACTCCATCTCAAAAAACAAACAAAACACAAAAGTTAACCAGACATGGTGGCAGGTGCCTGTAATCCCAGCTACTTGGGAGACTGCAGGAGGAGAATCGCTTGAACCCAGGAGGCGGAGGTTGCAGTGAGTATAGACCATGCCACTGCACTCCAGCCTGGGCAACAGAGCAAGATTCTGTCTCAAAAAAAAAAAAAAA
>NW_016807715.1:7101-19216 GCF_001698545.2 Rhinopithecus bieti
GAATGGGTTTTAAAGGTAACTTTTTTTTTGTTTGAAAGTGGTTTTATTGTTCTATTCAAGAGTATTATCCTTGGAATCAAAGTTGCTTGTGTTTTAATACTGGCTCTGCTATTGTGAGCAAGTTATTTCTCTCTCTGGCTGTTTCTTTCTTTATAAATTGAAGATAATAATAATACCTTTGTTATTAAGTTACTGTATCTATTAGTCCATTCTCACACTGCCATAAGGACACACCCAAGACTAGGTAAATTATGAAAGAAAGAGGTTAATTTGACTCACAGTTCAGCGCAGCTGGGGAGGCCTCAGGAGACTTACAATCATAATGAAAGGGGAAACAAACACATCCTTTTTCATATGGTGATAGGAAGAGAAAACGTGCTGAGCAAAAGGGAGAAAAGCCTCTTATAAAACCAGCAGATCTTATGCAAACTCACTCACTATCATGAGAACAGAATGAGGGTAACTGACCACGGGATTCAATTACCTCCCATGAGGTGTCTCCCATGACACATGGGAATTATGGGAACTAAAATTCAAAATGACATTTGGGTGTGGACACAGCCAGACCACATCAATGTGACAACAAAATTTATTTTATTTTTTTTTTTGAGACGGAGTCTCGCTCTGTCGCCCAGGCTGGAGTGCAGTGGCCGGATCTCAGCTCACTGCAAGCTCCGCCTCCTGGGTTTACGCCATTCTCCTGCCTCAACCTCCCGAGTAGCTGGGACTACAGGCGCCCGCCACCTCGCCCGGCTAGTTTTTTGTATTTTTTAGTAGAGACGGGGTTTCACCGTGTTAGCCAGGATGGTCTCGATCTCCTGACCTCGTGATCCGCCCGTCTCGGCCTCCCAAAGTGCTGGGATTACAGGCTTGAGCCACCGCGCCCGGCCAACAAAATTTATTAACACATGTATAGTGTTATGGTTAGTGCTCAGTACAAATTAGTTATTATTAATGAGATATTTATATGCTGAATTATGTTAATACATGCTTTCACAGCAATATTTTCCATTACACATAAGTTTTCCAACCAATAGATGACTATATATTTGAATTACAATTTTATTTTATTATATTTATTTATTTATTTATTTATTTATTTTTGAGATGGAATCTCGCTCTGTCACTCAGGCTGGAGTGCAGCGGCACGATCTCAGCTCACTGCTAGCTCCACCTTCCAGGTTTACACCATTCTCCTACCTCAGCCTCCCGAGTAGCTGGGACTACAGATGCCCGCCACCACGCCTGGCTAATTTTTTTGTATTTTTTTAGTAGAGACGGGGTTTCACCGTGTTAGCCAGGATGATCTCGATCTCCTGACCTCGTGATCCACTTGCCTCAGCCTCCCCAAAGCGCTGGGATTACAGGCAGGAGCCACTTCACCCGACCTAGAATTTTATTTTAAAGGTGATATATACATTTAGAATAATAGTGTACACAATGGAATACTATGTAGCCTTAAAAAGGGGCAAATATTGTCAATTGAAAAAATAAGAATAAATTTAGAGAATATTTGCTAATTACAATAATCCAGCCACACAAGAAAAATGCAGCATGATTTCACTTACTTAAAATCTAATAAAGTTGCATTTGTTATCTATAAAGTAGAATGTGGAATAATTGGTTACCAGAGGCAGTTGTTGATAAAAGAATGCAAAGTTTTACAGACAGGATAAAGAGGTTTTGAAATCTATTGCACAGTAGAGTGATTATAGTCAATGATAATGTATGTATATTCCAAAATAACTAACAGTAAGTTTTAATATCTCACCACAAAAAATACTAGGTAAGTGAAGTGATAGATATGTTAGTTAATGACATAGTCCATATTTTATACATATATCAAAACATTACACTGTACCCCATAAATGTATGCAATTTTGATTAGTCAACCAAATGTACCAGTAATACATGTTTTTTTTTAATTAACTTTAAAAATTGAACCAAAGAAATAAATGTATCTTCATATCTTATAATTTCAGGAAAGACATACATATATTTTTAATTACACATGGCTTGCTTATTTAGTGATGTAGGTAAGTAAACTTTTGATATTGTGAATAGTCTGAACCTACCACTCAATAATAAAATGTTAATTATTACTGTTCAGAATAATACAATTCAGCAATTCTCCTGCCTCAGCCTCCTGAGTAGCTGGAATTATAGGGATGCACCACCACATCCAGCTAATTTTTTTGTATTTTTAGTAGAGACGGGGTTTCTCCATATTGGTCAGGCTGGTCTTGAACTCCTGACCTTGTGATCCATCTGCCCTGGCCTCCCAAAGTGCTAGGATCACAGTCATGGGCCACCGCACCTGGCCAATTCTTGCTATCTTATAAGTGACTACAATATTAACACCATCACCTAGAAAGAACTTATAGATAAGTGGAAGACACTAAAAATCAAGTGTTGCTACCTGTCATGATTGGTCACTCTGTGAACACAATAAACATCTTTGCATGAAAAACTACTGAGTAAATGTTTTATCCAAAAGTTGCCATAATCTCAAAAATTTTCCAGAGAAAATGAACAAAATGTTGGCTACAGTTAGGTGACTAAGTGAAAACTGTAGACTGTGAACCTCATCCACTAAAAAAAAATCAGCACATTGTGCACATGTACCCTAGAACTTAAAGTATAATAAAAAATCATAAAATAATAGAAAAATCTCTCGATTGTAACATTAATATGAAACATTATATGTTCATATTAAACATTAACATGAAAAGGAATTATTATTCCAATTTTTAAATTCACAGAGCTCATTTCATTTGCAACATTTAACATTCACACTAAAAAATATAAGATCCTGCATGAAAACTTAAGTTGTGCTGTAAATATATCATAAAAATTATATTTAATAATTATTCCTTAATATTAACTCTCTGGATCTTGTGATCCGCCCACCTTGGATTTCTAAGAAATATTTTCTAAATACTTTTGTATACACTACAGTTTGCCTTAGAATCTAATACAAATTTTTTTTTATGAAGACAAATAGTGCTACCTGATTTAATTGTCTCACCTGTGGACAGTGTATGCCTCTTATCTGAATTAACTTATCTGGAAGTTACATTGAGAAGCTATAAATAAGTTCAAACTCCCAAGTTTAACACAGTTTTTCACCATATTAAAAAATTCCAATTTTCTCATCAGAACCTGCAAAGTACTGTGTGAAATGATGTGGCACAGAGAGAACAGTGAGAAAACTGTAGCCACAACACAGAAAAAAATGGGAAGGGCTGTGATGGATACAACTTTGGGACAAACATAAAAAGTCACAAAACAAAAGAACAAAAGATAATCAGAAAATTTAAAAAGCAGAAGTTTTATTTAAATTCAGAGAGGCCCTTTTGCAGCCTAAGAACAGATGTCCTCTGCACATGTAGAATCAATGTTATATTTTCACCATGAATATTTTCCATCTGTGATTGAGAGTTACAAAGAAACTCAAGCAGGAATAACTATGGCTAATGATGAAGCATCTAGTACACAGATAGCCCTATCTTATATTTGTGCATTAGTCTCTTTTTACACTGCTATAAATATGCTGCCCAAGACTGGAAAATTTATAATGAAAGGAAGTTTAATTGATTCACAGTTCCACATGGCTGGGGAGGCCTCAAGAACCTTACAATAATGGCAGAAGTTGAAGGAGAAGCAGGTATCTCCTTTACTAGGTGGCAGTAGAGAGGGAGAGCAGAAAAATTACCACTTATAAAACCATCCAATCTCATGAGAACTCACTCACTATCATGAAACACCATGGGTATCATTCTGCTCCTGGCCACTTCCAAATCTCATGCCCTTTTTATATTTCAAAACCAAACATGCTTTCCCAACAGTTCCCCAAAGTCTTAACTCATTTTAGCATTAACCCAAAAGTCTAAGTCCAAAGTCTTATCTGAGACAAGGCAAATCCCTGCTACCTTGTAACTGAGCCTGTAACTCAAAAGCAAGTTAGTTACTTCCAACATACAATGGGGGTACAGGAATTAGATAAAGTTTTCCATTTCAAATGGGAGAAATTTGCCAAAACCAAAGAGCTACAGGCCTCATGCAAGTTTGAAATCCAACGGGGAAGTCATTAAGTCTTAAAGCTCTGAGATTTTCTCATTTGACTTCATGTCCCACATCTGGGCCATGCTGATGCAAAGGGGGGGCCCTCATGGCCTTGGGCAACTCCTTCATGGACTGGAATTGAGTGCCTGTGGCTTTTCCAGGTGCACAGTGCAAGCTCATGGGGGATCTATCATTCTGGGGTCTGGAGTATAGTGGCCTTCTCACAACTCTAGCAGGCAACTTCAGTGGGGACTCTGCATGAGGGCTCCAACCCCACATTTCCCTTCTGCATTGCCCTATTACAGGTTCTCCATGAGGGCTCTGCCCCTGTAGAAGACTTCTGCCTGAACATCCAGGCATTTTTGTACATCCTCTGAAATCTAGGCAAAGGTTCCTGGAGCTGAACACTTGTCTTATGTGCACTCGCATGCCCAACACCACATGGAAGCCACCAAGGCTTGAGGATTGCCCTTTCTGAAGAAATAACCCAAGCTGTACCTTGGCCCCTTTTAGCCACAGCTGGATCTGGAGTAGCTGGGATGCAGGGCACCAAGTTCTGAGGCTTCATAGAGCAGTGGGGTCCTGGGCCTTGACCATGAAACCATTGTTTCCTCCTAGGGCTCCTGGCCTGTGATGGAAGGACCTGCCTCAGATCTTTGACATGACCTGAAGACATTTTCCCCATTGTCTTGACTATTAACTTTGAGCTCCTCTTTACTTTTGCAAATTTCTGCAGTGGCTTGAATTTCTTTCCAAAAAATGGGGTTTTATTTTCTACCTCATGGTCAGGTGGCAAATTTTCCAAATTTTATATTCTGCTTCCATTTTAAACATAAGTTTCTTATCTCCATCTGAGACCACGTCAACCTGGACTTTATCATTCATATCACTATTAGCATTTTGGTCAAAAGCATTTAACAAGTCTCTAGGAAGTTCCAAACTTTCCCACATCTTCTGTCTTTGTCTGAGCTCTCTAAACTGTTTCAATGTCTACCTATTACCCAGTTCCAAAGTCACTTCCATATTTTCAATTATCTTTATAGCAGTGCCCCAAACTCCCAGCATTAATTTTCTATATTAGTCTGTTTTCACCCTACTATTAAAGATACCAGAGAATGGGTAACTTACAAAGAAAGGAGGCTTAATTTACTCACAATTCTGCATGGTTGGTTAGGGTCTAAGGAAACCTACAATTATGGTGGAAGGCAAAGGAGAAGCAAGTACCTTCCTCACTAGGCAGCAAGAGAGAAAGAGAGCAGAAAAAACCACCACTTATAAAACCAAAAGATCTTTTGAGAACTCACTTACTATCATGAGAACAGCATAGGGGAAAATTTCCCCCACGTTCCAGTTACCTCCCACCAAGTCCCTCCCTTGATACATGGCAATTACAATTTGAGATAAGATTTGGGTGTATAAGATCTTAAAGTTATGAATTCAATACAGGGCACAGAATATAGCTTTTTTTTTTTCTTTCAGAGTTACTGAAGTTTCTATTCTAGTTAATTATCCACCTTATTAAAATGATCTTTTTTGTTTCAATATTGTTCTTTTCTTCTGAAAATGCATACAGACTCACACACAAACACACTCATTTGCTACATAACTTTCTTACACTTAAGGTGTATCTTTTTTTTTATTTTATTTTTTTAGATGGTGTCTCACTCTGTCACCCAGGCTGGAGTTCAATGGTGCCATCTTAGCTCACAGCAACCTCTGCCTCCCGGGTTCAAGTGATTCTCCTGCTTCAGCCTCCTGGGTAGCTGGGACTACAGGCACGCACGACCATGGCCAGTTAATTTTTTGTATTTTTAGAAGAGATAGGGTTTTACCATGTTGGCCAGGCTTGTCTTGAACTCCTGACCTCCAATGACCCACCCACCTTGGCCTCCCAAAGTGTTGGGATTACAGGCATGAGCCACCGCACCCAGCTGGTGTATCGTTAGAGTAATGCATTTGTATATGTAACTATGTAGACAAAAACTAAAAGTCTGTTTTTGTCAGCAGAGAGGCCACATGTAAAAAAATATATAAAACAATTTTTAAAAAATATTTAATCATGACTCAGAAATGTATGGATATTAATTACACTCATGAAATTTTTATGGTCATAATAAAATGACCCTATGGCTAATAATAATTCAATTGCACATACTGAAATAACTAAAAGTGTATAATGGGATTGTTTGTAATACAAAGGATAAGTACATGCTCCAGGTGATAAATACCTCATTTACTCTGCTGTGATAATTAAATATCATATGTCTGTGTTAAAATATCTCATATATGCCATAAGTGTGTATGCACACTACCCACAAAAATTTTAAAAAATTTTAAATAAGATAAAAAAGAATACAAATTTGACCTATGGGAAAAAAATTCTTCAAATTATTTGCAGTTTAAAACCACTGGCAGGCTCACACCTATATCCCAGCATTTTGGGATGCCAAGGCAAGTGGATCACCTGAGGTCAGGAGTTCGAGGCTAGCCTGGCCAACATGGTGAAACTCCATCTCTACTAAAAATATGAAAATTAGCCAAGTGTGGTGGCACGTGCCTGTAGTCCCAGCTACTTGGGAGGTTGAGGCAGGAGAATCGCTTGGACCCAGGAGGTGGAGGTTGCAGTGAGCCCAGATTTCGCTACTGCACTCCAGCCTAGATGACAGAGCAAGACTCTGCTTCAAAACACACACACACACACACACACACACACAGAGGCAAAAAAGAGATTACTAGAGATGCCATTCCCCTAGATTAACAAATACGATATTGTTACCATCTTTTACCTAGAACCTTAAGTAAGATTGGACACGTTAAAAGTTGATGGCAAATTAACACTTCTTTCAAAGCACAATAGTCTTAACACATTAAAAACAATTATGTTTAATGAAAAAATTAAGTTCACACATAATCTTTAAAAAAATTTTAAATTTATTACATTGTATTACATAAAGGTACAATTGATAAAATACTACTAACATTCGAAGAGTTTCCTCTCACTAGAATTCAGAATATTACTGTGAACACCCACCTTATACATCACTAAAACAATGTTATAAGTCAGCCACAAAGAGCCTCTCCATTTAGATTTTTCATTATGCATCTTACAGCCTAATGTTCTTACTCTTTCATAGGAAAGTTCATGAAGAATGGACACCTATAGAAAACAACCCCTCATACCTCTGATGCAATTGATCAAATACTTTTACAAACAATGGGAAGAAGGAATCAATGTGAAGTAACTTGAGACTTGAGTTACATTATTATTTGCTTTTAGAAAATCTATAATTTTTTTACAGAAAAGCAGCATGCCTCGAATGTAATTATAAATCTCCAAAAAAATCTACTTCTTTAAAATGTATATAGTGATATCTTTGGATCTCTTTTACACTCAACACTCTGATCTAGTATAATGTCTAGTTTCAGTGCCTTCATTCTTTCTACTGTGAATCCTCAAATGTTTATACAGACTTAATTTTTGATTAAATATATTTTCCCCATTTACTACATATGCAAAAATATTTTTTAGTAGAAACTGGTGTTTTCTAAGCTGTAGTTTCCAGACAAATGTTCTTTCACATTCATTACATTTTTAGACTTTCTCTCAAATATAAATCCTCTGATGTTCACTAAAGTTTGAGCATCTGCTTCAGGGTTTTCCTTTAATATAAAATGTGTACAATAAAATCTGTATTACAAGTAAAGGTACTACAATCCTCTTTATGTTTGAAATGTTTGTCTTCAGATAAATAGTCTTTAAAGGCCTATATTTTCTGAAGGTCTTTTTACAGTAATCACATTTATAATACTTTTTTTTTTGAGATGGAGTCTTGCTCTGTTGCCCAGTGGTGCAATCTCGGCTCACTGCAACCTCTGCACCCTGGGTTCAAGTAATTCTCCCGCCCCAGCTTCCTAAGTAGCTGAGATTACAGGTGCATGCCACCATGTCCTGCTAATTTTTCTATTTTTAGTAGAGATGGGGTTTCACCATGTTGGCCAGGTTGGTCTTGAACTCCTGACCTTGTGATCCACCTGCATTGGCCTCCCAAAGTGCTGGGATTACAGTCATGAGCCACCACACCTGGGTTATAATGCTTTTATTAAGTATAAACTTTCTGATATTGAGTAAGATATGAACAGATATTAATGGCTTTTCACATTCTTTGTACAATTTTTCTCTAGTATAAATGCTTTCTTGTGCCATAAGGTATGAGTATTTGTTAAAAGTTTTGCCACATTCTCCATATTTGTAGGGGTTTACTTCAGTATAAATTATCCTACCTACCATAAACGTGTGACTACCATTTAAAGGCCTTGCCACATTTAACACATTTCTGGAGTTTCTCACCAGTATGATTTCTCTTTTTTAGAAAAGTTTGAGGTGTGGTTAAATGCTCTGTTACATTTTTTATGTATGTAGAGTTTCTCTCCAGTATAAACTTTTTTAATTAATAAGGACGGAGAACCAGTTAAAGGCTTTGCCACAATATTTTTTTTTTTTTTAACAATTGTAGGGGTTGTCTCCAATATCAATTATCTCACATTTATTCAAACAAATGTTTGAGGACTTTTAAAAGACATTTCCATATTCCTTATTGTAGGGTTTCTCTTCAATATTAATTCTCTTAATGTATAATAAGGGTTCAAGACTAGTTAAAAGCTAAAGCTTTTAACCACATTCTTTGTTTTTGTAGGGTTTCTCTCTAGAATGAATAATCTGATATTGTGTAAGGCCTGAGATGTGCTTAAAGGTTTTGCCACATTTTTTACCTTTGTAGAGTCTCTCTAATATACTCTCTTAGGCTTTGGGAAGCTGAGAAGCAGGTAGATCACCTGAAGTCAGGAGTTCAAGACCAACTTGGCCAACACGGTAAAATCCCATCTCCACTAAAAATACAAAATCAGCCAGTGTGGTTGCATGCGCCTGTAATCCCAGCTACTCAGGAGGCTGAGGCAGGAGAATTGCTTGAACCCAAGAGGCAGAGGCTGCAGTGAGCTGAGATCATGTCACTGCACTCCAGCATGGGTGACAAAGTGAGACTTCATCTCAAAAAAAATTTTTTTAAAATAAATTATCTTAGGTTCCTTAAGGTTAAAGGGCTGGTTAAAGGCTTTGTTACTTTTTTACATTTATAAAACTTTTGTTCAATATGAATTATCTTATGTACAATAAAGGCTTGGAACTGGTTAAAGGCTTGGCCACATTCTCCACACTTGTAGTGATTTTTTCAAGTATAAGTTATTTTATGCATTATAAGGCCTGAGGGCTGGACTTCATCACGTTACTCACATTTGTAGGGTTTCTCTCCAGTATGCATACTCTTATGATTAGCAAGACTTGAGGACCACTTAAAAGCTTTGTCACATTCTTCACATTTGTAGGGTTTCTCTCTAGTATGAATCCTCTTATGAGTATTAAGAGTTGAGGAGAAGGCAAAGGCTTTCCCACATTCTTTACATTTGTAGAGTTTCTCTCCGGTATGAATTATCTTATGTTTCTTAAGGGTTGAGAGGCAGTTAAAGGCTTTGCCACATTCTTCACATGTGTAGGGTTTCTCTCCAGTATGAATTCTCTTGTGGTAAGTGAGGGATGAGGATAAGCTAAAGGCTTTGCCACATTCTTCACATGTGTAAGGTTTCTCTCCAGTATGAATTCTCTTGTGGTTCGTAAGTGTTGAGGAGCGGCTAAAGGCTTTGCCACATTCTTCACATGTGTAGGGTTTCTCTCCAGTATGAATTCTCTTATGTTTAGTAAGGCTTGAGGACCAGGTAAAAGCTTTGCCACATTCCTCACATCTGTAGGGTTTCTCTCCAGTATGAATTCTTTTATGTTTAGCAAGGGTTGATGAGCAGTTAAAGGGTTTGCCACATTCTTCACATTTGTAGGACTTCTCCATAGTATGAATTATCTGATGTTGATTTAGGTGTGAAACCATACAAAATGATTTGACATATTTTTTACATTTCAAATGTTTCTTTCCAGTATGTCTTGTCTTATGTCTATTGGAATTTGAATATTTACTGAAGACTTTGACACATTTATGAGTCTGAAATATTTTGTTTTGGGTAGTTGACAAACATTGGTTAACTTCATTATAACCTCCCTCTTGCACCTCACACTCACCCATGCTTCTACATTTTTTTACTTGTAAATTCTCATGTCCACATTTTCCATATATTCTTGGTATTACATTTTGGCGTGAATCTTTTATGCCCAGCTCTGGCTGAAGGTCTTGGGTGAAATGAGAACATGTAACTGAAAGACATAAAAATCACAAGTTACTTAACTTACTAGACTCAGATAAATATACTTTACAAATCATAAAATTATATAAGGTACATTAGCAAAGTGGCATATCAAATTACCACAGGCCACAATTCCTTCATAGGTTTATAAATGTAACAAAACCACAGTGATCAAAATACCTTTGCTGGAAATTTATAAATAAAGTAAGTGTGTGCATCAGGTGGGCACAATGCCAAGAGCCATATATAAAGAGAAGAGAAGTCTGCGACATTCACCCAACACAGTCCTTCCTCATCCCCAGTAGAAGAATATGGTGTCTTTAGGAGCAAACTGTTTTTTTATTATAAAAGACCCAAAAAATACTGGGACCTATATCTTTACTTTTGGCTTATAGGGTCCTTTCTGTCTTCCATGATAGAAAGTGCTGAATGAAATGGTGGTATACTTTTGAAATGACACCTTTAAGTCTTTTGAGATCAAAAGTGAATGTTACAACAGCAGAAAGACTGCAGTCCATGGGCAGAAAACAGGTGTAGAAAGTAGCTACCTACTGGTAAGAAGAAACATGGAGAAGTCTTTTAACTGAAAAATAAATGCAAAATTGCAGACAAGACACATCCTGAGAACATGTTTGAGAGACTCCGTGAATCTCTAGCCAAGATAATTGGTTTCAGGCTATGCCAGGAAAGAGCTGCATTATAAAGATCATGAAAGGTAGTTTTATGTTAATGTTTAAATCTCAACCAAAGATTACAATGTATACAAAACATGAGGACAACATGGTCTAATAAAAAAAATTTTTTGAAAAAGCAACTATAAAATAAAGAGGCATATATTAATTTTAAAATATATTTTAAATTTAAAATAAATTTTAAAATACGCTCAGTGAGAAAATGGAAAACCAGACCCCTAAATAACATCAGAAAATAAGAATATCAACAATAAGCTTGGAATAATAAAAACAAAACAATCATGGAATTAATAAATAATAACAAAAAATTTAAAAGAAAAAAATAATGTAAGAAATGAAGAAGCTAAACAAACAAACTAGGATATACACAAAAAGATCCATAACACATATTTAAGCAAAGTTTCAAAAGTCGCTAACCTGAAGACAATCTTGGGAGCTATAAGATAAAAATGAGGTATTATTTATAAGCATAGCTCTCTGAGACATTTGACAATAGGAATCTTGCAGGTCAATAAAGAACTGTGTACAATGGTTAAAGTACTGAAAAAAAATCTTCATGGTGAGAATAAAAAACGCAGCAAAAATGTACTACAAAGTAAAGAAAAAATAAAGATCATCCAGAATAAACACATGCTGGAAAAGCATATAAACACTGCATGTGCCCTAAATAAAATGCTGAAAAGAGGTCTTCCACTTAAAATAACATGAAAAAAACACATAATTGTATGAAAATATATAACTTTCTGAAAAACATATGCATATACAAAAAATAAAATTCTGTGGCATTATCGTGATCATGCAGAAAACATTTTTAGTTATTTTTTAAAATTTGAAAGAAGATATTCATACAGCCAACAGACACATGAAAAAATGCTCATCGTCACTCGCCATCAGAGAAATGCAAATCAAAACCACAATGAGATACCATCTCACACCAGTTAGAATGGCAATCATTAAGAAGTCAGGAAACAACAGGTGTTGGAGAGGATGTGGAGAAATAGGAACACTTTTACACTGTTGGTGGGATTGTAAACTAGTTCAACCATTATGGAAAACAGTATGGCAATTGCTTGAGGATCTGGAATTAGATTTACTGTATGCCCCAACTGTCC
>NW_016807715.1:19488-41548 GCF_001698545.2 Rhinopithecus bieti
AAAAAAAATAAAAAAAAAAAAAGAAAGATATAAGTATAAAAATAATCATAAAACATAAAAAGATACAATTATCAATATCAATAAGATGTATAGGGTAGATAAAATGAGGACAAATTTTTCTATGCAACTGAAGTCATTTTTTTTAACAGTTTAAAAATTACTGTGGTAACATTTAGAGGTGTTATAAAATCTCCAATGTAGTACAAAGAAAAAATCTTTATAGACACACACACAAAAAAATGAGCGAATTACTAACATGAAACAAAGATTGATATTATATAGTGGTAAAATGAGTCCATTTACTAGGAATCTATAACTATTATGTCTATCTATATGTATATGCATATATAAGATCAGGGCTTCAAAATATATGAAGCAAATATTGATAGAAATGAAGCAAGAAACAAAATAGCAACTTAAGATTATAAACATTAAGACCTCACTTTCAATAATAAAAAATTGAAATAAAAAATCAATTAAAAAAACAGAAAACCTGAAGAACATTATATTGTGTATGAATTCATTTTGCATTACTATAGAAAATAAACTGAGACTGAGTAATTTATAAAGAAAAAGGCTTCTTGGGCTCACAGTTGAGTAGACTGTACAAGATGTATATGCCAGCATCTGCTTCTGATGAGGATATGAGGAAGCTTACAATTATAGTGGAAGGCAAACATGTCACATGGTGAAAGATGATGTGAGTGTCAGGTGGAGGAGCCAGGTTCCTTTAAGCAACCAGCTCTCATGTGAATTAATAGAGGGAGCCCTCTGTGATTACCAAGGGGATTGTGCCAAGCCATTAATGAGGGATTTGTCTCCATGATGCAAACACCTCTCATTAGGCCCCACATCCAACACTGGAGATTAAATTTCAACATGAGATTTGGAGGGCACAAACATCTACACCATATTATAAAACCAACTAGGCTAAACAGACACGTACAGAACTCTCCAGTCAAAAGCAAGTGGATACACAATATTATTATTTGCACCTGGTATATTCTGTTAGAATACATAGGTCTTAGTAAATTTCAAAAGATAAGCCAGGTGCAGTGGCTCACAGGTGTAATCTCAGCACTTGGGGAGGCCAAAGTGGAAGGATCACTTGGGGCAAGAAGCTTGATACCAGCCTTGGGAACATGGTGAGACCCTGTCTCTACAAATAATTAAAAATTAGCTGGGCATGGTGGGGTAGGTCTGTAGTGTCAGTCACTCAGGAGGCCAAGGTGGAAGGATTACTTGAGTCCAAGAGGTTTAGGCTGCAGTGAGCCAAGACTGTGCTACTGCACTAGAGTCTGGGCAACAAAGTGAGAAAACCTGTGTAAAAAAAAATTTAAGAAGAGCAAAATCATACAGCCTATTTTTTTCTAACCAAAACTGAATAAAGCTAAAAAGAAAAAAGGTAAAATAGGCACATCAAAAATATATGGAAATAAACACACATCTTCAATGTATTCTTGCACAGGTCAAATAATTTAACTTAATTTAATATTTTTGCTTGAGGGTCAAAAAGTTAAGTGACAACTTAGTTGTCAATATAACTCACAGTGGTGAACAAATTTAATATAATCTGTATCAAAATTCCAAAAGTATATTTATTCCTGAAATATTGTTTAAAATTTTAAAATTTATTTTGAACTATATCTAGAGAAACATGAAAAACAGAGGCATTATACTTCTTAATTTTAAAACATAATAAAAAGCAACAATAACAACAACTGCGGTATCCACACAAAGACAGATAAAGACATGATAGAACAAAATAGGGAGACCAGCAATGAACTCTTCTGTGCATGATCAAATAATCTGCCACAAGGTTGCCATCAGCAGACAATGGAGAAAATATCATCCCTTCAACAGATAATGTTGAAAACTGGATATCTATATTGGCAAAATAAACTTGGATGCTTTAATTGCATCATATACAAAAAATATTTTAAACAAAATACTTAGACTGAAAAAAAAACTAATGAAATTCTTAGAAAAAAATATAGTGGAAAGACACGACATTGGTCTTGGCACCATTTTCTTAGACATGCCATCAAAAGCATGAGCAACAAAGAGAAGAACACAAAAATTTAACTGGACTAAACTTCAGAATTTCTGTAATCAAATAACACATTTAATAGTGTGACAATGCCACCCACAAAATGGGTGACAATATTTGAAAATCACATGTGATAAAACTTAATATTGAGAATTTATAAACAACACCTAGAAGTAGACAACGATAATTGAATTACTTGATTTAGAAATGGTCAAGCCAACATGGCAAAACCCCATCTCTACTAAAAATACAAAATTAGCCAGGCATGGTGGCACATTCCTATAATCCCAGTTACTCAGGAGGCTGAGGCAGGAGAAACGTTTGAACCCTGGAGGCAGAGGTTGCCCTGAGTCAAAATTGCACCATTGCACTGCAGCCTGGGCAACAAGAGTGAAATTCAGTCTCAAAAAAAAAAAAAAGAAAGAAAGAAATGGACAAATGATTAAACTAAATTTTAATTTAAAAAGTTACACAAATGGGAAGAACTATTTGAAAGGTTGCACAAAATTAATAATTTATAGAAAAATGCAAAACAAAATCACAATACCAAACAAAATTACCTTATATCAACTAGAATGGCCACTATAAATTTTTTCAAAAACACCAACTATGTAGATGATGTAAAGAAACTGAAACCTATTCAAGTTGTTGATGAGAAAAAAGATGCAACTATCATAAAAAGTATCATGAATGTTCTTCAAATAATTCTAAATGAAATTATACAACACAGCAATTCTATTTATGAATCTATATCTAAAATATGCAACATAGTAAAATGAAGACATAAGAGGTATCCTGCTTGCATATCCCCCCACAGTAAGTCTCATAACCCAACCTCTAAATAAATAAATAAATACATGGATAAAAATTTAAAAAATTATAAAAAAAACTTTAAACTATATTTCAAGAGTATAGTAATGAAAATGGAATGGCGTGTGCAGAAAAATAGGCAACCACAAATGAAACAGAAACTACTATTCTCACACATTTTAGACATGATGCAAAAAAAATTTTAATGGTTTAACAGAGTTTCTCAAAAATATGCAGATATTAGTGTACTCCAAAAGCAATGGAAAAGCAGTTTATGCAGTCCCTGATAAGCCACAAGAAAACTTTGGCTCACACTGTGAACTTGAAGAAAGATTACTGAAGTGAAAGCAGAATCCACAGAGAATTTAAAAGCATGGGGCAGAAGATATCACTATCTGAGAGCAAAAGTAAAAAATGACTCGGGCTTCTCAGAATCTCTTTCCATGGAAGCACATCTCCCCAAACCACATTTTAAGGACGGCTTCCTCCTTGATTTGTGTATCTCTCATCTGTGTCATCTGCTTCATTCACTCTCACTTACCTGGGTGTTTGGATACCATCTCATTTCTCTTTATATTCCGAGGCTCTTTATTTTGCTCCAGACAGGTGATCAAGTCGGGCTTAGAGACAGCAATACCTGATTTATTAAGAAAAAAAAGTAAAATAAATCTTGCTGAATTCTTTAATTACCAAATTAGTATTATGCTTAGTAAAGAGGATATACTAGAAAATTCTAGAAAATTAATATTGGTCATAACAGAACTTTTTAACTATTTAGAAAATATTTTAAATGTGTAGGTCCTTAATTTCGCTACTCAGTACTACTGAATCAAAAATTGGTGGCGGCAACTGAATTCTAAGGCATGGGCAACGCTATTTTATGCCACATTTTTGGAATTGTCACTAACCTTGAGCGAAAGATACATAAGCTCAGGAAAGGGAAAAGTTCAGGTCAAAATAAAACGTCTTGAAGAATTTGTTCTACACCAATGAATCCCCAAGATTTTCTTAAAATCGGAGAGCTAAAATTCATTCATGCAAAGCAGAAATTACCAAAATCATCTTAGAAAAGAGAGAAAGGTAATATATTAGGAATTGTGTATCGAAGTTATCCTCACCCAGGGAGACCAGGTTTCTGTAGTTCTCTAACATCACATCTCTATATAAATTCCGCTGAGCATGATCCAGGCATTGCCATTCTGCCAGAGAGAATTCTATAGCTATGTCTCTGAATGTCAACAGTCCCTGAAAAAAAACAAAAACAACAAAAAACATTCATGAACACACAAACACTCACCACATAGCCATAGGCAGAGATTTTTATTTCACTCAAGTTAAAAAAGAGAGTAAAAAGAAGTGGTTCTCACTTATAAGAGTGACTAAAATTGTTCAGTAAGACAATTTTTAACATGGAAGTATGCTCTAACTCTGAGAAGAGAGGAGAGCGTAAGATCCACAATACCACAGTAGCTTTGATACTTTTCTGTAATTATAAAATTAAGGGCATCAACATGGACGTGTCCTTCTTTTTTCTTGTTTTCCTCTTTTTTTGACCGAGTCTCACTCTGTTGCCCAGGTGGGAGTGCAGTGGCATGATCTTGGCTCAGTGCAACCTCTGCCGCTTGGGTTCAATAGATTCTCCTGCCTCAGTCTCCCGAGTAGCTGGGAGTACAGGCACAGGCCATAATGCCTGGCTAATTTTTGTATTTTTAGTAGAGACAGGGTTTCTCCATGTTGGCCAGGCAAGTCTTGAACTCCTGACCTCACGTGATCCACTCACCTCGGCCTCCCAAAGTGCTGGGATTGCAGGTGTGAGCCACCTCGCCCAGCCGGACATGTCTATTTTTTGAGTGCTATATTTACATCATACAGAATAAGTTGTGTATACTTCTCAGATAAAACAGTCATTATGAGTTGGAAGGTACCTCTTAAGTCTTAATCCCAGCTAATAGAGAGGCTGAGGCAGGAGAATTGCTTGAACCCGCAAGGCGGAGGAGGTTGCAGTGGGCTGAGATTGTGCCATTGCACTCCAGACTGGGGGACAAGAGTGAAAACTCAAACAAACAAAACAAAACAAAACAACAAAAAAAGAAGGCTATGCTATACAGAAAAAAATTTTTTTTCAAAACCCCCAGACTATCATAAAAATAGCAAAAAATAATTGAAACAAACTCATTAGGTATAAACAACACAAGCAGAGAAGTAAACATCTGCAAGTTCTGAACACATGGTATTCCAAAAGGCAGAGTGGACATTGCTTTTTTTTTTTTTTTTTTTAGACAGAGTCTTGCTCTGTCGACCAGGCTGGAGTGC
The DNA here is from genome assembly GCF_001698545.2 of Rhinopithecus bieti. Taxonomy (NCBI): domain Eukaryota; kingdom Metazoa; phylum Chordata; class Mammalia; order Primates; family Cercopithecidae; genus Rhinopithecus; species Rhinopithecus bieti. Next base: position 24,662 of record NW_016807715.1, read on the forward strand.
AGTGGTGCGATCTTGGCTCACTGCAACCTCCACCTCCTGGGTTCAAGCAATTCTCCTGCCTTAGCCTCCTGAGTAGCTGAGATTACAGGTGTGTGCTACCATGTCCGGCTAATTATTGTATTTTTAATAGAGACGGACTTTCACCATGTTGGTCAGGCTGTTCTCAAACTCCTGACCTTGTGATCCACCCACCTCAGCCTCCCTAAGTGTTGGGATTACAGGTGTAAGCCACCACGCCTGGCCCAGACACTGCTCTTGATCTGCAACATGCTCACCTGAGAAAAAATGATTTTTTTCTTTTCCTCCTCTTTCTCTGAAATGTATTTTCAGATAAGATGCTCTCGACATATCAAATCTGCATCTTGAGAATGTCTTTAAAGCACAACCTATTCACCTGCTACCATCACACACACCCACGGGCAGAAAGACCGAGACTTGCTGAAAACACTCACCCATTTTTGTTGCGTATAACTGAAAAGATTTGAGAGCAATGACAGAACAACGAGCTTCTCCATAACTATTAAAGTATAAGTTTCTTTTTCCCTGCCCTCCTGTATCAGACATCAGCAAATTTCTTTACATAATGGCAGCATGAACTGCACTGACCTCTTTCTACCAAACGGAAACAGGGCAGGCAGTGCAGCCTTCCTTAGATGCGAAGGTTGAACTAAACTCTCCTGAATGTATCTTGAATCCCTCAAGTGTATAAGTTACTTGGTAATCTCGGCCCTGCTTTATGCAAAGTGATTCTTCAGGATCCAAAAGGGTCCAGGAATGGGCTTTTTCAACAAGTCCCCTGTAAATGCTGATTGTGCTTTCCCAGACACATTATCAGCATTAGCGAGAGAAAGCAGGCACAGCAAAGAGTCCCCTTACAGCCGCCACGTCTGTCACAATCATCCGAATACAAATACTTCTAGGTACAAATAAAGTCTACCCTGAAATATTATATTTTTTGTTGGCTTTTTTTCAGTTTACAGAGAAAACAGAGGCAGCAATGTCTGAGTAAGTCTGCACCTGGGAAACATGTACACATGTACTAATAAAATGTTTATTAAGCAGGTACTATGTGCTCAGGAGCATGTCACAGAACACTACTGGGAATAACATATAATGTGATTTAATTTTCATAGCACTCTGGGAGTTGCTACTAAGTGTTGAATAATTTTTAGCATTTAGATTAAGAGCACAGCAGTTTTATTTCTTCTTATGTGTCTCTATCATTAATTTTTAAAAGAAAATGTATAGAACAATAAATCAATATAAAAAACATCCGAAATGATACAATTACATAAGAATTGAACAATCAACTTCCAAATGGCTATTTTGTAAATAATGCAATTAAGGCAGAAATAAAAAAAGTTTTGAAACTAATTAGAGCTGAAATACAACATACCAGAAGCTCTGGGTCACAGCTAAGGCAGTGTTAAAATGTATAACACTACACATCCACATCGAAGAGTTAGAAAGATCTCAATTTACAAATCTAACGTCATAATTAAAAGAATTCCAAAAGTAAGAGCAAACTAACTTCAAAGCTAGCAAAAGACAAGAAATAACCAAAATGATAGCTGAAATGTAGAAGGTGAGACATAAATAACCATAAAAAGTTTAATGGGCCAGGCACAGTGGCTCACACCTATACTCCCAGAACTTTGGGAGGTCGAGATGGGCAGATCATGATGTCAGGAGTTTGAGACCAGCCTGGCCAACATGGTGAAATTCCGTCTCTACTAGAAATACAATATTAGCTGGGCGTGATGGCGGGCACCTGCAATCCCACCTACTCAGGAGGCTGAGGCAGGAGAATTGCTTGAAACCAGAAGGCGGAGTTTGCAGTGAGCCGAGATTACGCCACTGCACTCCAGGGGTGAAAGAGTGAAACTCTGTCTCAAAAAAAAATTCAACAAAACCAGAAGTTGATTCTATGAAAAAATTAATGATAGATAAAACACTAGATTAATGAAGAAAAAAGAAATAATTCATATAAACACAATCAGACTAAAAAGTCCAAAAACAACAGATGCTTGTGAGGTTATGGAGGAATGGAAAGCTTATATCCTGCTGGTGAGCGTATAAATTTGTTTAACCATTGAGAAAAACAGTTTGGCAATTTTTCAGTAACCTGAAAACAGAATTACCATTTGACCCAGCAATCCCATAACTGGGAATATAACCAATGAATGTAAGTTATTCTACCATAAAGACACATGCATGCATATGTTTATTATAGCACTATTTAAGAAAAACAGACATAAACCTGTATGTCTTCAGTGGTAGACTGGATAAAGAAAATGTGGTACGTACACACCACGAAATATGATGCAGCTGTAAGAAAGAACAACATCATGTCCGTTGCAGCAACATGAATGGAGCAGGAGACCGTTATTTTTAGAAAACTAGTGCAGGAACAGAGAATAAAATACTGTATGTTGTCACTTATAAGTGGGAGCAAAATAATGAGAAAATGTGGACGCAGATAAGAGAACAGACGCTGAGGCCCACCCAGTACAGGGTGGAGGGTCAGAGGATGAAGAAAATCAGAAAAAAAAAATCCGTTGGGTACTATGCTTAGGTCCTGAGTGATAAAAGAATCTGTACACAAAAACTTCATGATACTTTTACCTATATAACTTGCACATATACTCTTGAACCTAAAATAAAGGGTAAAAGAAAAAAAAATTCGGCCGGGCGCAGTGGCTCACACCCATAATCCCAACCCTTTGGGAGGCTGAGGCAGGCAGATCACCTGAGGCCAGGACGAGACCAACCTGGCCAACATGGTGAAACCCTGTCTCTATTAAAAATACAAAAATTAGCTGGGTGTGGTGGTACACACCTATAATTCCAGCTACTCAGGAGGCTGAGGCAGGAGAGTCTTTTGAACCTGGGAGGTGCAGGTGGCAGCAAGCCAAGATCATGCCACTGCACCCCCAGCCTGGGTGACAGAGCAAGACTCTGTCTCAAAAAAAAAAAAAAAAAAAAAAATTCATGGGTGGGAAAGAGTGCAAGGTCAGTGGTAGGACTGGTTTGTGCTACAGTGCTCCACATGGAGCTATACTCTAATTTAGTCCTGTGTCCATGCAGGCAGATTAGACCATGATCAAGTGGTATGGACCCCTACATTAGTGGAGGAAACAGGTGCTACTGCAGATTCAGTGTCTGGGGTTGAGGATATGCCAGGAAACTTGTAGGCACTTTGGTTGGATTTTGGCAAAAGCACTAAAACAAAAGCGCTGTGGTAGAATTCTTGAGGGTGGGGCCTAGTCCTGGGAGGGGTGTGGACGCATCAATGTCTAGTGGGTCTGTCTGTGAATGGGTGAGAATCATGTGGTGGCAGCTCTGAAAGGAGGTCAGTTATCACAGTTCCTTTTCTCTAAGTTTTTAGTTCCCTTTCACCCTGAGAGGAGACTTAGAATCACAAGACAATGTGCAGTGTGACAGCCTGTGTGCAGGAGAACAGAGCCTCCCCTTACCAGACACCCAGAGTCCCCCTCCAGGCCAAGCCTCTGTAATATCTCTTTTCTGACACCTGGGATTACAAACACCTGTCACCACGCTCGGCTAATTTTTGCATTTTTAGTAGAGATGGGGTTTCACCATGTTGGCCAGGCTGGCACCAAGCAATTTTTTAACACCAACTTGTTGTCTAACATTTCTATCCTGATACCACCCAGAGTCGGCACGGACCATAATTCAGAGCTCAGTGTCACCATATCGCCCTCACTGCACGCGCCTGTCACAAATCCCAGGGACCCATCTATGCTTCTCAGCTACTGTCTATAAATTGGGGACTCCCATAATGTCCCTCAAGTTCAATAATTTGATAGAGATACTCACAGAATTCTGCAAAATCCTGTACTTATGTTAACCAGTTTACTACAAAACATGCAACCAAGAAACAGTGAAATGGAAAAGATGTATAAGACAAAAAAAAAAAAATGTTGGGAAAGATGGGGTATATAGCATCCGACCTCTGCTTTCTTCTTATGTGAAATATTTATAAACGGCAAACTTTTTTTACAAAGCATTGAATGGCACTTTTTAAGTGTCATCCAATGACTTTTAAAAAAATAATTAGTGTAAGAACTGTGTCTGAAACATACAAGAAAGGACAAATAGGTAATAATGTGAGTTAGAAAAGTTGGCATTTTGGAATGTCAGATGGAACTCGAAATTTAGTATTTTACTGCAGGCCAGTTAGTCTGTGAGAACAGGGAAATTGACTCAAGACCTTGTTTAAGACACAGTTGAGGCCCAGCGTGGTGGCTCACGCCTGTAACCCCAGCACTTGGGAAGCCAAGCAGGCGGATCATCTAAGGTCAGGCGTTCGAGACCAGCCTGGCCAACATGGTGAAACCCCATCTCTACTAAAAATACAAAAAGTAGCTGGGTGTGGTGGTATGGGCCTGTAATCCTAGTTACTCAGGAGGCTGAGGCAGGGTAATTACTTGAACCAGGGAGGCGGAGGTTGTAATGAGGCAAGATGGAGCCACTGCACTCCAGCCTGGGTGACAGAATGAGGCCCCGTCTTAAAAAAAAAAAAAGAAAGAAAGAAAAAAAAAGCACAGTTGAAAAATGCAGGCTGCCTGCAATAGCCTATTCCTGTAATCTTAGCACTTTGAGAGGCAAAGGCGGGCAGATCACTTGAGGCCAGGAGTTTGAGACCAGCCTGGCCAACATGGCAAAACTCTATCTTTACTAAAAATACAAAAACTAGCCGGGCGTGGTGGCCGGTGCCTTTAATCCCAGCTACTCAAGAGGCTGAGGCAGGAAAATCACTTCAACCCAGGAGATGGAGGTTGCGGTGAGCTGAGATCTCACCACTGCACTGCAGCCTGAGTGACAGAGCGACTCTGTCTCAAAATAAATAAATAAATAAAAATAACAGCAAGGGAAAGCCAGTTTCCTGTGGAGTGTAAAAATATTTAAACAGCAGGCAATTAGACTAAGGTGGATTGACTTTTCTCGGCTCTCACTTAAAAAAACAAAAATCTAACTCAAATGTATCTCTGTGGCCGGGGCGGTGGCTCACGCCTGTAATCCCAGCACTTTGGGAGGCCGAGAAGGGCAGATCATTTCAGGTCAGGAGTTCGAGACCACCCTGGCCAACATGGTAAAAACCCGTCTCCACTGAAAACACAAAAATTAGCCGGGCACGGTGGCGGGTACCGTAATTCCAGCTACTCGGAAGCCTGAGGCGCGACAATAATTGAACCCGGCAGGTTGCAGTGAACCGAGATAGCGTCACTGCACTCCAGCAAGGGCAACAAAGTGAGACTCCCTCACAAAAAAAAAAAAAAAAAAAAAAAAATTGCATTTCTTGGAAATTATTACATTGAAGAAAAAAATTCAGGCCTAGTCAACCACAGACTGCTAATTAATCTGTGATGACATAACCGATAAATTTTCACCTGGATCTTACAAATAAGGAAACTACATAACTTTACCAAAGCAGTTACTGAATTTGGTTTGCTTCATCAAGCAACTTATAACAGACTTCTTCAAGCCTCTCCCATGGACCACAACCCATAAACCATAGCTGGGCGCTCTATGATTCTTGAATCGCATTTTGATCAAATTGTCTAATATTTTTACAGTGACTCCCATACATTTCTAAAAGGAAAAATGAGGAACTAAGGACCTCAGGGACCACAACTCTTTCCACTTACGAATCCCACACCCTGAGTCAGGATTCTCCCCTGATGACTTTCCCACCCATGCACAATCTGGGTGAGATGAGGCGCTGGGAGTGCAGAGCTGCCCAGAGAGGGCTCCAGCCCAGGGCAAAGCCACTGCAAAGGAAAAAGAACTCCCAGGGTCCCAGCCGCTGGCCCAGGCACCATATTATGTCTGGAGGGGACTAAGAGCCCACCTGGGCCAAGGAGGATTTGGGTCCTCAGACTCCAGAGACAACTGCAAGGAAGTTTGGGTGCTGCTACAGCCACTTTCAGCCGGTTCCAACCAGCCCCCAGCCCTCTCTCACGATGACAGACCCACCACTCACCATTTCTCGGCTTCCAGGGTGTCCCGGTCTTTTAGCCATAAATCTGCGAATACCTGCAGGACAAAAAGCCACAGTGGCTTGGCCTCTAGGAGCAGAGGAAGCAGAGCAGTGAGGAGAAGAACTGGAGCTCTGGACGCAGAGAAACACAAACGACCAGGAAAATTACGGAAGCGTCCTGTTCTCTCCCACTGCATGCCTGATTGGACAGTTTCTAATCCACTGCCCCTGATTGGATTAGGTTTCAGGACCCACCCTTCATGCCCTGAGTGACGAAAAATGTGATCAGACACTGGGCTAAACCAAGCAAAAAATAACAGGTTAGACTGCAACCTTTACAGCCAAGGCTTCTTCCCTGATCTGAGACAGGCCAACCCTAGAAGACATTTGCATTTAACTTTGCATAAAACGTAATATGCATTTATAAATGATATATAATATAGTTATTCATAAACTGAAAAAATATGACAATTATTTTTAAATTTCAGATTTTATGACCTTCCTTACTGCGGATCCTTTGCAGTGACATGGTTTGGCTCTGTGGCTCCACCCAGATCTCATCTCAAATTGTAATTCACGGCAAGGCCTGGTGGCTCAGGCCTGTAATCCCAGCACTTTGGGAGCCCGAGGCTGGTGGATTACGAGGTCAGGAGTTAGAGACCAGCCTGGCCAATATGGTGAAACCTCGTCTGTACTAAAAATACAAAACTTAGCCAGGGTGGTGGTGGGCGTCTGTAGTCCCAGCTACTCAGGAGGCTGGGGCAGAAAAATCGCTTGAACCCGGGAGGTGGAGTTCGCAGTGAACCGAGATCGTGCCACTGCACTGCAGCCTGGGCGAAAGAGTAAGACTGGGTCTCAAAAATAAATAAATAAATAAAATAAAATAAATTGTGTTTTCCATATGTCAGGGCAGAGACCAGGTGGGAAGTGATTGGATCATTAGGGGGGATTATCCTCATGCTGTTCTTGTGATAGTAAGGGAGCTCTCAAGATACTTGATGGCTTTAAAATGTGGCATCTCCCCCCGCACATGCCCCATCCCCGTTCTGTCTTTTCCACAAAGTAAGATGTGCCTTACTTTCCCTTCACCTTCTGTCATGGTCATGATTGTAATTTTCCTGAGGATTCCTCAGACATGTAGAACTATGATTAAATTAAATCACTTTAAAAAAATTACTCAGTCTGAGGTATTTGTTTATAGCAGTGTGAAAATGGACTAATACATCCAGGCAGCCTGAGATTTCACAAAGGAGGCAATCCTCTGCAGTAAAATATGAGCTACATGTAAATTTTGAATTTTCTAGTAGCCAAATATTTAAAAGAAAATAAAAATGATAGAGCTGGGCTCAGTGGCTCACGGTTGTAATCTCTGCATGTTCAGAAGCCGAGGTGGTGGACCACCTGAGATCAGGAATTCGAGATCAGCCTGCCTAACATGGCAAAACCCCATCTCTACTAAAAATACAAAAATTAGCCGAGCACGGTGACAGACACTTGTAATCCCAGCTACTCAGGAGGCCGAGGCAGGAGAATCGCCTGAACCCAGAAGGCAAAGGTTGCAGTGAGCCGAGATTGTGCCACCGCACTATGGCCTGGTGACAGAGCAACTCTGTCTCAAAATAAAAAAGAAAGAAACAGGTGGAGTAACAGGTGGAATTGATTGTAACAATTTAATCAGCCCAATATATCCAAAATATCATTTTAATATGTGATTAGTATGTAATGGTTTATAAAGCATATACATTTTTAAAGCTAAATCTTTCAATGTAACCTTGTATTTTACCTTTCCAGCACATTGCAGGTCAGACCAGCCACATTTCAGCACTCTGTGGCCATGTCAGAGGCATTGCAACTGCATCTGGAATAGGTGCTGCGTAAAGTGGGGCTGAGACCTACAGGACTCCTTTTCCATGAGGTCAGGCATTCTAAGTCACAGGATAAATAGGAGATTGGCACAAGATGCAGTTCACAAAGACCTTGCTGATAAAACAGTTTGCAGTAGAGAAGCCACAAAAATCCACCAAAACCAAGATGGGAATGAAAGTGACCTCTGATTGTCCTCACGGATCGTTACATGTTAATTATAATGCATTAGCATGCGAAAGACATTCCCATCAGCGCCATGACAGTTAACGAATGCCATGGCGACATCAGAAAGTTACCGTATATGGTCTACAAAGAAGAGAAATACTCAGTTCTGGGAATTGCACATCCCTTTCTTGCAAAACTCATGAATAATCGACCCCTTGTTTAGCATATAATCAAGAAATAACTAAGTATTTTTAATTGAGCCGTCCACACTGCTGCTATGTCTAGGAGTAGCTGTTCTTTTATTCCTTGACTTTCCTAATAAGTTTGCTTTTGCTTTGCACTGCAGACTCGCCCAAAATTTTCTTCCTTCCTTCCTTCTTTCCTTCCTTCCTTCCTTCCTTCCTTCCTTCCTTCCTTCCTTCCTTCCTTCCTTCCTCTCTCTCTCTCTCTTTCCTTTTCTATCTTTTGACAGAGTCCCGCTCAGTCGCCTAGGCGGGAGTGCAGTGGCGCCATCTCGGCTCACTGCAACCTCTGCCTCCTGGGTTCAAGAGATTCTCCTGCCTCAGCCTCTGGAGGAGCTGGGATTTCAGGCGTGCGCCACCACGCCCAGTTAATTTTTGTATTTTTAGTAGAGATGGGGTTTCACCGTGTTGGCCAGACTGGTCTCAAGCTCCTGACCTCAAGTGATCCACCCACCTTAGCCTCACAAGTGCTGGGGTTATAGGCATGAACCACCACTCCCAGCTCTGCATTCTTTCTTGTACGAGATCCAACAACCCACTCTTTGGTTCTGGATTGGGACCATTTCTGGAATCTTCTTTTCAGTGAATCACAAAGGGATGATACTAAGGAAACCCCTAACCTAAAGGAAATAGACAGAATCATCAATTGGCTACCTTTTTGTAAGTGGTGGCGTACCCGGGTATGGAATGGGATTGGGTTAGTAGCCCAATTTAGGGGAGTTAGAGTGTCTCCTAAGACAATTAAGATAAAAGATCCCATTTAATAAAAGGCAAGAACACTTGACGAAACTTGTGTTTGAGGTGCACCTTCAAAAGCTTAGAGTCTTTCCTAAGATTTAGGGGGTTAGAGGCCCCTCTCAATGAAGTCCCTCTCAGCTAAGATTAGATTTGGCATTATGGAATGTTAACCACTGTTGCCTTTGTGTTTGTTTGCTTGTTTTGAGATGGAGTCTCGTTGTTATTGCACAGGCTGGAGTGCAATGGCGAGATCTTGGCTCACTGCAACCTCCACCTCCCAGATTCAAGTGATTCTGCCTCAGCCTCCTGAGTAGCTGGGATTACAGGCACCCATCACCACACCCAGATAATTTTTGTACTTTTAGTAAAGACAAGGTTTCACCATGTTGTTCAGGATGGTCTCGAACTCCTGACCTCAGCCAATCTACCCATGTCGGCCTCCTAAAGTGCTGGGATTACACGCATGAGCCACCGTGCCCGGCCTTGTCTTTGGATGAATCTACCTTGCATTTTTTGCTGATGGCTGTGGCTGACAGAATTGGCGAGTACAGGATCATGGAACATGTGGAGCTTTTTCCTCCCTAAAGTGGGAAACTTGAGAGCAGATGGGACTGTGAAAAACATTCTTTCACAACCAACAAGCAATCACCTAAACTTTTGATTCAATGCATGGGTCTTTCTCTAGCTTTCCTGAGCTCCTCAACTTTCCTGTCCTACCATAAGCAATGTTGTCTCTCTTTCTCTCTCTCTCTCCTATCCTTTCTGTTACTCTGGGCCACCATCTTCCTCAAAGATCATATGTTGGAACTTCTGGTCAAAAGTCCCTGAAACAAGCCGGGCATGGTGACTCACTCTTGTAATACTAGCACCTTGAGAGGCCGAGGCAGGTGGATCACTTGAAGTCAGGGGTTCAAGACCAGCCTGCCAACATGGCAAAACTTTGTCTCTACTAAAAATACAAAAATTAGCCAGGGTGGTGGCGGGTGCCTGTAGTCCCAGCTACTCAGGCGGCTGGGGCAGGGAGAATTGCTTGAACTTGGGAAGCAGAGGTTGCAATAAGCTGAGATCGTGCCACTGCACTCCAGCCTGGGAGACAGAGTGAGACTCCATCTCAAAAAGCTAAAAAACAAAGAAACAAAAAAGAAGTCCCTGAAACAAACAACAACAAAATGGATGAAGTTTCCCTCTTGTTTTATGTTATTGGGAGCTTGACCTTGTAGCCATGTGGCAGTATTTTCTCTTTGTTTCTACCATCCAGCATATAGAAAATTTGAAATTTATGTTATAGTTATCCATAAAAGTGATCTTGAGCAGTAAACAACCTGTTGACTGATGGAGGCTTCTTCTGGGAGATGCCAGTGGAGCCTGCTCAGCGCTGTAGCTCAGTAGCTGGGCTTTGCTGTCTCACAGTGGCAGCCCGAGTTCAGGGTTCAATTTCTGGCTTAGGAAATGAGTTCTTTGTGATTTGATATCTGTGTGAATATTTACTGATTCTCTTTCCCTCCACGAACCATCCTGAATTTTCCTTTCTCTGAGCTACCTTTGAAGATTCTAGATTTTGTAAAAACTGCTTGCCATCTTTTTGAAAATACCTCATACACTTGTGGTTAGGTTCACAACCGTAGTTAAAGCTTACTGGTTTCAGGAGGCTGAGGTTGCAGTGAGCCTTGTTTGGCCACAGCACTCCAGCCTGGGCGACATAGAGAGAATCCACCACAAAACAAACAAACAAACAAACAAAAATACAACCTTTTGATTTCACCTGGGAGGTTATGTTAGTAAAGTTCAAAAGTCAGAAATATTGGCAGTTTGGCATGGCTAAAGTCAAGTAATTAGAGAATTAAATAAATTTTTAAAAAAAGAGCATCACGGTTAAAGGTCAGCTTAATTATTATTATTATTATTTTTTTTTTGGGATGGAGTCTTGCTCTGTCACTCAGGCTGGAGTGCAGTGATGCAATCTTGGCTCACTGCAACCTCTGCCTACCGGGATCAAGCAATTTTCCTGCCTCAGCTCCCCAAGTAGCTGAGATTGCAGGTGCCCACCACCACACCTGGCTAATTTTTGCATTTTTAGTAAAGACCAGGTTTCACCGTATTGGTCAGGCTGTCCTCAAACTCCTGACCTCATGATCTGCCCACCTCGGACTTCCAAAGTGCTGGGATTACAGGCTTGAGTCACCATGTCTGGCCCCAAAGTCAACTTAATTAACTGCAGATAGTCAAACTCTAACAGCCTGGAAGTCCTTGGAAAAAACAGAGGAGGTGCCACAATGTGCATTTTGGGTGCAACTCACAGGAGGTATTCACTCTGATCCTGAAGTTGGGCATGTGAGAGATTGTAAATTTTTATCTCTGGAACTTTTCACAAACGTGATTGTGACCTATACCTTCACTCAGTATCTGACTGATTTTTCTCTTTTGCCTAGGCCCCAACTACAGTTTAGATTGTGAAATATACTTAGGTTGAGCAACTAGATAATGTGACTTTCCTGCCTGGGCTTTGCCCTCCCAGGGTGTTGTGACATATTTCTGAGCCAATCACTTAGGCGATGTGACTCTCCCTTTCTGCCTGGGCCAGTCCACAGGGGTTACTGTGAAATATCTTTAGGCCCATCACCTTTGTTATGTGACTCTTTTTTGCCTTGAATCTGTTTACAGGAGAAATGGTTACATATCACTGGGCCCATCACCTAGACGGTGTGACTGTCTTCTACCTGGAACATGTTTACAGGGTGGATTGTGACATATTGCTTTTCCTAGCACCCAGGAGATGTGACTTTTATTGCCAGGACCCTGCCCATAGTAAAAATATTGACCTATCGCTGGCCCAGCACCTAGTTGATGTGACTCTCCCCCTAGTCTTTGCCCACGGGTGGGATGGTCACACATTAGGCCCAGCTCACAGGTGTAGTGAAGACTCACATATGTGAACCCAGCCAATAGAAGAGATTTTAACTCTTCTAGCTAGGCTTAGAAAAACATGTAATGATCTGGGCCTTCTACATGTAGAAAGATCACACAATATATCACACTCATGCATATTCTATAAAGTCTTTGGGTGATCTAAAGAGTGTCATCTCAGGGTCCAGCACAGAGGTAAAATTGTGACTCTTATAGGCACACCCAGCTGACAATTAAAATTGTCTCCCTCACACACTGACAAAACTTACTGGTGAGGTCCTGACTCTCATATGAGGATGCAATACACAGTTAGAATATTGACCATGCAATGTGGATGTGGCCAAAGGTCAGGTGGTGAGTCACAGCTGGACCCCGCTTACAGGCCCAGTGGTGACTCTTATACTCGGACCCTGCTAATAGGAGAGGTGTTGACTCTCATAGTTGGGTTTAGGCCAAAAAATAAAATTCTGGCTTTTCTACTTAAAAAAAAATCACAGGTGATTACAACACACATGCATATTGTGTAAAGCCCTCAGATGAGACAGAGAGTGTTATAATAGGACCCAGCACAACACTGAGGTTGTGAGTATTGTATGCACACTCAGCTGACTGTTAAAATTATCACCTTTACGCATGGAGAGAGCAAAATATTTCCTGAATCTCACTGATAGACACAGTCCACAGTTGGATCATGCCTGTCACGTGTGGACTGAGCCGCAGGAGGGATGTTGACCAATTTCTGTAACCAGATTATAGGAACAAAGATGGCTCCCTTACCTGGACCTAAAAACTAGAGCGATGTTGACTCTCAAGCCTGGGCTTAGGGCAATGGGCATGATCCTACATTTGGGATTGTAACAAAGGCCTGGGCAAGCACAAAGGTCTCAAAGCAGATTGTGAGTCTCACATGTGCCATAGAAAACCCGCAGGTGGTACAGATAGTGTCATAACAGGGACCGGCAAACAGGTGAGATTCTGACTCTTGTTTGCACAACTGGCTGACAGTAAGAATTGTCACCCTGTCACATGAACACAGCCTTCGTAAAACATCCTGAATCTCACACTCAGAGGCAGTCAAACGTTGGAATTGTGACTCTCATACGTGAATGCAGTCCACAGGTAGGGCGGTGACTCTCACACCAATATCCAGCACCCCTGTGAGGCTGTGACTCCCCTACTGGGACACTGTCTATAAGTGGAGTTCGGGCTCTCATGCACAGAGCCAGTGCACTGTTGAGATTGTGACGCAATTACTTAAACACATATCCCAAGATATGTTGACTGTCATAAATGAAGCCAGCACATTTGTGGGGTTTTAAATCTTATTCTTAAACCTTTCTGCAGGTGTGACTGTGACTTATACCTTTTCCCAGCATCTGATTAATTTTACTCTATTGTCTGGGCCCACTGTGCAGTTGAGATTGTAACATATACCTGGGCCATGCACAAAATTTATGTTCCTCTTCTGCATGAGCCCTGTCCTCAGGAGAAATTACAATATATCTTAGAGCCAATCATCAAAGTGAAGTGACTCTCTTTTTCGGCCTGGGTCTTGTCCTTAGTTGGGAATGTGACATATCACTGGACCTTTAACCCAAATGATATAACTCTTTTTCCTGGGTTCTTATTACAGAAGGCATTGTGACATATCTGTAGACCCATCACCTAGGTGATGTGACTCTTCTTTCCTACCGGAACCCTGCCCCCAAGAGGCATTGTGACGTATCACTGGCCCCAGCTTCCAAGTGATGTAACTGTCCTGCCTTGGTCCTGCCCACAGGGGACATTGTGACATATCACTGGGCCCAGCACCTAGGTGATATGACCCTCCTGAATTGTCCCTGCTCTCAGGGAAGATTTTGAACCTGCTCAAAGTGGCAATTGTGACATATCTCTGGCCAACACCCAGGTGATACAACCCTTGAGCCTGGTCTCTCTCCACAGTTGGAATTGGGAAATACACATGGGCACAGCTTACAGGTGGAATGATGATTCATACCTAGAGATATATTGACTCTTGTAGTTAGTCTTACAGCAAAAACTTAGGTCCTGAGTCTTCAACTTGCAGGATGGTCACAGAGTATTATGACTTGCACATTGTAATCATTAAGTGCTAGGCTTGGTGATATGTCATAACCTTTCCTGTGGGCAGGGTCCAGGCAGGAGAGAAGATTTACATCACCTAGGTGCTCAGTAAAGAGATATATTACAATTCCTTTGAAGGAAGTGGCCAGACAAAATAGTCACATCACCTAGGGGCTTGGCCCAGGTATGAGTCACAAGATATCTGCGTCTTGAGCACAGAAGGACTATCAAATTACTAAGGCTCAAAGTAGAGGTGCATGTCACAATGACATCTGCAGGAAGGCCCAGGAATGGGACTCCCAATTACCCACATTTCCCCACTCCAGGTGTAAGAGTCAACAACTCCTGAGACTTAGGTCCAAGTACATGAGTCACAATCTCAACAGTGGATTGCATCCTCTCATGAGAGCCCCAGTCCCTTCTCCAAGCTGTCTCCCAGTAGGGGTGTCACAACCTCAATGGTGTGCTGAATCTTGGTTGGAGGGTCCCCACTTCACCTGTGGACTGGATCTGTATATGAGAGTCAAAATTCCAACTCTTGACTGCCCCTGGGTATGAGATTCAGAACCTCAGTCATGAGCTGTGTATACATGGGCATGTGACAGTTTCTACTTTTGGCTGTGTGTTCCTACAAGACTCTCAACCTCACCTGTGTTCTGGGCCCTGTTATGAGACTCTGTGTACCCCCCACAGAGTTTATTCAGTATGCATGGGTGTCATAATCCTCTGTGATCTTCACACAAGTAGAAGACCCAGGACCTTATTCATGGCTCTAGGCCTATCTGTGAGAGTCAAAATCTCTTTCATTGGCTGGGCCTATGTGTAAGAGTTATCATAATGCCTGTAAGCTGGGTCACAGTATATGTCACCATCTCAGCTGTGGGGATGCACGGGCAGGGGCAGTGAGAGTCGAGATGGGAGAAGGGTTGTGATGTCCTCTGTCAGGATGTAATTGTTATTGTTTTGGGGCTGTTTTTAGATACTGTCAAATAAAATAAATTTATATGTAAGTATGAAGTAACTTTATTCTAAAGTAATGTTGTGGCTGGGCACAGTGGCTCATGCCTGTAATCCCAGCACTTTGGGAGGCCAAGGCAGGTGGATCACTTTAGGTCAGGTGTTCAGGAACAGTCTGGTCAACAGGGTGAAACCCTGTCTCTACTAAGAATACAAAAATTAGCTAGGTGTGGTGGTGGGCACCTGTAATCCCAGCTACTTGGGAGGTGAAGGCAGGAGAATCGCTTGAACCTTGGAGGCACAGGTTGAAGTGAGCCGAGATCACACCACAGCACTCCAGCTTGGGTGACAGAGTGAGACTCTGTTTCAAATAAAATTAATAGTTTTGCAATGGGGGAAGCACAAAACATAATATCTGCATATGTCTCAAAAGTTAGGCTGAAAAGGGCTGTCATTCATATGCAGGAGCAAGCAAGATTAGAAAGGTGGGAGAGGAGGGCAGAATGGAGGGTGGCAAAATCAATGCAATAGAGAATGTTGCACCCTGAAGTCAGCCTGTTCTCAGAAGGGACGTGAAGAGGGGTTGTATGTTTGCTCAGACTGAAGGTGGAGCAGAGTACGGGCTCTGAGGGAAAGACAGAAACTTAAGCAAAGTTTGCTTAACAGGTATTTTCTTGTGAACCCTGAAGACAAAATTAGTTAATTGTGTATGAAGAACAATGGGAATGTGGAGTCTGTGAATCTGTGACATCTAAAAGAGGGCATATCATCTCAGTCATAATGCTAAGGATGTTTCTTTGCAGTAAGTTGTTCTTACAGAACACAAAACATTAGAGAGTTTTCTTAATTGTGGCTATTTACCAGGACACACTATCCACCCCATCTTTCTCTCCCATTTTTCTGTGCCCTATACATTTTTTTTCCAGTTGGCATTTTCTGAATTATATTATTTACAATAACCTGGTAAAGTTCTATCAATTATTAAATTTGATAGTTTTATCAAATTTATGATTAGTTTTATCAAATTATTAAACTTCAGGGAGAAGTTTAAAACAGCCCATAATTTATAGATAGCTGCTTATAGGCATAGATGGGCCCATGGTGCCTGTCACTGGCGTGTGCATTGGAGAGTGTATTGAGGAACTGAGTCCTGAAGTGGTCGGGTCTGTGGTGACTCCGGATTCTGTCAGAATTGAGTTGTTGAACACCCAGTTGGTGTTGAAGAGTTGGCTGGTGTCAGCAAATGCCATATATTTGGTCTAAAAAGAAAGACATCACTGAAGCCTTGGCTGGAAGGAGACTGTGAGTCTTTTGGGGAAGGGAGACTCTATTCTTCAGCACACAATCTGTTGTGCTGTGAATTGTCCTGTGATTCCATGTCTCATCCGGGACATCTCAGAGAGAACTGAGAACTCAAAGGAAAGCAGTTCAGAGGGCAGACTCCTCTCCCCACCTTGCTGCTAGAAAGTGATTTCTGCACACTCACGCCCACGCACACTGGACAGTGATGTAGCCACAATCCTCCCATGACAAGGCTCAACCCTCAGAAATTGTGCTGAGAAAACTTCTGCTTCTAGAGTTTTCTGCCTATAGGCTACATAAGTGCCCAGAGCACTCATGGCTTCTTTTTATGCCCAAATCTTGAATCTGCACCAGTGACCTGTTTTCTACACTAGCCTAGGATTCTGGGTCATCCATCCCTCCCATCTGCCTGCACGCACACATTTATAAGTCCAAGCTATCTTGCCTGGACCAGTCTCTGTAGCCCTAACCAGTCATTTCACCAACCGTGTACTGTTCCCTACCCATAGGTCTTCCTTCCTTCCTTCTTCCTTCCTTCCTTCCTTCCTTCCTTCCTTCCTTCCTTCCTTCCTTCCTTCCTTCCTTCCTTCCTTCCTCCCTCCCTCCCTCCCTCCCTCCCTCCCT
>NW_016807715.1:43587-46861 GCF_001698545.2 Rhinopithecus bieti
CCTGCTTATTGTCAGCATAAATACAAAATAAAAATAAGACAGTCATTCAACTTAAAAATTAAAAAAAGAATTTACTTTTTTTTTTTTGACAGAGTCTCGTCCTGTTGCCCAGGCTGGAGTGCAATGGCTCAATCTCAGCTCACTGCAACTTCCACCTACTGAGTTCAAGCAATTCTGCCTCAGCCTCCGTAGTAACTGGGATTATAGGCGTGAGCCACCACACCTGTGTGGTGTGGCTAATTTTTGTATTTTTAGTAGAGACAGGGTTTCACCATGTTGGTCAAGCTGGTCTCAAACTCCTGACCTCATGATCTGCCCGCCTTGGCCTCCCACAGTGTTGGGATTACAGGAGTGAGGCACTGTGCCCAGCTCTTCTTTTTTAAAAAAAAAATTTTTGACTTAGATACCTTTTATATGTAAATTCTTTCTCTGCTTATCTTTTTTGTGTCTTTTAAGTATCTGTGAAATCTATCTCTGCTCTAATTTTTACTCCTTTCTCTATTTTCTCCCTTCCTTCCTTCCTTCCTTCCTTCCTTCCTTCCTTCCTTCCTTCCATTCTTTCTTTCTTTCGACGGAGTTTCACTCTTCTCACCCAGGCTGGAGTGCAGTAGTGTGATTTCGGCTCATGGCAACCTCCGCCTCTCAGGTTCCAGTGATGCTTCTGCCTCAGCCTCCTGCGTAGCTGGAATTACAGGCTCATGCCACCAGGCCCGGCTAATTTTTGTAGTTTTAGTAGAGACGGGGTTTCACCATTTTGGCCAGCCTGACCTTAGGTGATCCACCCACCTCGGCCTTTCAAAGTGCTGGGATTGCAGGCATGAGCCACCTAGCCTGGCCAATTTTTTTTTTTTTTTTTTTAATGCTAACATTGGGATTGTTTAGTTGTTCTTTTTCAAGTATTTTGTGGATTAAAGTTATGTTTTTTATTGGACATCTTTTACTTTTTCTTGATATAGAACTATAGCACTATAAATTTGTGTTTTAGAACTGTTTTGTGGGTCTGTTTTTTTTTTTTCTTTTTTCTTTTTTTTTTTTTTAATCCCAGGAGTTACTGTATGTTGTTTCTATCTTCTTTTTTTGTCAACATGTTTTCTGATTTCCCTTTGGTTTTTCTCTTTGACCCATGGGTTGTTCAGGAACATGTTGTTTACTGTCTGCATACTTGTGAGTTTTTAAATTTTTATTTGGCTATTGATTTCTAGTTTTATTAAATTATAATTTAAAAAGTTGATATGGTCGGGTTCAGTGGCTTAAACCTGTAATTCCAGTACTTTGGGAGGCTGAAGTGGGTGGATCACCTGAGGTCAGGAGTTCAAGACCAGCCTGGTCAACATGGTGAAACCCTGTCTCTAGAAAAAATACAAAAATTAGCCGGGCATGGTGGCACATGCCTGTAGTCCCAGCTACTTGAGAGGCTGAGGCACATGAATCACTTGAACCCTGGAGGTAGGTTTCAGTGAGCTGAGATTGTGCCATGGCACTCCAGCCTGGGTGACAGTGAGACTCTGTCTCAAAAAAGAATTATATTACATGAGTCCCCCAGACCTAGAAGGTGCTGCTGAGGTCACCACTGGGCAGGGCATGAGAGGTATATTAGTCTTCTATTGCTCCATAACAAGTCCCCACAAATGTAATGGCTTAGAACACAGTCATTTACTAGCTCCTGGTTCTGTAGAACTTATGGTTCAGAGTCCGGAAGACTCCGCTGGGCTCTCTGCTTTGGTTTTCACAACGCTAAAGTCAGTGTATCAACACGCTGGGCTCTCAGCTAGAGGTGCTGGGAAGAACCCACTTCTACACCCATTCTGGTTGTTGCCAGTTTCCAATTCCTCATGGTTGTAGGACTAGGATCCTTGTTCCCTTGCTCGCTGCTAGCTAGGACCCACTCTCTGTAAGTAGATGTTTCCCCACATTTTACTCAATTTGCCCCCTCCATCTTCAAAGTCAGCAAAAGTGCATTGCATCTCCTGCCTACTTTGAATCTCTGACTTCCTCCTCTGCTGCTGGCCAGAGGAAGCTCTCTAGAGGTGGGCTCTGAATTCTGATTCCCCTGGGAGATTTGCCTTTGCACTGTTTGAGTGCACACATTTGTTAAAGATCTCACACCCACTCTGTTATTTCTTTGATCTCCTAGGGCATTCTGATGGTCATAGTGATTTTGAAGGCCATGCTCCTCCTTCCTCTGAATTGGGTCAGTCAGTGAACCTTCTTGCTGTCCCCATGAAGGGTCCCTGTTATGTCCCAACGACAGCCCAGATCTGGAACTCAGCCCTGTTCTATTATTGGGACACTCATTGCTGTGGTGTTGGTGGGAGCAGCAGTGGATTCTAATGAGGGTTTGAGCCACCCCTCCATCCTCTTCCCAGTAGCACTGAGCATGTCACTTCTCAGAGCTCCTTCATCCCTCTTGACTCTGTTTCTTCTCTCTCTTCCAGTGTCCCTTCTCTCAGTGCCTTACCTTGTCCCTGTTTCTCACAAGTCAGCCCTGTGTCTCCATTTTCTTGTGTACAGGGATTCCATTTTCCCCACCTCCAGAGTAGATCTTTCACACTTCTGATGATTTGGCTAAGGCTTTGCTGTCACTGCCTGTAAGGATCTACCAGATTAAATCCTTAAATCAAGACCACCCTACTCCCAAGTCTTTGTTTTGCGATGGGAATGAAGGTGAAGGTGGTTTCCTTGCTCCACCTTCCCCTGTTACGGATGGAATGAATGGAAGTACCCGGGACCACACAGGAACACCGAGGCTGGGGGAAGAGCATGCCCCAAGCAGGTTACAGGGAAGCAATGACCTGTAAGGGTGACTAGGAGGATGGAAACGATATCCTAACTGAGAGGAAAAAGGTTTTTTTGTTTTTTGTTTTGTTTTTCTTGAGACAGAGTCTCACTCTGTCATCCAGGCCGGGTGCAGTGGCGCCATCTCAGCTCACTGCTGCCTCAACCTCCCAGACTCAAGTGATCCTCCCACCTCAGCCTCCCAATAGCTAGGACTACAAGAGCATGCCTCCATGCCCAGCTAATTTTTAAATTTTTTTTAATGATGAGGTCTCCCTGTGTTGCCCAAGCTGGCCTATGACTCTTTCTTTTCTTTCTCTCTCTCTTTCTTTCTTTCCTTTCTTTCTTTCTTTCTTTCTTTCTTTCTTTCTTTCTTTCTTTCTTTCTTTCTTTCTTTCTTTCTTTCTTTCTTTCTCTCTTTCTTTCCTTTCTTTCTTTCTTCTTTCTCTCTCTCTCTCTCTTTCTCTCTCTCTCCCTTCCTTCCTTTCCCTTCCCTTCC
>NW_016807715.1:47829-89369 GCF_001698545.2 Rhinopithecus bieti
CCTCCCTCCCTCCTTCCTTCCTTCCTTCCTTCCTTCCTTCCTTCCTTCCTTCCTTCCTTCTTTCTTTCTTTCTTTCTTTCTTTCTTTCTTTCTTTCTTTCTTTCTTTCTTTCTTTCTTTCTTTCTTTCTTTCTTTCTTTCTTTCTTCTTTCTTTCTTTTTCGCTTGTTTTGACACAGAGTCTGACTTTGTTACCCAAGCTGGAGTGGGGCAGTGGGGCAATCTTGGCTCACCACAACCTCCTCCCAGATTCAAGTGATTCTCTTGCCTCAGCCTCCCAAGTACCTGGGATTACAGGCGCACACCACCACTCCTAGCTAACTTTTGTATTTTTAGTAGACACGTTGTTTTTACCATATTGGCCAGCTGGTCTCGAACTCCTGACCTCAGGCAATCTGCCTGCCTCAACATCCCAAAGTGCCAGGACTACAGGGGTGAACAAGCACGCCGGCCTATGACTCTGTTTATCGGGCCCTGCCCTTAAGGTGTATTGTGACATACCTTTGGATTAATCACTTAGGAATGTGACTTACTTCTGTTCCCTAGGACCTGTCCACAGGCAGCAGTGAAACGATTTCTGAGCACATCACAGGGGTAATGTGACTCTCCCCTTTTTGCCTGCCCCAAGTGAAGATTGTGACATGTCACCAGGCCCATTATCTAGGCAATATGACTCTTCTCTCCTGCCTGGGCCCTGATTACAAAGGGGATTGTGAAAATCACTGGGCCCAGCACCCAGATAATATGACTTTCCCTTTCTGCCTGGGCCTCGTCTACAGAAAAGACTAAGACATATCACTGGGCCAAGCACCCACATGATGTCACTCGCCTGCCTGCATTCTGCCTACAGTGCGTATTGTGACATATCCCTGGCACAGAACCAAGGTAACATGACTCACCTACCTGGTTCCTGCCCACTGATGGGATTGCGACATATATGTAGGTCCAGCTCACAGGCATGACGATAACTGTCGTACAAGGACCCAGCCAATAAGAGAGATTTTTACTCATAGTTAGACTTATTACAACAGGTATGCTCCTGGATATTCTACATACAGAGAGGTCACAGACTATTAGGACGCTCATGCATATTTTATAAAGACCTTGGGTGGTACAAAGATGTTGTCACAGGCCAGTGCACGTCTGAAATTGTGACTCCCATAGGCACACCCAGCCACCAATTAAGATTTCACCCTCAACGCATGCATACAGCCCACTCTTGAGGTTCTCAATCTCACACCTGGGAGATTCACTCTGTCACCCAGGATGAAGTGCAGTGGCACCATCTCTGCTCACTGCAACCTCCACCTCCTGGGATCGTGATTCTCTTGCCTCAGCCTTTGGACAAAACTTCAGCACTCCTGCTAGGGTGTCTGCCCTACTAAGACACTGTCTGCAGGTGGAGTTGAGGCTCTTATGTATGGATCCTGTCTACTGTTGAGATTGTGAACTGCATGCGTAGACTCAACTCACAGGAGGTGTTGACTCCCATACCTTCAGCCGGGACATGTGCAGGATTAGAAATTTTATTTCTGGATCTTTGCGCAAGTGCGATTGTGACATATACCTTTGCCTAGCACCTGATTGCTTTTACTTTTTTGCCTGGGCCCAGCCTATAGTTGAAATTGTGACATATACTTGGGCTACATAGGTGATGTGATGCTCCTGCCTGGACCCTGCCTTGAGGAGAAATTCTTTCACATCTCTGGGCCAACCACCTGGTGATGTGACTCTCTCCTTCTTTCTAGGCCCAACTTACAGAAGGCATTGTGACAGATCTCTGGGAGATGTGACTCTACACTCCTGGCTGGGCCGAGCCCCACTGAAGATTGTGACATATTACTGAGCCCATAAACTAGGTGACATGACTCTGCTCCCCGGCCTTAGCCACAATTAAAGGGGACATTGAGACATTGCTTTGTCCAGCATCTACATGATGTGACTCTCCTTTCCTGCCCAGGCTCTCTCTACAGAAGAAATTGTTCATATCACTGAGCCAAGATCCAGGTTGATGTAACTCTCCTCCTGGGCCCTGTGCACAGGGGAAATATTGGCATATTCCTAGCCTAGCACCCAGGTGTTGTGAACTTCTGCCTGGTCCCTGGCCATATGTGAGATTGTGACATATACCTCAGCCCAACTCACAGGCATAATGATGACTGTCTTTCCTGGACCAGGACAATAGAAAAGGTTTTGACTCTTCTTAATAGGCTTATGGAAATAGGCTACTTACTGGGTCTTTTACTTGTAGAAAGATCAGAGATTACAACACTCGTGCATATTTTATAAAGTTCCTGAGTGGCACAGAGAGTGTCATAACAGGGCTCAGCACGCAAGTGGGATTGGGACTCTCATAGGCACAGCCAACAGTAAGGATTGTCACTTTGCCACATGGACACAGCCCAGTCACTGCTGAGGTTCTGAATCTTACACTCAGAGGCAGTCAAAAGTTGGAACTGTGACTCTGATATGTGCATCTGTTCCACAAAAAAAGATGATGACTCTCAAATATTCAGCACACGTGTGAGGCTGTTACTATTCTACCAGGAATGTCTGAAGGGATCTTAGGGCCCTCACGCAGGAGTCCAGGTCACCACTGAGATTCTGATTTGCAAACTTGTACCCAACTCACTAGTGTTTACTCCCATACTTGGTGTTGGGACCAATGTGAGATTGTGAATCTAATCTCTGGACATTCCTGCAGGTGTGATTGTAACATATACCTTTGCCCAGCTCATGAGATTTGATAATTTTGCCTGGATAAAATACACAAGACAGTGACATATATTTGGGCCACACACCTTGGTGATATTACTCTTCTGTCTTGGCCCTTTTCTTAGGGGAAATTTGGACATATCTCTGGGCCTATCACCTGGGTTGTGTTACCATCTTTTTCTGCCTGAACGTGGCCCACAGGGGAAATCATAACATATTTTTAGACCCACCCCTAGGTGATGTGACTCTTCCCTTCTGCCTGGGTCCTGCTTCCAGTAAGAATTGTAATATATCGCTGGATCCTGCACCCAAATGATGTTACCCTCCTCCCTGGGCCATGCCTAGGGTGGGCATTGTGACATTTCTGGGCCCAACATTTAAGTGATTTGAGTATCCTCTTATGTTCACAGCATGCATTGTAACATATCATTAAGCCCAGCATTCAGGTGATATGGCTTTCTTGCCATGGCACTGCACACAAGGAGAATGTTGACATATCCCTGGCCCCAAATTCAGATGATATGACTGTTTCACCTGATCCACACTCTGAAGTGAAATTGTTACATATACCCAGGCCCAGTTAGTGGACATGATAATGACTCTCATGCGTAGACCCAGCCAATACAACAGATTTTTTACTCTCCTGGCTAGACTTAGGGACACAGGTAAGGGTCTGGCTTTTCTTATAAAAGGTCACAGGAAATTATGACACAAATATTTTATAAAGTCCATGAGTTTTATGAGCTGTGTCATAATGCAGTCCAACACGCAGGTGAGATTGAGACTCTCATAGGCACATCCAGCCAACAATGGGATTATCACTCTTAAACCTAGACACAGCCCACTGGTGAGGGTATAAATCTCACATATGGTCGCAGACCACACTTGGAATCATGACTGTCATATGTGGATTTGGCCACAGGTCGAAGGGGAAGTCATTTCTTGACTAACTCAAAGGCACAGTGTTGTCTTTTATACTTGGACCAAGCTAATAGAAGAGACACTGAGTCTCATTGTTACGCTTGGGAAAATGGGGATGGTTCTGGGTTTTACAAAGGTCACAAAAAATCACAACACTCATGCGTCCAGTATAATGCCCTATGGTGGTACAGAGAGTGTCCACACAGCCCAATACAAAGTTCAGACTTATTCTCATATGCACAGCCAGTTGACAGTAAGAATTGTCACCCACACACAGGGACAGATCCCATTAGTGAGGTCCTGACTTTGCCTTGTGGACACAGTTCACAGTCCAAATTGTGACTGTCATATGTGGATCTGACCACAAGTAAGATTGTGACTGATTTCTGGACCCAGCTCACAAACATGGTGATGACTCTTATATCTGGACCCAGACAAGACAAATTATGTTGACTTCTGCCTGGGCTTAGGGCAACGGGTAAGATCTTGGATCCACAGAAACATAAAGTTCTCAGAGCAGAATTCCACTCTCAAGCATGTTGTGTGAGGATCTCAGATGGTACAAAGAGTGTCATAACAGAGCCAAAAACAGAGAAGAAATTGCGAATCTCATGTGGATACCCAGCCAATAATAAGCATAGTCACTCTTCCATATAGACACAGCTCACTGTAGAGGTTCTGAATCTCACACCCAGAGGCTATGAAAAGTTGAAAGTTTGACTCACATACATGCATCTGGTCAACAGGTAAAATAGTGACTCTGAGACCAAGTTTCTGCACCCTAGTGAGGCTGTGCCTATCTTATGGGGACACCGTTTGCAGGAGGAGATGAAGCTGTCATGCACAGATCCTGTCCAGTGTTAAGACTGTGTCTCGTGTATTTGGATGCAACTCACCAAAGGTGTTGACTCTCAGACCCGAAGCTGGGAAATATGTAGAATTCTGAATTTTATTCCTGGGCTTTCCTGCAGGTGTGATTGTGGCATACACTTTCACACAGCACCTAATTTATTTTAATAATTTGCTTGGGCTCAGCCAACAGTTGGGACTGTGACACATACTTGGATCAAGTACCTAGGTGATGTAACTCTCCAGCCTGGGCCTTACCACAGGGTGCATTGTGACATATCTTTGGACTTATCACCTATGTGATGTGACTCTACTGTCTTGCCTCATCTTGGCCTCCATTGAGAATTGTGGCATATTGCTGGGCCCAGTACTTAAGTTATGTGACTCTTCTTTGCTGCTTGTGCTTTTAGAAGGGATTGTGACATATTGCTGGGCCAAAAACGTAGGTGATGTGACTCTCCTGCCTTGGCCCTGCCTTCAGGAAAAATTGTGACTTGACTCCAGGTTTATTACCGAGGCGATGTGACTCCCATCTCCTGTGTGGGCAAGCCCAAAAGGGTCACTATGACATACTTCTGGACACCTCACAGAAGTGGTATAACTTTTCTCTCATTCCAGGACCCTGGTCTCATTAGAAATTGTGAAATACCTATAGGCCTATAACCTAAGTAATGTGACTCTCCTGTCCTGCATGGATCCTGCTTACAGGCAAGTTCATGACATTTGGCTGGGTCCATCACCTAAGTAATGTGTCTCTCCTTTTCTTCACATGCCCTGCCACCGGTGAAGATTGACAAATCATGGGCCAATCAGCTGTGTGATGTGACTCTGTGCTTTTTCCTGGGTCCCGCTAACAGGGAGCATTGTGATATTGCCAGGCTCAGCAGCTAGGTAATGTGACTTCTTACTCTCTGGGCCCTACTTACAGAAGGGATTGTGAAATACTGCTGAACCAAGAACTAAGATGATGTGACTTTCCTGCCTCTGCCCTGCCTACAGTGGGCATCATGACATATCACTGGATCTAGCACCTAGGTGATGTGACTCTACTGTTTTGTTCTTGCCAGTAGGTGAAATTGTGGCACATACCTGGGCCCAGCTCACAACCACAATGGTAACTCTCTTACCTGGACGTAGCCAGTGGGAGATATTTTGACTTGTGTAGCCAGGCTTAGGCCATAGGTAATGTCCTGGGTCTCCTACTTGTACAAAGTTCACAGAACATTACAATAATCAGGACTATCATAGAAAGCCCTAGAATGATAGAGAGAGTTTGATAACAGGGCCTAGCTAACAGGCGAGATTGTGACTCTTGTATGCAGACCCAGCTGACAGGATCTTCATTCTTACACATAAATAGAGCCTATGAATGAGGCATTTAATCTCACACATAAAAACAGTTGCAAGTTGGAATTGTTACTCTCACATGTGGATCTGGTTTCCAGATGGTTTGGTGGCTCTTGAACCATGGTTCAGCAGACCTGTGAGGCTGTGAGTTCTCTACCGGAACACAATCTGCAGGTGAGATTGGGGCTCTTATGCATGGATTTGTGCATTGTTGAGACTGTAACTCCTTTGCTTGAACCCCACTCACAGGAGGGGTTGCCTCTCATACATGAAGCCAGGACTTGTGTGAAACTGTGAAACTCATTTCTATACATTCTCAAGTGTGTGATTGGGAAATATACCTTTGCCCAGAACCTGAGTGATTTGACTCTTTTCTAGGCCCAGCCCACAGATAAAATTGTGACATATACCTGCACCAATCACCTAAGTAATGTGAAACTCCTTCCTGGGTTCTGCCTACCAAGGACATTTTCACATTTCATTGCGACCAGCAGGCACCCAGGTGATGTGATTACTCTGCTTGCTTCCTGCCTACAAAGAGCATTGTGACTTATTTCTGGGTTTATTACATAGATGATGTGACTTCATTCTACTGCCTTGGCTCTGCGCTTAGAGTGCATTGTGACGTTTAGCTGGGTACTGCACCCAGGTAATGTGACTCTCCTGAGTTCTTCCTACAGGAAGCTTTGGAACATATCACTTAGCCCAGCACCTAGGTGATGTGATTCTCCTCTCTTACCTGGTTCCTGCCCACTGGAGAGATTGTGACCCATTGCTGAGCCCAGCACCAAGGTGATGTCACTCTCCTGCCTTGGCTCTGCCCATGGGGGTCACTGTGACACATGTCTAGGCTAATTAGTTAGGTGAAGTGATTCCCCTTTCCTGCCTAAGCTCTGCCTACGGGGGGGATTTTGATATATCACTGGGCCCATCCACCAGGTGATATGACTCTTTTGCCAGGGTCCCACCTGCAAGGGGGATTGTGATGTATTTCTGGACCAGTACCCAAGTGATGTGTCTTTTCTGTCCTCTCTCCCCACAGGTTGTATTGTGCCATATACCTGGGACCCAATTATAAGCACAATGATGAATCTTTTACCTAGAGGAAAAACATGTGCAGGATGGTAGAACTTATCACTGGACCTTTCCCAGTGTTATTGTGACATATAACTTCATCCAACATGTGAGTAATTTGACTCTCCAGATGGCCCAGTTCACAAATAAAATTGTGACATATACTTGGGCCAAGAACCAAAGAGGTGTGACTCACATGCCTGGGCACTGCTCTCAAAAAGATAGTGACATTACACTGCACCCAGCACCTAAGAGATGTGGTTCTCCACTTCGACATGGGGCCTTCCTACAGAGAGACTTCTGACATATCAATGGGTTCAGCACTCAGGTGATATGACTTTCATTTTTCTTCCTGGGCCCTGCCCACATGGATAATTGTGACATATCAGTGGCTACAACAATCAGGTGATGAGACTCTCTCATCTGGGATCTGTCAAAAAAAGGGCATTCTGACATATTTCTTTTATTTTTTTCCCCCCCAGACAGAGTCTTACTCTGTCGCCCAGGCTAGAGTGTAATGGTGTGATCTCGGCTCACTGCAACCTTCACCTCGAAGGTTATAGTGATTCTCTTGCCTCAGCCTCCTAAGTAACTGGGACTACAGGCATGCACCACCATGCCAAGATAATTTTTTGTATTTTTAGTAGAGACAGGGTTTCACCATGTTGGCCAAGCTAGTCTCGAACTCCTGACCTGTTGCAGGAAGTCAGGGACCCTGAACGGATGGACCAACTGGAGCCGTGGCAGAGGAACATAAATTGTGAAGATTTCATTTTAATATGGACATTTATCAGTTCCTAAATAATTTCTTATGCCTGTCTTTACTTTAATCTCTTAATCCTGTTATCTTCACAAGCTGAGGATGTACGTCACCTCAGGACCACTGTGATAATTGTGTTAACTGTAAAATTGATTGTAAAACATGTGTGTTTGAACAATATGAAATCAGTGCACCTTGAAAAGAACAGAAAACCAGCGATTTTAGGAAACAAGGGAAGACAACCATAAGGTCTGACTGCCTATGGGGTCAGGCAAAAGAGCCATATTTTCTTCTTGCAGAGAGCCTATAAATGGATGTGCAAGTAGGAGAGATATCAGTAAATTCTTTTCCTGGCAAGGAAAATTAATATTAATACCCTGGGAAAGGAATGCATTCCTGGGGTAGGTCTATAAACAACCGCTCTGGGAATGTCTGTCTTATGCAGTTGAGATAAGGACTGAAATATGCCCTGGTCTCCTGCAGTACCCTCAGGCTTATTAGGGTGGGGAAAAAACCACTCTCTGATAAATTTGAGGTCAGACTGGTTCTCTGCTCTCAAACCCTGTTTTCTGTTGTTTAAGATGTTTATCAAGACAACATGTGCACAGCTGAACATAGACCCTTACCAGGAGTTTTTGATTTTGACCTTTGCCTTGTGATCTTTATTGGCCTCAGAAGCATGTGATCTTTGTTCTCCTTTTTGTCCTTTGAAGTATGTGATCTTTGTGACCTACTCCCTGTTTGTACACCTCCTCCCCTTCTGAAGTCCTTAATAAAAACCTGCTGGTTTTGTGGCTCAGGTGGGCATCACTGTCCTACCATGATGTATGATGTCACCCCTGGCGGCCTAGCTGTAAAATTCCTCTCTTTGTACTCTTTCTCTTTATTTCTCAGGCCGGCTGACACTTAGGGAAAAAGAGAAAGAACCTACGTTGAAATATTGGGGTGGGTTCCCCTGATACTTCAGTCTATCATCACAGATTCTGCTTCAAAAACAGGGGCAAATACAGTGATTTTCTCATGAGAAAAAGAATGTTCAAGATAGTGCTTGGGGACCACAGCCAACTAACTAGTGTAAGGCAGTAGAGGTAAAGTATAAATGGCATTATGATAGTCACAATTTGCATTTCCAATAAGGATTAGATATAATGTTAAAAACTTAACGATTAAAAGTATCAACAATAAATCTTAAGCGCCAAAAGAGGAAAATGAAAAGAGGTTAAACAAAGAGCATTCATAAGGCATTCAGAGGAAAGAGATGACTAGAAACTGAGAACTGAAAGTCTACTGCAACTAAACACTAATCTGGCCCTTAGTTTCTTGACAGCAAAAAAAGAAAAGACAAACTGATGAACCTAGGGAAGGAGCATGATAAACATGCAGAACTTACTCAAAATACCTAAAGGCTGCATTTGTACCTATGCCTTTAAAATGGCGTCTGATGCAACCTCTGTCGGTCTAAATCCGCCATTTGTCAATCAGGAAAGATAATACTGGCAACTCCTAGGCCATAATGTGAAAGAAATAATAAAAGTTCAAAGTGCTTTGCAACATTCATATAAAGTTCAAAAACAGGCAAAAGTATGATGTTGGAGAGGGTACACACTAGTATAAAACTATCTCAAAAAGCAAAAAATAAAGACGATGATGATAAAAATCAGGATGTTCATTACCTTTAAGGAGAAGGGATGAGGTTATTTAGGAACAGTCACATGGGAGCTTTCAAACTGGTAATAACGTTGAGTTTCAATATACATTACACAGTGATAGTCTTGTAAGTATTAAACTAGATATATATTTAATGTGCATTTCAGCACTAAAAAGAAAAAATGAAAGGCATTAAGAACCTAGAAAGCAACTCTGCAAACTATAAAGCACTACACAAATATAGCACATTAAAATTTTAGTGTTTGTTGTGTGATTTTAAAAAGAGGAAAGGAAAAACTTTCATCTTAGTTCAAAATTTTAAAAGAAATTCATAGCAAAGATCTTTATATTTGGGTCATGAATAAGCAACGTCTTCAACTGCAATTTTAAGAACAGGGAAATTCTAATGCATTTCTCTTTTCAACCTTTTGTTTTATTACCCGTTAATAAAAGGCAATGAGTGTTGTAATAGTAATTCACCAATTAGTGAAAGCATTTAAATAGAGGACAAAGCTAACAAATTATTGGTATATTGCTTTGCAACAAAAGGAGAATACATGGATAGAATTTCCAGAATCTGGACAGTTTGTATCTCAGGCTCCTTTAGACTAGGATTATTTAAAATTACGTTTTAATAATGTTTTTCAGGAACAGGATAAAAGTCAACATAAAGTTGAACTTGTGCTAAAACCTGAAGAATCTATATGCTTTAGTTACCAGAAGAGCATATGTCAAAAGTGACATTTTCCCTTGAACATTAAGGATATTAACATAAGTCTAGCACAGACAGAAGAGACTAGAAAGTTGGGATAACTCTCAAAAAAGATCTTCATATCTACTCAAGTGCCTGGGCTTTACACTGGAAATAAGGAAGATCTAACCCTTTAAGGATAACTAGAAACATTACCTATTGCTGACTCAACCATTTCCCAAATCAAAACCTTCATTTCCAAAACACAACTATCACTTTTTTTTTTTTTTTTTGAGATGGAGTCTCACTCTGTCACCCAGGCTGGAGTGCAGTGGTACAATCTCGGCTCACTGTAAGCTCCGCCTCCCAGGTTCACACCATTATCCTGCCTCAGCCTCCCGAATACCTGGGA
This sequence comes from Rhinopithecus bieti, assembly GCF_001698545.2. Lineage (NCBI taxonomy): Eukaryota > Metazoa > Chordata > Mammalia > Primates > Cercopithecidae > Rhinopithecus > Rhinopithecus bieti. The sequence goes on from NW_016807715.1 coordinate 58,244, forward strand.
CTACAGGCACCTGCCACCATGCCTGGCTAATTTTTTGTATTTTCAGTAGAGACGGGGTTTCACTGTGCTAGCCAGAATGGTCTCAATCTCCTGACCTCGTGATCCGCCTGCCTCAGCCTCCCAAAGTGCTGGGATTATAGGCGTGAGCCACCGTGCCCGGCCCACAACTACCACTTATTAAGTGCCTCTCATGGGCCAGTTGATAAGTACCTTACTGTCTAATGTAATCTTTGCAACAATTTTCTGCAATAAAAACTTTACCTACTGTCATCTTACAAATGAAGAAACAAAAAAGAAGTAATGCCCAAAGCAACACAGTTAATCAAAGCTAGTGGTAGGACTGAGGGACTATGGAGCCCAAACTTGGAAGTCTCACTACTCACTGTGGTCCACTGAAGCTTTGCTATTTATTATTGCTGTTATTATTCCTTACAGTAACAGCTAATACGTTCTGAACCCTTACGACGTGACAGACACTGTTCTGGCTCTTTTAATCCTCATAACAACTTTATGAAGTTAGAAATATTATCCCCATTTTATAAGTAAAGAATAAATAGGATGTGAAAAATTTTATATATAAAATATTTTCTATACATTCTTAGTAAACTATGGTGCAGAAAGCAATGTGATAGAACAGTTTCAGTAATATGCTGAGAAAGAGGCCAGGCATGGTGGCTCATGCCTGTAATCCCAGCACTTCAGGAGGCCGAGGCAGTCGGATCACCTGAGATCAGAAGTTCGAGACCAGCCTGATCAACATGGTGAAACCCTGTCTCTACTAAAAATACAAAAATTAGCTGGGCATGGTGGCGGGCGCCTGTAATCCCGGCTACTTGGGAGGCTGAGGCAGGAGAATCACTTGAACCTAGGAGGCAGAGGTTGCAGTGAGCTGAGACTATACCACTGCACTCCAGCCTGGGCGACAGGAGCAAACTCTGTCTCAAAAAAAAAAAGAAAAGAAAAATATGTTGAGAATGAGTTGCTTCCGAACCTCTCAGAGGTATTAGTCATTGCTATGGTTTGAATGTTTGTGTCCATCCTAAAATTCACATGTTAAAACCTAATCCCCAATGTGATATTATTAGGAGGTGAGGCTTTGGGAAGTGATTAAGTCATGAGGATGAAACCTTCATGAATAGGATTCACACCCTTATTAAAAAGGCCCCAAAGAGATTTCCGGCCCTTTCCCACTATATGAGGGCACAAAGATGCACTGTTTTAAGAACTAGAAAGTGGACCCTTCGTGAGACACAGAATCTGCAGGAGACTTGATCTTTGTCTTTCCAGCCTCTGGAACTGTGAGAAGTAAATTTTTGTTGTTTATAAGCTACTCAATCTATGGTATATTGTTAGAGCAGCCAGCACAGGTGAAGACAGTTATTTCTCAAGAAGGCCATTGCATCATGAGAAGTTTGACTTCCTAATCACTGCGACTGGTGGGCACTAAAAACAAATCAAATTTGCTAGCTACATTTACTAGAGGGAGAGCATGACTTGATACTCTTTAACACTGGAATTCAGCTGTAAAAATACAGCTGTCAAGACACATGCACACGTATGTTTATTGCCGCACTATTCACAATAGCAAAGACTTGGAACCAACCCAAATGTCGCTTGAACCCAGAAGGCAATGATAGACTGGATTAAGAAAATGTGGCACACATACACCATGGAATACTACACAGCCATAAAAAATGATGAGTTCATGTCCTTTGCAGGGACATGGATGAAGCTAGAAACTATCATCCTCAGCAAACTATCACAAGGACAGAAAACCAAACACCGCATGTTCTCACTCACAGGTGAGAACTGAATAATGAGATCACTTGGACACAGGGCAGGGAACATCACACACTGTGTCTGTCGGGGGTTGGGAGGTTGGGGGAGGGATAGCATTAAGAGAAATACCTAATGTAAATGACGAGTTGATGGGTGCAGCAAACCAATATGGCACATGTATACCTATGCATCAAACCTGCATGTTGTGCACATGTATCCTAGAACTTAAAGTATAATAAAAATAATAAAAATACAGCTGTCACCTACTCTGATTCTGGCAGTGGTATTAGGAGACAGGCTTTGAAGTAATATTAACAGAATGGGCTCTAAACTTATCATGCAGTTTGACCCACAGATGACTCCCATCCATAGAATCAAAAGCTGCTAAAAGATCTAAGAGTACTGTGAAAACCTAATTTGTTTTAAACTATTTTCTCAGCAAGAACAAAATACTGCAGTGTTTTGTATTTTAAAATAGTAGTTCTTGAAACCTGGTGGTTAAATGCACAAGTGACATAGTGAAACAGCTGACCTCCTGTGCAAGAAAACTGGTTAAACATTCAAGTCCAATAAGACGGAGGTAAGTACATACTGGGTTCATTATAATCAAAGTATACTTGAGTTATTTAAATAAAGACATAGGGCTAGGTGCGGTGGCTCACCCCTATAATCCCAGCACTTTGGGAGGCTGAGGTGGGTGGATCACTTGAGGTCGGGAGTTCGGGACCAGCTTGACCAACATGGAGAAACCCTATCTCTACTAAAATTACATAATTAGTCATGTGTGGTGGCACATGCCTGTAATCCCAGCTACTCAGGAGGCTGAGGCAGGAGAATTGCTTGAACCCAGGAGGCAGAGGTTGCAGTGGGAGGCTGCAATAAGCCGAGATTGCACCATTGTACTCCAAACTGGGCAAGAGCGAAACTCCGTCTCAAATAAATAAATCAATCAATCAACAAACAAACAAATAAAAGACATAGTTTCACAAATTTTTAAGCGCTCTCTCTCTCTCACTACTCGCCTCCCCTTTTCTTTTCCCTGGACCTAGACCTGTATATCCAACCACCTACTAAATAACCTCAATGTTTCACAGTGACCTCATACTTAACACATCCAACTTTTAATTCACCTCTTTCCTTTTCTGCTCAAACCTGTTCCTTCTTTTCAGCTTGTATCCTTATCTCACTAATTGGCACCATCATCTACTAAGATGCTCAAGATAGAAGCTGGAAGTCACAAGGCTTCCCAAAGCACCTCCACAAGACATCAATTACTAAACTCCATGGACTGTACCTTCTTAAGACCTCTCAAAATTACACTCTCTCGGCCGGGCACGGTGGCTTACACCTGTAATCCCAACACTTTGGGAGTCCGAGGTGGGCAGATCACAAGGCCAAGAGATCGAGACCATCCTGGCCAACATGGCAAAATCCCGTCTCTACTAAAAATACAAAAATTAGCTGGGCGTGGTGGTGCACACCTGTAGTCCCAGCTACTCATGAGGTTGAGGCAGGAGAATCGCTTGAACCTGGAGATGGAGGTTGCAGTGAGCCCAGATTGCACCACTGCAGTTCAGCCTGGCAACAGAGCAAGACTCCATCTCAAAAAAAAAATAAATAAATTTCAAAAATTACATTCTCTTTTACATTCCCTGTTACTACTTTGAAGCATGTCCCCCTCATTTTACACCTGGATTAGAATAATAGGTTAACTCTTTTCCTCACCCATCACCACAAAATTCACTCCCCATGGAGCCTGTAGTGTTACAACATGAAAATCTGATCCTGTCACACTCGCCCCCCAATGCTTAAAACTCGTCATTAAAGTGCCCGAGCCTTCAGAATCAAACTCCTTCAGTGGGCTCACGAGAAGGCTCCTTCATGAGAAACAGAGGAGCCTGGCCGTTCTACTCATATTTCAGTTATGCCATTCTGCTTTGCAACTCCCCAAACACTCTACTTTGCCCATATGTTTTTTCACAGGCTAGTTTCCCTATTTGGAATTCTTCTTAATCCTTCCTTGTATCTAATGCTTATTCAGAGCATAAGATGCATCAAAAGGATGCCTCCTGTATTAACTGCAGTACAGTAAGCGTACTTCAATCACAGCCCATAATACATTGTATTATAAACTGCTATACAGTTATCTGTTTTCTTGCCTTAGACTGTAAGCTCCTGGAGGGCAGGGGCTATATCTTGTCTTCGTATACCACACATCTAGCCAACCATTTATCATTTATCCCATGTCTATGGGAAAAAATGATAGTTGAAAGAATGCCTGGAACTAATTTATTAAGGCCAATGTAACAAAAAAAAAAAAAAATAGGTAAAGAGTCAAAAGAAATTAAAACTCTCAAATATTTGTAGGGATGACTTTAAAAATACACAGTGGTAGTATATGCACCCCAACCACTTCCACCCAAAATGCATTCTAACAGTTATCATTGATGATTCTGAACTCATGATCCCATAATACCCACGTTTTATCTGTATGGTGTTTACTATTGCTTAAAAAAGAAACTTGGCATTAACTTTAAGTGCTTTTAACAACAGAATCACAGAAAGAAAAGTTTTTTTTGTTTTGTTTTAAAGTTCCTGGAAGTATACGATAGTAATGGGCACAACAACAAAAAACTAATTGCTTTTAACTGTTGAGATATAGCCATGGCACCAATAAATCAGTTATTCTGAAACTAAATATAGATTCAAAGTTCCTTAACCATAGCTGTGGTATAAAAAAATTCTAGAAATTGCTGTTTTAATTCTAGGGATCATTCAAAATATAAGGAACTATTATAGTGGTCCCGAATGACACACTGCAAAAGGAAGTTAATTTACCATTTAACACTACATAACGCAGCTGGTTAAAACATTACCATACCTCCAATTTATTTTTGTCAACAGCAGCTTGCAGAGAAGGAGAGGATACCAAAGGCTGAAGAGGAGCATCAGAGGAGGAAATCTGTGGAGTGCAGGTGAAAAGTGAGGAGGAAAAAACAAAAAGAAAGTAATGAGAATTGACAGGCACAGGAAAGAAAAAAAAAACCCTGTATATTTTTGAGATATAGAAGCACTTAAGAGACATGTTAATAAAATGATGCATCAAGAAATAAGTACTGCTTTTTAAAAATTTCAGCTTGAAATTTATAAAAGTGTTTAGTACTGAATAATAAATGATTTAAAATGGATTTTACTAGGATATAAAACTTAAAATGTAGTCAGATAAGATCATACCAAAAGTATATGGAAAATAATTAAGCTTTTCTCACAGTTCATCTTTAGTCAATGTGACTACTGAAATACAAATGCTCTGAAACATGAAGATACACTGTCCCAAGTAGTAGAAGAGCAAAAACGGGTTTTTGTTTTTACTTATAATAACTTTTAAGAATGAAAAATAAAATAGAACTGAAATAGTAAAAGTTAATTAAAATTTTAATCAACTGTTTAAGAAAATAGACGAAAAGCTAGGAAAAAAAAGAGTGGATTAATGTAATATAACAGCTGAGCAGCAGACTTATTATAAAGCAATTTATATACTTCCTTAAGATCAGCAGGCAAACATCATTTCCAGTGCTATACTTGCTGAATTACCCCAAAGCATTATGAGACAGTTATATATGCAGCACAGGCAATTTATACACGAAAATGGGTTTCATCTAAAAGCTTTTTTCACACATCTTACTGCCCAATTTCTACATGTGTAGTTGATCACTTTAATGGAAGCATTATCTTCCTGCTCTCTTTACTGCCAAAATGTAACTGAAATACATTTACAAAATGCATAGATCTTTGAGGCCATAAAACTGACATCTCTATATTGCCCTATCATATCAATAGTGCCTATGAGGAATTTTTAAAACTAAAGGTGCTATTACAGATAGGTCATTATGTAATGTCAAAATAACACTTCAAGATGACAAGTTCTCCCTCAATCTGCTTGTTATTAAGTTAGTTATGGCAGTAATTCTCGAATCACAACACAAGACTATAAACTTTGGGGAATTTTCTTTTCCTTGCTTGCTCGCTGTTGGCTCTAACTGTGTAAGCTAGCCACTTAATGAATATTAATGCAAGTTACACAGGAGAGAAAATAAACAACACAAGAAAATGTAGATCTTGCATTAAAAAAAAAAGTCAAAGCCGAGCCTGAAAGCCTGGTTTAAAACTGGTTTGTCCTATTGGATATTTACTTACTAAAAATCTTTAATTACTACTTCATATAGAAAATAAGAATAAAGAACTTTGGGAGGCTGAGGCAGGCAGATCACTTGAGGTCTGGAGTTCGAGCCCAGCCTGGCCAACATGGTGAACCCTGTCTCTACTAAAAATACAAAACTTTAGCCAGGTGTGGTGGTGCATGCCTGTAATCCCAGCTACTTGGAAGGCTAAGGCAGGAGAATCACTTGAATCTGGGAGGCAGAGGTTACAGTGAGCCAAGATCACGCCACTGCACTCCTGGCTGGGAGATAGAATAAGACTCTGTCTCAAACAAACAAACAAACAAACAAACAAAAAAGAATAAAAAGCCGTAAGTTCACTTAAGAAGACAGCTGTATCATAAAGACCTCTTTGCCTAAGCTCATGAAAAGCAGAACAAAAATATAAAAAGACAATACGGGCACTGAGTATGTCAAAAGCTACTAATCCTTAGAAAGCAGCAAGATAATTCATTATAAAAGTGCTTGTCCTCCATTTGAGAAGATGATAAGCTGACGTGGCCACTTTTAAAACTCAGTAGCAGGAATATAAAATTCTATTCAATAAATATCAGTAATTTAACAACAACAACAAAAAATTTCAGACAGGGTCTTGCTCTGTCACCCAGGCTGGAGTATGGTGTGAAGATCACAGCTCACTATAACCTTGAACCCTGGGCTCAAGTAAAAACCTTTTTTATTTTAATCACTTTTTTTTTTTTTTTTTTTTTTTTTTTTTTTTTTTTTTTTTTTGAGACAGAGTCTTTCTATGTTACCCAGGCTGGACTCAAACTCCTGGACTCAAGCAATCCTCCTGCCTCTCAGCCTCCGAATAGCTGGGATTACAGATGCGCATCACATTTTAATACGAAAAAAAAAAGAAAGAAAGAAAGAAAAAGAATAAATGCTTTAATACCACGTTCCAGTTGAGAAAGAAAACAAACTTACTTAAGAAGAAAAACATCTGAAAAGTCAATGGACAGATGAACAAGTGAATCGATAACAAATCACAAACATAATAGAAGAAAAAAGACACAGAAGAGTACACAGTGTATGAAACCACTCACATAAAACTCTAGAAAATACAATCTATGGTGATTAAAAAAAACAGATCAGTCACCAAGGCCATGGTTGGGGGCTGACTGGCAAGGGGCACAAAGAAACCTTCAGGAGTGACGAAAAGTTTCTATATCTTGATTGTGGTGGCAGTGGTTACACAAGGATATGTATTTGTAAACATTCATTGATCTGTACCTTAAAATATTTACCTTTTATTATATATGAATTATATTTCAATAAAGTTACTCTTTAAAGTCATATTAGCAGGGTAATATACATTATGTGAGCAAGGAAGAAACAGAAATCAACATATTGACAACTGGAAGCAAGTGATAGTACAGAACAGGGGTAGATGAGGGAAGAAAAAGGGCAGTGAAAAGGAGAAAATAAATACAGAGACACAAAAAGCTAGATACTCGAGACTTCTTTCTAAATCTCTAGGAGGAAATCACCAATATCCATCTTCTGGATTAGTCCTCCTAACTGGTCTCCTTGCCCCATATCTTGCTCCTCTCCAAATCCATTCTGCATATCATGTCATTCTCGAAGTAAACCTGACCACCACATACCACTGCTTAGAAGGTCTGAATAGTTTATATATACATTGTATAAAGACAGAGTCCAAACTCCTTAATCAGGCCACAAGTGTCATCTACCTTATCTCCCTATTCTTCCCTCCTCTGGCTACATTCATATACACTCTGCCCAGCCATATACAACTCCTTCTGGTTCTCTAGTCTGCTTCTCTGAACTCTAGGGGCCTTTCCTCTTGCTAGTCCCTCTGCTTCAGAAACCCATGCTTCTATTAGTTCCTACCCATCCTTTAATTTTGAGTTAACACTGCCTCCTCTGGGAACTATTCAAAGTATTCCTTGATCTCTCTATAGAGCCTGGAGTAATATTTCCTCTTATAATATTTCCCTATTATGTAAGTTTTATCACATGTTGTCTTATAAAGATCTAGTTACTTATCAGTATTCTTTGTTCAACTAAAGTTATCTGAGGCAGATATTAATTTTATTCTGTTCACCATCTTTAGTACCTGACATTCAACAGGTCTCAATAAATATTTTCAACTGTTACAGGAAAAGAGGAGGAAGAAAGCATCTCAGAATGAGAACCAAAAGGAGGCTCAATCTCAGCAACTGCTCTCTGAAAGTTGATTGGCTTGCTAACATACTTTTCTGAAATCCCACAGAAGTTATCCATATTTACTTTCAAATTAGGAATTTATTTTGTAACTAGATATTAATTCCATTTCACTGGCTCCTAGTACATATAGAGCATAAGATAGAGCATAAGGCTCTGACCTTAGAAAACTTTGCTGGAAATTGGTGGTGTCAGTGAATTCAGTAGTCATATTTAAATGTCTTTCCCAACTCCCACCCACCCGTTCTATCCATGAGATAACATGCGGTAGAAATCCAGTAAAGACATTCCTCAGAAATAAAATGAGTTTTCTTCAGAAATAAAATGAGTTTAACAGTCCTTCCTTCGATTATTCTTAAGCTCAGACGTTCTTTGCTAGGCCACCATCAAAGTAACCTATATGTGAAAAAACTCCCAGAACAACAATTGTCTTCATGCAAAAGAAAAACTGACCATGCAAAACAAGTTCCCGAATCCCGTCTACAAGAATAAGGTGAACAAACACCCTTTGAAAAGGTATAAAGTAATTGAAGGCCATAAAGCATAATGTTTAAAATTTTCTTGATGAATTTTTTGAAATATTTGCTACTACCACCCTTTTAAACAGAATAATGCTATGAAAATTAAATCTGTGGTCCAAAACACTGAAAAAGATGCAGTCACTGAAAAACATCTTATAGATTAATTGCTGGCAACGGATTCCTTCAATCTCATTTTGGAAATTCCCGGATATGTTTTCTAAGTAGAAATTTTATCACAGCAATTCTTGAATGGCTATCTCATGAGCTTTTAGTATACCACAAAGCTCAAGTTTTTCAGAAGTCTTGGAATCATTTTAAATACATGATTTCCAATGTCTTTTGCATTCCATGGCATGACTTGGATTGAAAAAGCTGAAAACATACACATTTACTAAATTAGTACATAACCCATAAAAAACATATCAATGAGGCCGGGCGCGGTGGCTCAAGCCTGTAATCCCAGCACTTTGGGAGGCCGAGACGGGCGGATCACGAGGTCAGGAGATCGAGACCTCCTGGCTAACACGGTGAAACCTTGTCTCTACTAAAAAATACAAAAAACTAGCCGGGCGAGGTGGCGGGCGCCTGTAGCCCCAGCTACTCGGGAGGCTGAAGCAGGAGAATGGCTTAAACCTGGGAGGCGGAGCTTGCAGTGAGCTGGGATCCGGCCACTGCACTCCAGCCTGGGCGACAGAGCAAGACTCTGTCTCAAAAAACAAAAAACAAAAAACAAAAAACCACATCAATGAAACTCATCAGTAGGAGGATTAAAAGACACTGAAAACTTAACCAAGTAACCATAGCTACCAAGTGTATAGAAGAAGCCTAAATCTTAATATTTAATATTTTAACTTTAAAATCTTTGGCCAAGTCAGTTAGAATTCTGGAAAACTTAAAAAAAATTTAAGTCCTTCACTTGCTCTATTGGGGTGTCCCATAATTAAGGGGCTGATTAAAATGTGGAGAGATTAATGAAACAGAACTCAAGCCAAGATTTTTCCAATGATACACACTCTTAAAATTAAGTTTGAGTATTCATTTTTCTTAATTATCTACCTGATTACAGTCATTTGCTGCCATCACAATAGCTTATATTACAAGCAGTTATGTGCTAGGCACCCTACTAAGAATAGAGTATACTTTATCTTAATTCTTGCAGCAATACTATGAAATTCAGACACTATGACATCCCTGTTCCACAGAAGAGGAAGCAAATTGTAATAAAAAGTAACAAAGAAAATCAAGCACAAACCCTGTTCTTTTACATTAATCTCAACTCACTAGCTGAAGAGACACAGAGACAGGATGGGGCAGAGGGAGAGAGAAAAACTGCTGGAGGAAAAGAGCAAATTATGTGGCAGTTCAGCTTCATCTACCTAAGTCCTCTTGTATCTCCTAAACTCACTTAAAATACTTAGCTTCCCACTGTGATTCACTACTGGTAAGTGAGCAAGGGGAGGAAGACAGGACAGATTTCTCTTTCTCTTTTTTGAAACAGGGTCTTAACTCTGTTGCCCAGGTTGTAGTACAGCGGTGTTATCACAGCTCACTGAAGCCTCAACCTCCTGGGCTCAAGCAATTCTCTCACCTCAGTCTCCCGAGTAATTGAAACTACAGGCACACTCCACCATGCCCAGCTAATTTATTATTATTTTTTGTAGAGACAGGGTCTTGCCATGTAACCCAAACTGGTCTCAAACTCCTGGACTCAAGCGATCCTCCCACTTCAGCCTCCTAAAGTGCTGGGATGACAGACGTGAGCCACCATGCCTGGCCAACAGGACAAATTTCTGCAAAGTGTTTCAAATTCCCCTGTCACTCAATGAAATCAGGGAGGACAAGGGAGGCAGATTCATTCTATATGACCACAGTAGGCAGAATTCTGACAGCCACTAAAATTCCCACTCATACAACACCAGCCCTGTGATTGTGGACAGGATTGTGGTAAATCAAATAATGAGCGGGCCATGTGTGGACTAAAGCAAATGTCAGATTCTGACTTAAAGTCTGCCACCAGATGCAGTTGTACAATTGAAGTACATCAACTCACTTGCCACTATAAAGCCTGCCACCAGATGCAGCTTAATTGTCACTTACTGCTCGATGATAGGGTTTTGATATGAGTCTGCATGCAACTGATTTATCATGGTCTCTGTGCAGTCAAACCTCTCTCCCAATGTTGATCTGTGTTTGTAGCCATTCCCCAGCACTACCATCACTGCTTCAGCTCTACCTCGGATAATCAGGCAATACATTCTCACATGGAGCACACAACCTGGATCCCTCACATACGCAGTTCTATTCAACATGCTCTATTCAACACATTGAATACAGCACTAGGGGAGAACAGTAGGATTCAGTAGAGAAGAGACAAGGAAGCTCAGAGGCAGAGAAACTCGAAATGGCAGCAACAACAGGGAAGCAATGCAGTTAGCCAAGATTGGCTAGAAGCCAGGAAGGACTCCCCATCATGGTGGCAAGGTAAGCAAAAATTCCTAACAGTCCACATTCCCACCAGAGCCCCTACAATCTTAGCTACAGGAGACTCCTTCAGCCCTCACAGGCCCTGAACATAGTATAAGGAGCTGCCTGGAGTCCAAACAACTACACTATCCCAGAAAGAATTCATGTTAGATCTCACCCACCCACTGGGACCAAGCTGCTGCTGCACAGTGCCATTTTGACAGTACCGCCAACACTAGACTACATCCAGCCCTGAAGCCCATACACCCAGCATCTTGACATCCCTGGGATCTCCCAACGCACTTGACATCTTCCTGGAAGGCCTCAGCATCAGAACACCAGCTAGACTCAGCAGTGTAGTCAAGTCCCTGGCACCTGAGTCCTGCAGAAGCCTACACCCTGGAGAAGAGGCAGTCTAGCACATCAGGGAGTCTGCTCCAGGATGTAAGGAGCTGAAGCATGTGCTCTCCAGACCTGAGAGCCACCTGCCTGGGACTGCCACCATAGAGTGTCCCTGCCCCTTCTAGGAGCAGAGCCATTGTGTATCCACGTACACTGCCTGGAACGCCAATGCAAGTACCTGCACATGCTGCCCAGGGACAGCATGAGAACTGACTGGCCCGGCTGGCCACCATCCACACACATTGCCTGTGCAGTGGACAGGACTGAGGAATAGCTTACCCCATCACTGTCAGTGCCCACACACCCAGCTCAGGGACCCAAGAAAGGGTCTGGTTAGAGGTACTCCATGGCCACCATATATATCTGGAAAGGCCTCCTAGATGCCTGAGAATAGGCCGACTCAGAGCTGCTGCCACCAACACCAGCATGGACTGCCCAGGGCCCTAACAACCGACGTACTCAGACTGTCACTGTGGTTGGCACCCTCCACCTGGGGACCCAAGAACCCTCCCACATAGCCACAGCCACCACCGCCCACATGACCCAACCAGGGGCTTGAGGATTAACTCATCTGGGTCCTATGACATCCACTGCACGTGCCCACACAATCTGCTCATGATCAGCTGGGATTTATCCCAAGAATGTATAAATGGTTTAACATATACAAATCAATAATGTGATATATTACATCAACAGAATGAAGGACAAAAACCTTATCATCTTTTCAATAGATCCAGAAAAAGAATTTCATAAAATTCAACATCCTTCACGATAAACATTCTCAACAAATTAGGCATAAAGGAACATACCTCAACATAATAAACGTCATATATGACAAACCCACAGCTAACATCATACTGAATGGGGAAAAGCTGAAAACTTCTCTTCTAAGAACAGAAATAAGACAAGGATATCCACTTTCGCCACTCTTATTCAACATAATAACATAATAGTCAAATTTGAGGGGGAAGATATCCCATTTTACATTATGTGATTTTTACACATTCCATGCCTGTATTAAAACATCTCATGTCTCCCATAAATATATACACTTACTATACACCCACAAAATTAAAATTATTAAAATAGATTAAAGACTTAGTTGGGTGTGATGGCTCATGCCTGTAATCCCAGCACTTTGGGAGCCCAAGGCAGGGGGATCACTCGAGGCCAGGAGTTCGAGACCAGCCTGGCCAACATGGCAAAACCCCATCTCTAACAAAAACACAAAATTAGCCAGGCCTGGTGGCACGCACCTGTAATGCCAGCTATTTGGAAGACTGAGGCAGGAGAATCACTTGAACCCAGAGGCGGAGGTTGCAGGGAGCTGAGATTGCACCACTGCACTCTATCTAGCCTGGGCGACACAGCGAGACTCCATCTCAAAAAAAAAAGAAAATTAATAATAAAGACTTAAATAGGAGACCCAAAACTATAAAACTGGTAGAAGAAAACACAGGAAACACTGGTCTAGGCAAAGATCTTATGAATAAAACTTCAAAAGCACAGGCAACAAAACCAAAAATAGAAAAATGGGACTACATCAAACTAAAAAGCTTCTGCATGGCAAAGGAGACAATTAACAGAGTGAAGAGACAATCTGTAAAATAAGAGAAAATATTAGCAAACTGCTCATCTGACAAGAAACTAACATCCATAATATACAAGGAACTCGAACAACAGCAAAAAAAAAAAGGCTAATAGGCAAAAGATCTGAATAGACATTTCTCAAAAGACACAAAAATGGCCAAGTATATAAAAAAAGGTCAAATCAATAATCATCAGAGAAATGCAAATCAAAACCAAAATAAGATATCTTACCACAGTTAGAATGGTTTATTATCAAAAAGATAGATACTGGAGAGGATGCAGAGAAAACAAAACTCTTAGACACTGTTGGTGGGAATGTAAATTAGTACAACTACTATGGACAATATGGAGGTTTCTCAAAAAATTAAAAACAAAATTACCATATAAGCCAGCAATCCCAGTATAGGGCATTTATCTATATGAAAGTAAATTAGCATATCAAAGATACCTGAACCCCCATGTTTACTGCAGCTCTATTCACAATAGCCAAGACACAGAATTAACCTAAATTTCCATCAATAGATGAACAGATTTTTAAAGTGTGATATATATACACAATGGAATACTATTCAGCCATAAAAAGAATGAAATCCTATCATTCACAGCAAGATGGATAACCCTGGGGGCCATTATGCTAAGTGAAATAAGTCAGGTACGGAAGGATAAATGCCACGTGTTCTCATTCTTCTGTGTGAGCTAAGAAAAACGGAACAATTATTATTTTCTGTAGATCTGAGCATCACCAAACGCCTTACATTGTTGTAAGGATTGCATTTTCTGAACAATAATGAAAACCCTAAATAAAGGTGTTATTAATAAAAAAAAGAAAAAAGAAAAAAAGAAAAACGGAACTCATGGAAGCAGAGGGAAGAACTGTGGACGTTAAAGGGTAAGGGAGAGGAAAGGATGGGGAGAAATTTTTAACAGATGTGACATTACAGCTAGATAGGAGTAGTACGATCCAGTGTTCTGTAGTATTGTAGGGTGAGTACGGCTAACGATAATTTAGCATATATTTTCAAAAAGTTAGAAGATACTGAATGTTCCCAATACAAAGAAATGATAAATGTCGGCAGGGCGCCGTGACTCACGCCTGTAATCCCAGCACTTTGAGAGATCGAGGTGGGCGGATCACGAGGTCAAGAGATCAAGACCATCCTGGCCAACATGGCAAAACCCCGTCTCTACTAAAAATACAAAAATTAGCTGGGCGTGGTAGCATGCCTATAGTCCTAGCTACTCGGAAGGCTGAGGCAGAAGAAGTGCTTGAACTCGCAAGGCGGAGGTTGCAGTGAGCGAAAATCGTGCCACTGCACTCCAGCCTGGCAACAGAGTGAGACTCTGTCTCAAAAAAAAGAAGAAGAAGAAGAAGAAGAAGAAGAAGAAATGATAAATGTCTCTCTGTGGATACCCCTTAAGTACTCTAGTACTCCTGGAATACCTTAGGTATAAGGTACTTTTATTTTTTAAAATCTGTTCCTATCTCCACTACGATAAATGTCTCTAACAATCAGGTCCTCTTTGTTTTGGTATCCTAGGAGATTGCGAGCATAATAAGTGATCCAAATTTATTTGGATGAGTGCTCAATCTATTACTGAAGACGAAACACTGAACAGAAATATGCAATTCTCAGTAATACATAAGATTAGTTACTTGCTCACTGATCACCATGAAAGAGGAAAAAATACTTTAAATCTGCTACAATATAAACGTATTTATTATTATTTTGTTTATATTAGAATAGGTGGAATACATTTTCCCTTGGGTTTATTGTGACTTTTGTAAATCTTTCTGCATTTTCATTTTAATAGTACTATAAACTCAGGAGTATACACTGAGGTAAACAAACTTTTACCTTAAAATTTTTACTCTCAAGCCTACAAAAAAATGGAAGAAACTGTTGAGTGAATACCTCTATAAACATCACCAATATTAGTCAAATAGTAACACTATGCCATATTTGTTCTCTCTCTACAGACACAAACACACAAAGCTGCTAGGTTTCACCAAACCACTTGAAAGTGTTAGGTATCATGACATTTAATCTCCAAGTGTTTTATTCTATCATATATCTTATAAATGAAGGAATTCTTACAACTAAGCATACCATTATTACACCTTGAAGCGGGGGAAAAAAACCCAACTCAGTAACAGCTACCATCCCAAAATAAAACTATCTTATACATTACCATGTAAAAATAATTTCCTTATTGCTAAGAAAAGAAACATATTACAAATATAATTTTAAAATTTATATTTTAAAAGTGTTTAACATAAAACAGTATGTTCTCTAAAATAAACCAAAATGATTTCTTAATATTTCACATGAAAATGGATTGCACTTTTAAGTTAGTCCTTTCCCCCCCTCAATGCTTACAGTGGCCTTAATTTTATAGACATTATAAATATTCTCAATATTGTTAATTTTTAATCAATCCTTCAACAGATTTCCTTTCTTATATCCACTGTAAATGCAGCTCCAATGCAACACACAAGGATATCTTTGCTCTAAAATACACACTAATGATATTTAAAAACTTAATTTTTTTTTTTTTTGACACAGAGTCTCACTGTGTTACCCAGACTGGAGTACAGTAGCACAATCTTGGCTCACTGAAACCTCTGCCTCCTGGATGCAAACAATTCTTCTGCCTCAGCCTCCCAAGGAGCTGCGATTACAGGCATGCACCACCAGGCCCAGCTAATTTTTGTATTTTTAGTAGAGACAGGGTTTCACCATGTTGGACAGGCTGATCTCAAATCCACCTGCCTCGGCCTCCCAAAGTGCTGGGATTACAGGCATGAGCCACCATGCCCAGTCAAAAAAAAATTTTTTTTAATAAAAAGAGATAGGGTCTCACTATGTTGCCCAGCAGCCTGGTCTTGAACTCCTGGGTTCAAACGATCTTATCACCTTGGCCTCCCAAAGTGCTGGGATTATAGGCATGAGCTACCATATTGAGCTGATACTTAAAACTTTTAAACAAGATTTTTTTATGGCCAAAGATAGCATATTAAAATATCCTAACTTTCTTAGGATTTGACTGAAATTTTAATATATTGCTTCTCCATATGGGCCAAATAGTAAACCAGTTTGTAGGAAAAATGACACGAATCTATTTCCATTGTCTCTAAATTGCTTGATGGATGACTTCGCCAAAAGATTAACTGGTTTATAGCTTATCAATCTAGGAATCAAAGTCCAAAAACATGATTTCAACAATAAAGGCAATTAGCCTTAGACTATAATTAACTTGGATGAGAAAATTTTTAAAAACTAAAAAGAAACAGCTGATAAAACATAACAGTCCTGTGTCATTTAACAATTGGGATACATTCTGAGAAACCTATCATTACATGATAGCATCATCGTGCAAACATCATAGAGTGTGCTCATACAAACCTAGACGGTACAACCTACTGCACACTTAGGTAATATGGTAATATCTATTACTCCTAGTTACAAACCTATACAGCATGTTACTATAGTGAATACTGTAGGCGATTCTAACACAATGGTAAGTATCGGTGTATGTAGGTATATCTAAACATAGATAAGAGTACAGTAAAAATAAGGGATTATAAACTTATAGGACCAACATTGTATACGTACTCTGTCATTGACTAAAACGTTGTTATGGGTACCTGATGGTATCTGATTACTACTGTAAAGACTCAACTATTATAAGCATCAAAATGCTTGCTAATAACAAATGTAAATGCCATGTTTTAATATATTCCTGGGCTACTGGTTTCATTTCTCAACAGACCAACCAAAGAAAGCCCTTAGAGGAAGAGGTATTTGCCTTTTTTCTTTTTCATACATTTCTAGAATCTAGGGAAAAAATTTTCTCTCCCACCATTTTCAATTAGTGGTTCTAGCTTTTGCAAATTTCAAAATCAACTCAATTAAATGCCATGTGAGTGGTTATTAGATTTAGAATATGCTCCTTTCTAAATCAAGAGTTCTGTTCCGTAAGAGCTTAACATTATATAACCAAAAAAGTTCTAATATTCAAATGTAAATATATACAACTAGTATATTTTCACAATAAATAAATTAAGCTGTATTGCATGCTAAAAGTTTGAGATCTAGTCAACAAACAATTGATGAGAGATGAAGGTTTTACTTACATTTGTAATAGCTATGGCATTTTTATCGTAGTATTTCTTCTTTTCATATTTATCTCTGATGAAAAATTCCACTGCTCTGGAAACAGATAACTTAAGGAAAAGCATGAATTCAGTGATATGTACACTTCCCTTTATTCACTCCTCTCCACAAAGTTGGGACTCTAATTTTCCTACTCCTCAGTCTGTGCTCTCTTTCACATTATTTCTGCAACTACATTCTGTAAATTACTTTTCTTTCTCCCAAAGAAGTCTACCTCTTTCAGGAAATTTTCTCACTGAACAAAAATCATCCAAACTAATTCTAGAAAGAAAAGTAATGACAATTCTTAATTCCTACATCACCACCACCACTATCACTTCATCACCAAACTTTAAATTCAATTCAGGTTCATTTGGGGTTTTTAGTATAAGTAAAGAAATTAACATCTATGCAAGTACCCATACTGAGCCAGACATTGTGTACTATATACACTGTACACGCTTCGGGTCCTTTAATTCCTCCCACACCCCACTAAAGTGCATATTATTAGTTCCGTATCATAGATGAAGAATCAGCAACTTGGAAAGATTAGGCACTTGTGATTCCAAAATCTATGCTCTTTTCCACTATATATGCTGTCTCTGGGCACATCATATAGGATTCCATATGTATCAGAAGAACAGTGGCCAATTTTATCCTTGCAAAGTTGAGAAATGGGAAAGTCAAGAAGCTAGAGCCAAGGTTAGTCTTCTTTAATTTCTTGAAGTTGTCTGGACTCATCTGACTTGTTAACAGAGTGAGTAATTTATACTGGGATTGAGTGTTTAGAGTTATGTGACATCGGTAACTTCTCTTACCACTTGTCATATTCCACTGAAATGGAAATTCTCACATCAGGAGTTCTTAAACCTCTTTAGTGACATGAGCTCCTCTGGTACTTAGGTAAAGCCTGAGGACTCCTTTCTGATAATTCTTTTCAATGCATAAAACACACAGAATCACAGAAGAAGAAAAAAAACTAATCACACTGAAATATAATGTCTCTGTGGATCCCCAAGTTAAGGGGATCATTCTATTCAAAGGAAAAGTTACCTGGGCAGTAATACAATACAGTTTCAGTCAATAACCATTAATAAAAAGTTTAAAAAAAAAAAGCCTTTTAAACTGACAGTTGAGGCAACAGATAATACAAAGGGTTGACAGACCACACAACAGGTCCCAGAATAATGTTGTTTTGTTATGACACTGATGAGACAAAAAAATTATTTCTAGCCGAGCCACTGTCTGTGTAGACTTTGCGAATTTTCCCCTATCTACTTGGGTTTTCTCTGGGTACTCAAGTTTCATCTCATATCCCCAAGATATGCACTTCAAGTTATTTCACATGTCTAAATGGCCCAGAATGAGTGAATGTGGTGTGTATGTAAGTGTACCCCGCAATAGAATGGTGTCCTGTCCAAGACTGGTTCCCACCTTGTAACCTGAGCAGCTGGGATAGGCTCCAGCCACCAGCAACTCTAACCTGGAGTAAGCAGGTTGAAAAATGAATGAATAAATGTATACAAAAATAGTTTAAAAAAAATGTGTCAAGTACACATCATACAAATGCACAATAAATAAATGATGTAGTAAGAAAGTACTCAGCAAGTCCATCATATTTGTTATTGTTTTTCAACTTCATGATGGTAGGAGGTGCTCATTACAATTTTTGCTTTACAAACATTTATTCCTTGATTTGACCCACCCCCCCATGACTATGACTATCACTCACTGATTCACTAAAAATTGGGTAAATAATTATCTCACTTGTTTTTATTAATCTTTCTTAAATGTATGTATATAACTTACCTTTATTTCAAACTTTGGTATTAGACATGTTACAGGTCTTTATTTAGAAATGTGATATATTTGTGACCAGAAATATGCCATAGGAACTTAACTCTTGTTTATATTAACTAGCCCAGGGTGAAACTGGTTTCATTACATGTCATTTTGCTTAAAGTTGTGGTTTCTAAGAATCTATCAAAGACATTAAGTGAGGCTCTATATGGTGGATATGAAAAGAATTGGGCATTATGAAAACACTCACAGTGGGCCTAGGATGCAAGTTGGACAGAAAATCTAAACATTCCATTTATTAAGAGGAATAATTGGATGTTGTTTATAAAGACAAGTTTTCTGGCTGGGCACAATGGCTCTTGCCTGTAATGCCAGCACTTTGGGAGGCCCAGGTGGGCTGATCACTTGAGCCGAGGAGTTCAAGACCAGCCTGGCAACATGGCAAAATTCCATCTCCACAAAAAAAATACAAACATCAGCTTGGTGTGGTGGTTGCGTGCCTGTAGTCCCAACTCAGGAGGCTATGGTGGAAGGATCATCTGAGCCTGGAAAGTCAGGGCTGCAGTGAACAATGATCACACTACTGCACTCCAGCCTGGGCAATGGAGCGAGACCCTGTCTCAAAATCAAAAACAAAACAAAAACACTTGGAAGTAAAACTACTCCTTTATCCATGGGCTGCAGAACAGATGTTGTATTGACAGGCATGAAGCGACATGTTTGTATATCTCCATCAGAGCTCTTGGGTTACTAGGAGCATTGTCAATGAGCAGTAATATTTTGGGGAAAAAAAAAAAAATCCTTCTTTCTGAGCAGCAGGTCTCAACAATGGGCTTAATGTATTCAGCAAACCATGCCGTAAACAGATGTGCTTTCACCCAGGCTTTGTTGTTCCATTTAGACAGCACAGGCAGAATAGATGTAGCTTAATTCTTAAGGGCCTTAGGATTTTCAAAAGTCACCAGCTGCATTTTCCTAACAAGAAAGCTTCCTGTCTTGAAGCTTTGAAGCCAGGCATTGACTTCACTTCTCCAGTATGGATTGCATCTTCTTCCAACAGAAGGCTGTTTAGTCTCCATTAAAAATGTGTTGTTTAGTGTAGTCTCCTTCATCAATTATCTTAGTTACATCTTCTGGATAACTTGCTCTTTCATCTTGATTTTTATGTTCTGCAGATGGCTTTTCTTAAACTTCATAAACCAGGCTGCGAACAGTGGCTCCTATCTGTAACTCCAGCACTTTGAGAGGGTAAGGCAGGAGGATTACTTAAGCCTGGGAGTTCAAGAACAGCCTGGGCAATACAGCAAGCCCTATCTTTATGAAAAAAAAAAAAAAATAGCTGGACATGGTGGTGTGCATGTGTAGTTCTAGCTACTCAGGAGGCTGAGACAGGACGATTGCTTGAGCCCAGGAGACAGAGGCTGCAGTGAGTTGACTGCCCCAATGCATTCCAGCCTGGGTGACACAGTGAGAACCTGTCAAAAAAACAGACAAAACAAAAACACAAAAAAACTCATGACTCAACCTATGCTAGCTTCAAACTTTTCATCTGAGGCTTTCTCATCGCTCTCAGCCTTCGCAGAATTGAAGAGAGTTAAAGCTTTGTTAAGGATTAGACTTTGGCTTAAGGAAATGTTGTGGCTGGTTTGAACTTCTATCCAAACCACTCCAACTTTCTCCAATCAGCAAAAAGGCTGTTTTGTTTTTTTATTATTCATGTGTTTACTAGAGTAGCACTTTTAATTTCCTTCAAGAATTTTCCTCTGCATTCACAACTTGGCTATTTGGTGCAAATAGGCCTAGCTTTCAGCCTATTTTGGCTTTCCACACGCCTTCCTCACTAGCTTAATCATTTCTATTACAGCTTTTTGATTTAAAATGAGCAAGGTGAAACTCTTTCTTTTACTAGAACACTTGGAGGTTACTGTAGGTGTTAATGTTGCATCTCACAGAATAGGGAGTGCAGAGGAAAAGAAGAAAGGGAACAGTTGATCAGTGTAGTCAGAACGCAAACTTTTACGAATTAATGAAAACCAGTTATTTATGTTATAATTTTGTTATAACATTTGCCACCTTACACTGGTGCAGTTCACAGTGCTCTGAAACAATTACAACAGTAACATCAAAGATCACTGATGACAAATCACCATAAAGATATACTAATTATAAAAAAGCTTGAGATACTGTAAGAATTACCAAAATGTGACATGGAGACCTGAAGTAAACATGTGTTGTTGAAAAATATGGCTCCCATAGACTTGCTTTGCACAGGGTTGCCCCAAACATTCAATTTGTAAAAGAAAAGAAACAAAAAAAAAGGTAGTATCTGTATAGTGCAAATAAAGCAACATGCGATAAAACAAGGTATTCCTATGTAGAATACTACGATGGTTTTACAAATACCGAGTTTGTGAAAGTTAAGTATGTTAAGTATACAATCTTCTGGAGTTGAGTACAATACTAACATCTGGTAAAATTGTATGTTGCTGTGAATTTTCCAAAATAACAGATATCTGTGAAATCTTAATTGATATTTAATGTATTTTATATAAATAATTCAAATGCAGTTGAGAGTCTCATTTCTGTTTACAATCAGAAACCCTTTCAGAAATTATCTCTAAGAAGTATCCATTTTTAAAAAATTATAAGAAGCCACAGTTGGCATGTTTGGTACATAGTGTTTTTTAAAGATATAAAAATAAAGCATTAGGGTAGAAGAATTTACTGGAATCTTCCTAATTATTAACATAAGATCACTTTTATACTTTTAAAAGGCAATCCAAGTACACTACAAAATGAATTTCTAAATCCCATGGGAGTCACCCAAGGAAGAAATCTAGTTTGGAAAACATGCTGTATCTTTGGTTGCGCTCAGTTCCTACGTGCCTCCTAGAACAAGAATGTCTCACACCATCCTTACGTATTTTTGTACAAGGTCCCAAACGCAAGCCAATTCTATACTGGTAGTTCACCTAAAGAAACAGTTATTTATCCCATAGGTTAGCAAACTTTTCCTTGATGGCCCAGAAAGTAAATGTTTTAGGCTTTGTGGGAAGTTGGTCTATGTTTCAATTACTCAACTGTCCCTTTACAGCTCTCCAAAGCGATCACAAAACATTCATAAATGAATTTACATGGCTGGGTTCTAATAAAACCTTATTTACAAAAACAGGCAGCTAGCTTACAGGCCTGTAGTTACTGATTCCTGAATTCTATTCAATGCTAGAGGGCAAAGAACAGCCAAATGGATTAATAGGGAGACATGGGTCTGCAAACTGTCATCATAAACAATCTAAGGATTTCCGAAGGAAATTTTTACCATAGTTTTGCATTATATGTTGACATTCCCAAAGAAGATAGTCTCCAATGTACAGCCTCATTTCCAGTACAGGTAGGCACTTATTATTTCTCCAGCAGTGATTGTGACCTTCAAGTTAGCTAATCTATTGAAGCTGTACCTAGATACGTAAAAAAGATAGTAATACTCACCTCACAAGGTTGTCAAGAGTTTGAAGATTAAGACATACATAAAACACTTAGTATAGTATCTAAGAGTAAGAATTTAATATACAAATTTAGTTTTATTTTTATATACTTTGATGCCTCAGTTTCATCACTTTTAAAATGGGGATAATACCAGTATCATCTCATAGGATTATTATAAGAATTAAATAAGCCAATAATATCTAAACAACTAAAATAGTGGATGGTACATAGTGTTATTTAAGTTTTAGCTCTTATTATGAACAAAGGTATTCTGATAGGCAAATCACTTAAAAGATAGGGTCCATGGTAGCAAGAGGAAATAGAATTACTGTATTGAGGGCTAAGATGGCTTGCATACCATTAAGTTTAAACAGATGAGTAAATGAGAAACAACAACAAAAGAACCAATGAATTTGGAGATCAGGAACTATTTATCTTCATTTTACAGTCTCCAGAAGTCATTTGAGATATAAGGACTTAATTATACTGACATAGATCAACAATACAACTCAAAAAATTAGAAACAGAACAGTAATATTTTCAGGGAGTCAGGTAAGAAATACACTATTACAATAACAGTTCAAGTATTAATTTGGGACTTACTAAATAATATCAAATTATCCCAGAATCTTCCCCAAGTCTACAGTTGTAAAGCACTCAGTACAGCACCCCTAATTCTCCCTGTCCCCAAAACTAACAATTGGTACTATACAAGCCCAGAAAAATCCCAACATTATTATATGCTTTAGCTTTTAACATGTATTTATATATTTTAAGATTTTTTCTTTAAAAATATAGTATTTGAAAGACAATTAAATTAATATCTACTCCCAAAGAACAAAATCTTCCAGTTTCAGACACACAGCACTGACAGCAGTAAAACTTTGAAAAGCTCAAAGGAGAACTGCTGATTAGCTTTGGTGCACAATAGATCTCATGGAAAAGAAGTAATTAAAGTTTTTTAGATAAGACAAAATATCCTAATAATAAAAAGCTTAATGTAAAGCTTTATCATTTGTCATGCACTAGGACATGAAGCCTATAATTAACCACATCCCACATGAGAAATTACACTTTCACAGCAGCTTTTGCATAACTTTTGTAAATTGCAAAGCTTTTCAAAAAGTGACAAATCTTGTTAAGAATGCAATGAGGTCCCATATTATACGAGTTTAACTCAGTTTGGTTTTACTTGCTCTAGGGATAAGACAACTATATTTATATCTATAAAAGTACAGAGATGTTAGGCTTTTCAAAGAGCAATGAGCTTTAGAAAGATGGATAGATGAAAGGAAAGACTGGAGGGAGGGAGAGAGAAAGGCAAGCTGGTTTTCTTACCAACCTCCCCCTACAAAACCTCCAAATTACAGTGTTTCATAATTAAAACAATAAAGAGTGTTGTGTTATATTAACCAAGGTAATTTTTTTAAAGGCTACAGATTACATTAGATATGGGAACTAGTCTCACACTCCAAGAATTGTCATCTTATACTCTTAACATAAGTAATCATCTAGCTGAAACATGTTAGACAAAGACGCTCTTTAAACAAGTCTGACAACCATATGAACAATAAAGATCAACACCTCACATAAATATGACCATAATTTGTAAAAAGGAGTAACATTTAGTGTGAAAAATTAAATAAGAATGCTTGAGGTAACAACAGCAAATACAGTTAATCCAAAAGCCTAGCATAAATCATACCAAGTAATGAAAAGTTGAAATCTTCACCGAGATCTTACAAGCTAGCTGCAAAGAGTGCCAAATTATAATAACCCTATCTATTTTCAAAGGCAATCAAGATTTAAATGTGGCAGCACTGATTTTACTCAGACTACCATCATTAACTAATACTCAAGTGACCTGACACAGGAGGGAAAGTCTGGAGGCTTTAGCAAGTTTCTTAATAGCTCTTTGAGCATCTCATCCTTCCCACCCCACCCCCGACAAAAGAAAATATTACACTCTATGTCACTGAGTTATTTTGAGAAATTAAAAAATGTACATAAAATGCCATCGTCAGGGCTTGGCATAAGGCAAACAAACCCTTATTAAGCAGTAAAGTTATTGCAGCTGTTGTTTCCAGTATTATATCTTCACTGTGTCGAAGGTCAAGGACTTACCAATACTAGACACTAATCAATTCACTATAAAAATCTCATCTTTCCTGAAATCTATAGATAAGGACCAAATATTTTAAAATATATCAGCCAAGATAACAGAACCAACAATGTAATATCTCATTAGCACTTTATCTCTCTAAGGTGCATCATAAAATTGGTGGTAATGAAGAAATAGCATTCCTACCAACCTGCACAAAATGGTGCATAGAATAGTTCAATAAGTGAGGATACCAGTAAGATATATACTGTCCTTCCCTCAATATACTTCGTGATAATCTGAAAACAATATGGAATCAGTGTAATAAATTAAATAACTTTGAAGCTACTCTCATCCATAGGTAACACATAAAGGATGAAACCAAAATTTTCAAAAACCTCCAGTAATTTACCCTGTTATATTCAAGGGACACTTAAAAAATCCAACCCAGCCCAACCTCCCCACCCTGCCATGGACACAAACTTCCAGAAAAGGAAGATTCTTCAATTTGAGGGGTCATATATATCAATTCGGGCTTGTGAGTGGGGGGCAAAAAAAAGAGGGATAAATTAATGTAACCAGCAAGCAGCTGGTAACAACCACCTACAGTGCTGATTTGTATGCTGGGCTGTTTTTCCTTCTACCATGCTTTACTCTTCGGGATTCAGCCATAGGCTTCACTTTTCAGCAAAGGAAAAGAATTCTCAAGATCTCAATAAAATCTGCAAAATAAAGCACTGCTGCCCTAAGTAAACATAACCTGACCAGCCCTTCACATCATCACCTACATGCTAAGTGACTCCTCTATCTGAATGTACTCCTCTTCTAGGTTCCAGACTCACGTTTCCAGCCACTGAATGGGGTAACTTCATGTATATGTGTAACAGAAGCATCAATCTGCCCAAAGCAAGAAAGCATGGCTCATTATCTTTCACTTCTAACTCTTAATCCTCCTGCTGGTAATGAATTCCTTCTCTCAGTGAATAAGTTTTATGGTCAACCAAGTTAGAAATTTCAGCATTACTTTAGTGACTCCCTCAGAACCAAAGCCAATCTTAACCTAGCTTTCCCAACTTCTTTCCAATCTTTCCAATTTAATCCTGCCCACTCCCAATGCCACTATCTAACTTAGACCGTCACTGCTCATTTTGGGTCTATACAAGTACTTCACATGGTCTCTCTGCTTCTAGGCTCTCCTTCCACCTCCAACTATTCTTCCTTACGGTGGAAGTTAATGTTTCTAATGTTTCTCCTGCTTCAAAACCCTTCATGTGTTTTTAAACACTTGGGCCAATGAAATGAGGTTTAAAATACTTTACATCATACTGAAAACCCTTCACAATTTGGACTAAAATACCTTCCAAGTTTCTTCTGCACTAAAAGGTCATGTTCTCTCATCTCTCCACACTTTTACTCACACAATTTTTTATACCTGAAATCAACCTTCTACCATTAACCCTGCAAACTTTCTATAACAAAAACAGCCTTGGATATCAGATTGCTAAATTTGTGAGAAAGGAGTGGCGTGAGCAGAAACAGAAAAGGCCAAATACAAATTACTAACTTCTCAATTATAATTTAAAAGGTTTCTGTCCAAATGTGGAAATAAATATATAATGACCTGTATCTCTGTGTGAGAAAAGATATCTCTTCCACTGGCCACAAAATTGTTTTACTATACAAATGGGTACAATATAACTGATCTTTAATAAACTACATTTTATTGTCAAAGACACAAATGTTACCTTCAAATGGAATCCAAGTACCTACAATTAATCAGATAATCTTATTTATAAAGCAACACCATTTTGATGAGCTGCTTTTCAAACTATGAGTTATAAAATCCTACAGAATTATGATTTTATATTTAACAAACATAAAAAACATTAAAATGTTTTCATGGAAACTATTCTATCCACTCATAAAGGTGGATTCATAAAGCAAACATAGTTGTGCAACCTACAACAGAGTGTCAGTAGCGTAAATTACTCAGAATTTATACTATGTAGTTTGTCTTCTAAATGCCACAAGGCCTCACATAAATATAACTACTATATAAAGGTAATCAAAGATTATATGGAAATGATTTCTAAAATACTCAGGATAGTTACAAATTAAGTCTCTAATAACAGTCTAAAATAATAAACAACATATACTTTCCATCGAGAGATGGACAGCAGTCAAGAAGAATCCGTCATAACATTTTACACTTAGTAACAGAGATGCCCCTCAACTTACAATGGGTTAGGCCCCAGTAAACCCATCCTAAGCTGCATGTATTTTAAGTCAAAAATGCATTTAATACACTTGACCTACTAAACATAGCCTATCCTAGCCTACATTAAATGTGCTCAGAACACTAACATTAGCCTACGGTTGAGCAAAATCATCTAACACAAAGCATATTTTTAATAAAATATTGAATATCTCATGTAATTTATTGAATACTGTACTGAATGTGAAAACAGAATGGTTACACTAGTACTCAAAGTACAGTTTCTACCAAACGCATACTGCTTTCTCACCATCATGAAGTGGAAAAATTGTAAGTCAAATCATCATTGTGAATCAGGGGTCTCTAATTACTTCTAAATACCATATGTATCATGTATTTTTATGTAATTATGTAATCTGTGTACCAAATTCCTACTAAAAATCTACTATATACAAAGCACAGCTCATAGCAAGTCAATATCTATCTTTAATGAACAATAGCGTGATAAAGTTCACATCTTCCTAAATACTAACAGATAAAATATGAACTGTAAAAATGAGTTGACGTTTTTTAAACTCAAAATAAGTAAGTTTTAAAGGATACTGATCTGTCTGTGGTCTCCGAAAGTTCTCTGGAAGATTGGCTTCATAGAGTAGTCTTGCTTTAGTATTTCCCATATCTTGCATGCACTATAATAAAAAACAGTATTTTCATTACTCACATGAACATTAAAAAGTGATTCCTGCGCATACATACACATATACACAAATACCAAATAATTTATTATTTCCAATATATTCTCCTTAGAAATATAATTTAAATCACAACTATGAAATTAATCACTCAAGTTAAAATAGGAGCATATTTTTAATCCTTCACATTTATCAACATATGTTGATCCATAGTCCATAATCTTCTAAATGTCTTTTTTTTGTGAAAACAGTACCACCTTTATACTTACTACTTCCTAAAAGTGAATTCCCTGGTAGTTTGTAGGCAGTATTGCCATTTTTTCTTTAGTGCACCACTTGAACAACGCTCCCATTTCCAGGGCTGACAAGTTCTTTGTTTTGAGCTTTGAAATACCCTGGGAGTCTACTTATTTACAATCAAGATCACAATGAAGTCCAGATAAAAGAGAAACAGTGCTGCCCTAGAACTCTGCAGAAACGTATTAATTTCTTTTGAGTTATTAATAATAATCCCTTTGAGGAGTTTCCCTACAAAACCCTACTAATAAATTGTGCCTAATGCCCAAACTTTACGTGTAAGTTCAGTTCACAGAACCTCCTCCCTAAAAATCTGTGAATTCCAATGGTAAGAACTATTACTCTGTAAGCATAAAACAATTTGATAATTATTTAAACCAGTTTAATTACGTTTCAGTGTCATCTACAAGGAATGACTATCCAAACAGTACTTCCTTGAGATTCTATTATTTTAGAAACTAAGTGTAAGATTTACGAACATTATAATATTATATTACATCATTTACATAGAACTTGAGTTCCTTAAAATGTTTTAACTGGTAGAGAGATCAGTTTTCTTAATTTCTTTTTCTTTCGATTTCCCAGACACACACCCCTATGTCCTTGAGATGACAATCCGGATTTAACAGGTTACCTGACATCTGCCTTGAGTTGCAGCCCTCAAGTGCACACAGAACTATCTTTCTTCAAACAAAAAATATAGTGACTCTTCTCCTGAGAGTTTTAAAGTGCACTAAATTCCCATATACAATCACCTCTAGGTTATCTATTCTTCCTCACCTCAATGTAAGTATTCTCTCAGAGTAAACTACATTTCTAAGTCTTTCCTCTAGAGATAATGAGAAAGTGAAGTAATGGAGGGGGGAGAAAAATAGTAGGGGGGGGCTTTATCATTAAGCTCTAAGATGACATAGAAGGCAGAATAAACGTAAACTTCAAAATTGGGTAAAATAAAAAAATTATAAAACGTAAACAGTATAAAGTCAGAGAGTTCTATGACATCACAGTGGCTACTAGCATGAAGTTAGCATAAGAAGAGTTAATATGTAATTCTGTGTGTGGGGAGAGGAGCTGAGAAAATACCAGTATAGCTCACCCTTCCTGAAAATCGAAAAAAAATGTTTTCCATCTCAAGCATTCAAAAGATGTTGCATCTTTGTGCTGTGACGGGAATTTGTAAACAGAAGTTGATCAAGTTATATAATCACAAAAACATTAAACATTTGGAAAAAACTAGACCAAGTAAAAATGCCTCTTAGTCTGCAATGAAGCGAAAAGTAATTCAGATACAGTTCACTGAGACTGCAAAAGTAAGAAAATTTGAGAAGTTTCTATCAAGCAAGCAAGAATATATAGAAATTTTAACAGAAAATTTAATAAGATTAAAAATACTATACTATATCTCATCAATCCTCATTTACATTTTTCCACATTTTAACATCTTTGAATTAGGAATGCATCTCACAATTGATGGTGTCTAATAATTGGTATTTTTTTCTTATTAGTCCATAAAGCAGATGTGCTTCTTACAATCAGCAGTATCTTATATTCAATGACTATGACTGTATACATTTATTTAACATAGCTCATTAATATCTTGGGGGGAAAACAATAAATAATTAGGAACAAGGCAGACATGTACATTACACCAAACTATTAAACATTGTTCTAGTGATGTTATCCCAAATAGATAGTAACACTAAAATCTGAAAGGTACAGGTGATGTGAAATAATGAGTCATTTTTATAGGAGATCACTGCCAAAAAGTGACTGGGTAAAGGTGCATGTATGTGTTTGTTAGTTGGGATTTGGGGAAACAAGAATTCAATGACATCACAGATGTAAAGAGATCATTTGGTGACTATAAAAAAACACATTGGTAAGCTTAGTTTCTAGGTTTCCAAAAAGTAGACTAGAAAAGGGTGGAAGGTAGGGGAGCAGTAGAAGAACCAGTGAAAATGAAAGGTTGGGCAATTTGGAAATGAGAGGGCAGGGGAATAAAACAACAGGAGCTAATGTTTTTGGGAGGTGATAAAGAATATGGTGCAAACTAGCTGTCCTCAAGGACTAAAGGCCCTGAAGAGTAAACTCTGCCCAGTAACTAGCAGGAAAAAAAATAATTAAAATAGCATAATAGCTACAGTGACAAGCATTAGCCTCAATACTTTACCTATATTTGCAATTTTAAATTTCAAAACCACCATGAGATAGGCATTATTATCCTAATTTTACAGGAAAAGAAACAGAATCTATAAAGATGTTAAGTAACAGGCCTAAGATTCTATCAGTCTCCATAATTCAACTCGCAGTAGAACCAACATCACCCATCAATGATTTTTATATTTCAGGCTTCATCCAGTGGAACTGGGACTATGTCCTGCAGGGTTTACTAACAGCAGGCTCTTTGTTTTAGAGGTCTGGTTTTCATTTTACAGAGAGGAAACTGAGGCACAAAAAGGTTGTATGATTGTTCTACTGGGTAATATAATGCATCACTGACATGGCTGAGACTAAGATCCAGTTCCTTCACTCCCAATCCATACTACCATGCAGCAGCTAGTCAAAAAAGTATCTAGGAAATATTACAACAAGACAGAAGATGCTATAAGTGTTACCTCTATTATTAAAACATCATTCCTGTTGTTAAAACATTATTCCTTTTCTTTTAGGTTCTCTCACCAAAAATGCTTCTACTTATTCTTTGGCAATTAATTATTCAGTTTTCCAAAGCTAAGTCAAGCAGACTGGCTGCAAAAAAACGGGGAGTGTGGAGGGGATAAATGACATATACTTTGTCTAAAAGAAAACTAAGCTCTATTTTTTAAATTATTTTAAATTATGGGTAACAAACTAGCTATCTGAACCTTCACCATCCAGTTCCTATGAATCAAGCCAGATCCTAAGTACTATTTTACTACTTAGTACTTAACATCATTTTGAAACACATTTTCTAAACTTTCTTTCACTTCTCCAATAGGAGAAATAATTGTAAGGCTATCAAACAAACCACTAAAATTCAAAGATCTTAGTAATTTTGAAAATTCTTCGGCTTAAGAGAAGTCACATCATTCCCTGTCAGTATGTTTTTTCTCTTTATCTCACACTTCAAGTATGAAAAAAGAAAGGGGAGGACTCTGAATTACTTAAGTTAAAGTTTCTATTAAATTTATTTTTAAAATATTTTTAAGTAGACATTTATTTACTTGTTAAACTATACTT
>NW_016807715.1:89520-95039 GCF_001698545.2 Rhinopithecus bieti
GGGGAGTGTGGAGGGGATAAATGACATATACTTTGTCTAAAAGAAAAACTAAGCTCTATTTTTTAAATTATTTTAAATTATGGGTAACAAACTAGCTATCTGAACCTTCACCATCCAGTTCCTATGAATCAAGCCAGATCCTAAGTACTATTTTACTACTTAGTACTTAACATCATTTTGAAACACATTTTCTAAACTTTCTTTCACTTCTCCAATAGGAGAAATAATTGTAAGGCTATCAAACAAACCACTAAAAATTCAAAGATCTTAGTAATTTTGAAAATTCTTCGGCTTAAGAGAAGTCACATCATTCCCTGTCAGTATGTTTTTTCTCTTTATCTCACACTTCAAGTATGAAAAAAGAAAGGGGAGGACTCTGAATTACTTAAGTTAAAGTTTCTATTAAATTTATTTTAAAATATTTTAAGTAGACATTTATTTACTTGTTAAACTATACTTCATTTCAAAATGCAGATTTAAAAAACAAGTCAAGCATCCAGTGAGGAGAAAATGTATTGACATTCTTGACAAAGTAAGAAATGATTGTAAGACTCTGTTAAATACAAACTCGACATTCATGTTTAAGAAAAATATATTAATACATTGAGGAATAAGTGAACATGTACTTCATAGTTAAGATAAATGTCAGTAGACTGAACATATTTTTATTTTTATTTTTTTTTTCTAAGACAGAGTCTCACGCTGTCACCCAGGCTTGAGTGCAGTGGCACAATCTTGGCTCACTGCAACCGCCATCTCCTGGGTTCAAGTGATTCTCCTGCCTCAGCCACCCAAGTAGCTGGGATTACAGATGTGTGCCACCATGCCCTGCTAATTTTTGTATTTTTAGTAGAGACGAGGTTTCACCATATTGGCTGGGCTGGTCTCAAACTGCTGACCTCAGATGATCTGCCCGCCTGGGCCTCCCAAAGTGCTGGGATTACAGGCATGAGCCACCGTACCCTGCCAATTGAACATATTTTTTAAACCACTGTTATTTACTTTTCCCATTAAATTCAGTCTGTTCTCATTTACCATATGTTCCCAGAATGATGAATTTTGTACCGCACTTTTTTAATTGACTTCATCCAATTGGATCTTGATCCAAACTTACCACCCTTATAATTACAAAGGAAGGCTTCACCTGGAAATAGTGTAATAAACCATTTAAGAATCCTAAACCCTACTATTAAAAGTATTTTGCCCTCATCAATCAATAATCAATGTGTTTTTAGTTTCCCCACATAACCTAGTACATACAACATCACCAGCCCAAAGCATCACATCACTTGAAAGTCAGTATTTTAAAATATTTTTTGAATTGCTGAAATTCATCTACTGCCTAACATATTGTCGTCACAACCTAATGTATATGAAACATTTCTATTTGTGAAACTTCCTAAGTACAAAACATTTTACCCAATCCCAGTTTTAGCATTAAAACAGCAAAACCTCTATTCTAAAACAATTTTAAGTCATTTATGTTTTACAGAGACTGAAGAGAATTCGGGCTGTCAATTTAAAATTTTAACTGACATTTGCTTATCACATTTGTCTAATTTAATAAACTAAAACACACAAAAAGTAACACATGTAACAAAACATGGGAATAGATAAAAATAAAGTAGGCAGAATCAATGAGTAGGCAAGCAAATGTAATAGGAGATTTCATTCATTTTAACAGTACCGTAAATGTTTAAAAAAAAAAATCACTGTTTCACATCAACAGGACATCTCCAGTGACAAATGGCAATTAAGCAGCACACAACAGTTTTACCGAAAACAGAACCTTGAAAAATGTGTGAAGATAAAGAGTAGGAACAGATAAAAAAAAATGTGCCCAAGTTTACGTCATTGTCAGGATCAGGAAACAATAATTAAATATAATAAAAGGCAAAATAAATGACATACCACCTGAAATTCCAAATTAATAATTCATTCCCCTGAAAAGAAGACTTGTCAAATATTTTGTTTTAATCTTCCAAAATCTTGGAAACCAGAGGTCTCTAAATGAAGAATCTACTTCAAAGTATGGCTTTATTTGTCCTAGGCCATCTACAGCCAAATACAGTCTATTCCACGCTCAGTGGCTAAGCCTCATAAATGTGGCTTCTTGGACTTTCCTTCTTTGTACATCTCCCTTTTTCTCAGTATCTTCTTCTTACCCCTGTACTTTGTCCCTCAGATGCTAAGAAGTACCTGAGCAACAGACATTAATAGTAAAACTAAAATTCATTCTAATATATTGTTTCAGGAAGCTATCTGCACAGTTTTCACAAATTTGTATGTGTGTACTGACCTGCCCTTTGAGGTTTACTGATTGTTTTTTAAAAATGAGCTAAGTGGGGGAAAAAATAATAGACAAGCAGATATTGCAACTGATTAGGTTACAATTAAGTTGCAATTAGATCTTCTAAATTCTCAATGGCAAAACTGCAAAATGTTAAAATAATCAGTCAAATCTTAAATATCAATGTTTAACAGAAGGATGCTACAGTATGCCTATGTTTAATCTGGAGGAAGAAAATTAATCTAATAACTATTTAAAATAGTTTCCTACCCAACTGATATGGTTTGGTGTTGTGTCCCCACCCAAATCTCATCTCGTAATACCCACAAGTCATGTGTCAGGAAGGGACTTGGTGGGGGGTGACTGAATCATGGGGATCTGTTCCCCATGCTGTTCTCATAATAGGCAGTTCTCATGAGATCTGATGGTTTTTTAAAATGGCAGCTTCCCCTGCATGCTTCTTTCTCTCCTGCTGCCATATAAGATGTGCCTTGCTTTCCCCTAGCCTTCCGTCGTAATTGTAAGCTTCCTGGGGCCTCCCAGCCATGAGGAACTGAGTCAATTACACCTCCTTTCCTTATAAATTGCCCAGTCTCAGGTGGTATTTTTATAGCAGTGTGAGAACACACTAAGACAAGAATTTTCTTCTACTCCATTTTCTGAGGAACTGATTGAGAGAAAGAAGAGTCCTACCTACGCATCAAAAGATTCTTGTAAGGATATAAAAATGTATGCCAGCTGTAAGTCTGTGTATATATATGTATAAAATATTTGAGGAGAAATATACAAGAAACTGATAAATATGATTACTTCCATGGAGGACAACTGAATGGCAGAGACAGAAGTGGGAGGGAGAATATTCACTGCACTTGTGTACCCTTTCAAGTTTGTACCATGTCCACATATTTTCTATTCCCAAGAACTGAATAAAATAATTAGAGGGGACTATAATAATCCTGTATTGTTTCTAAATAAAATACTATCTAGAGGGAGCTTAAATAGGGTATCCAAGCAGTACCTGAATCAAAAAAAGGAGACTTTTACTAAGGAGAACAAAGTCTTCTGATAAATCAAAAAGATCATGAATATATATTTTAAAAAATCTCATCCAAGCAGATCTTACACTCAAAATACATTCAAAGCATAAATATGGCATTTATTGGACCATGCATTTTTCCCAGGACTGATCCATCATTCATCTCTACTAGGAAACATCATTTGGGCTTGCTGGATGATTAAAACTTTAAATTTCCTTAATGTATTTGCTGTGCGAAAGGGAAAACTACTTGCTCTAATTATTTTTTTAGTCATTAAAAGCTTTAAAACACAAACACTAGGATTTTCAACTGAAAATCTTATTTTCAGCTGAATGTATATTTTTTTAAAAACTTTTATAAAGATAAATGAATATTTTTAGTCCCTGGATAAATTCTTCATGGCAGTAACTCACCTCTACTACCACTTGAAATTTTCCAGAAATTTCTCTATCTTCCTCTCAAAAGCCACCAGGATGTCTTGCATAGGAGCAAGCCTTTCAGGACTGGTTTCAAGATCTTTTGGATTTCAGCTGCTGGAAAAGAAGGGCCATCGTTTTTGGTCTCAGGAACTCTTCGGAAATATTTAATACAGAGTCCATTCCTTCAGTTTCATAAAATTGTTTTTTAGGGGAAGTTATTCTCTGTTTTAATTATTTTTTTTAAAGAATAAATCACACAATTCAAATTTTTTAATGATAACGTGGAATTGGAGGCAGCAGTTTCCATACTTCTCACAATTTCTAGATATTCTCAGATACTGATTTATCTGTTGCAGCATTTGCTAAATACTACAAATTGAGAGAATATTTTCTTTTTTGTA
This sequence comes from Rhinopithecus bieti, assembly GCF_001698545.2. NCBI lineage: Eukaryota > Metazoa > Chordata > Mammalia > Primates > Cercopithecidae > Rhinopithecus > Rhinopithecus bieti. The sequence goes on from NW_016807715.1 coordinate 93,668, forward strand.
AGCAATGCAATTAAACACTGTTATGACAAAATTGGAAAAGCTTCACATTACACTCTTCTGTTGTCTCTACTTACTATAATATCCATACCATTTAAAGTGCAGGAATAGACTATCACTTTCACTCTGGGTGCTTAAGGCCCAGCTCAGGAATTATCCTGGACTCTCCCCTCTTCTGCCAAAAGTCTTGGTTATTCTAACTCCTCAATATATTCTTTGTAGGCATCTCCTGTTTATCAAGTCCACTGCCATTACCTTAATTCAGGATCTAGTCATCTATTGCCTAGGCTATTGCGGGACTATTTTAAGAGCACCCTACTCTCTCCCTACTATCACTCATAGGATGAGCACCAAACCAGTCACTGGCTATAACCTTCACCATTACCTCCTATGACACATATAACTGCACCTAGCAGTCTGGTCAAAGAACACTACTTACTCAAACACGACATGCTTTCTCCACCTTTCTACCAGAAAGGCCCTCAGCACACTGTGGTATGCATTCACTGATTAATAAACAAATAAAGGTTACTATTAAAATAACAGTGATACATTTTAAAAATATTAAAACCTACCACATGACCAGATAATACAATACAAAAAAAAAGGCCACTTTTTTGATGTGCTGAAGATCACCCACCAATTAGTTAATAGAGCCAGAGGCAGAACCCAGTTCTACAGTCCCAGGACATCATTTTAACTACGAATGCTATCTTCTATCATTATTATATTCACACAAAGCAGCAAAGAAAGTGAATCCACGTCTAAAATATTATTTGCAATAAAATTAATAATTATGTTTCTAGATGATCCATACATACATGTATTCATTCAACACCCATAACAACTTCCTATAATCTACAGGGGGACTTAAGTCCTTACCCTCAAACAACTTATTATTTATTCTCTCTCAGTTCTACCTAAATTAGGGAGTTTAGAATTAAGAGTTAAATCAAGCTCTGAAACTGAGGCAATAATTAATAGCCAACCAAAAAGGGTCCAGGACCAGACGGATTCACAGCCGAATTCTACCAGAGGTACAAAGAGGAACTGGTACCATTCCTTCTGAAACTATTTCAATCAACAGAAAAAGAGGGAATCCTCCCTAACGCATTTTATGAGGCCAGCATCATACTGATTCTAAAGCCAGGCAGAGAGACACAACAAAAAAAGAGAATTTTAGACCAATATCCTTGATGAACATCAATGCAAAAATCCTCAATAAAATACTGGAAAATCGAATCCAGCAGCACATCAAAAAGCTTATCCACAAGGATCAAGTCGGCTTCAACCCTGGGATGCAAGGCTGGTTCAACACACACAAATCAATAAACGTAATCCATCATATAAACAGAACCAAAGACAAAACCACATG
>NW_016807715.1:95995-130289 GCF_001698545.2 Rhinopithecus bieti
AAGGACTTCATGACTAAAACACCAAAAGCAATGGCAACAAAAGCCAAAATTAACAAATGGGATCTAATTAAACTAAAGAGATTCTGCACAGCAAAAGAAACTACCATCAGAGTGAACAGGCAACCTACAGAATGGGAGAAAATTTTTACAATCTACCCATCTGACAAAGGGTTAATAGCCAAAATCTACAAAGAACTCAAACAAATTTACAAGAAAAAAACAACTCCATCAAAAAGTGGGCAAAGGATATGAACAGACACTTTTCAAAAGAAGACATCTATGCAGCCAACAGACACATGAAAAAATGCTCATCATCACTGGCCATCAGAGAAATGCAAATCAAAACCACAGTGAGATACCATCTCATACCAGTTAGAATGGGGATCATTAAAAAGACAGGAAACAACAGATGCTGGAGAGGATGTGGAAAAATAGGAACACTTTCACACTGTTGGTGGGAGTGTAAATTAGTTCAACCATTGTGGAAGACAGTGTGGCGATTCCCCAAGGATCTAGAACTAGAAATACCATTTGACCCAGCAATCCCATTACTGGGTATATACCCAAAGGATTATAAATCATGCTACTATAAAGACACATGCACATGTATGTTTACTGTGGCACTATTCATAATAACAAAGACTTAGAATCAACCCAAATGTCCATCAATGACAGACTGGATTAAGAAAATGTGGCACATACACATCATGGAATACTATGTAGCCATAAGAAAGGATGAGTTCATGTCCCTTGTACGGACATGGATGAAGCCAGAAACCATCATTCTCAGCAAACTATCGTAAGGACAGAAAACCAAACATCGCATGTTCTCACTCATAGGTGGGAACTGAACAATGAGATCACTTGGACACAGGGTGGGGAACATCACACACCGGGGCATGTCAGGGGGTAGGGAGCTGGGGGAGGGTTAGCATTAGGAGAAATACCTAAGGTAAATGACAAGTTCATGGGTGCAGCAAACCAACATGGCATGTGTATACCTGTGTAACAAACCTGCATGTTGTGCACATGTACCCTAGAACTTGAACAAAAAAAAAAAAAAAGAATTAGGAGTTAAATGAAAATCTTCCACTAAGTAACATCTTAACAATTTTGCTCACTCTATTGACACAGTGATAATCACCTACATGTAACAGAAAATTCTAAAATATGACATTTTCAAAAAAACTATTAATATTACTGATCTTATTTAAAGTTTAACCTTAAAAATTGTTAACAAATCAAGAGGAAGAAGAAAATATAGGGCACAATCTTGCACATTCAAATTAAAAATTTGTGTACTTTTTTCCAAATGGATTGTTTAAAATGCAAATCTCTTATGAAACTTCACAGATTAAATTTTGTTACAGACAGTATCACATTTCTCTCTTTACCTCAATCTTCACATGTAGGCAATACAAAAACCCAATGCTAGAGGCTGCTCCTATATTCTCTGCTCTTCTTTGAAGATACATTTAATGATTCTAGCAAGGGTTCAGAATCAACTGAATCTCAATTAACTTAAAAAGTTAAGCATGTACCTGAGGACCTATTATTTGAGAACTGTTATTAGCCTGATCGAATTATAATAAGAAATCCTCCTACAAAGTAAGAAAAAAGGCTTTTTGGCCTACGGTTTTATTGAATAAATGTGTACCAAGAATTGTGTACTGAAAGCTTATTATGTACCTGGTTCTGTAAGACACTATGAAAATTTATGCAAGGGTCAAACCCCTAAGAGATTAAATAATGCTCTAACACAGAGTTCTCCAGATTACCTTTAACTAAAATTTTATTCTATTAAATATTGCTTATCATAAAAATTTTGTCACAGCAGAGATAGCTTTCTGAGTTCCCAGAATCTCCCCAGAAAAAAGAAAACAGAAAGACCTAGGCAGAAAAACTAAAAACCAATGGATGATAGTTACAACAAAATTAAGTGACTGATTATCCCCACAAACCTCAAAATGCCATCAGGTAGGAACAAGCCACTACAATGACCACTACACCTGCCTCATGCCTACAACTAATGGGGAGTCCAATGGATCTGAGAAAAAATAAACCAAAACATTCAACAGATATATAAACTGGAAATCACAGTGAACCAATCTGAGAAAAGCACAGAAGTTGAAAAGGATTCTTCCCCAGTCTGATATGGTTTGGCTGTGTCACTACCCATATCTCATCTTGAATTGTAGCTCCCATAATTCTCACGTGTTGTGGGAGAGACCCAGTGGGAGATAATTGAATCATGGGGACAGTTTCCCCCTTACTGTTCTCAAGGTCATAAATATGTCTCACAAGATTTGATGATTTTATAACGGGAAACCTCTTTCACTTGGCTCTCATTCTCTACTGTCTGCCACCACATGAGATGTGCCTTTTGCCTTCTGCATGATTGTGAGGCCTCCCCAGGCATGTGAAACTGTGAGTCCATTAAACCTCTTTTTCTTTATAAATTACTCCAGTCTTGGGTATGTCTTTATCAGCAGTGTGAAAACAGACTAATACAGTAAATTGGTACTGGGAGTGGGGCGCTGCTGTAAAGATACCCGAAAATGTGGAAGTGACTTTGGAACTGGGGAACAGGCAGCAGCTGGAACAGTTTGGAGAGCTCAGAAGAAGACAGGAAAATGTGAGAACATTTGGAGCTTCCTAGAGACTTGCTGAATAGCTTTGACCAAAATGCTGATAATGATATCGACAATGAAATCCAGGCAGATGTGGTCTCAGATGGAGATGAGGAACTTGTTGGGAACTGGAGTAAAGGTGACTGTTGCGATGTTTTAGGAAAGAGACTGGCCGCATTTTGCCCCTGCCCTAGAGATTTGTAAATCTTTGAACTTGAGGGAGATGACTTAGGGTATCTGGCAGAAGAAATGTCTAAGCAGCAAAGCATTCAAGAGGCAACTTGGGTGCTGTTAAAACCTTTCCATTTTAAAGCGGAAACAGAGCCTAAAAGTTTGGAAAATTTGCAGTCTGATGATGCGATAGAAAAGAACAACCCGGCCGGGCGCGGTGGCTCAAGCCTGTAATCCCAGCACTTTGGGAGGCCAAGACTGGCGGACCACGAGGTCAGATCGAGACCATCCTGGCTAACATGGTGAAACCCCGTCTCTACTAAAAAATACAAAAAAAACTAGCCGGACGAGGTGGCGGGCGCCTGTAGTCCCGGCTACTCAGGAGGCTGGGGCAGGAGAATGGTGTAAACCCGGGAGGCGGAGCTTGCAGTGAGCTGAGATCCGGCCACTGCACTCCAGCCTGGGAGATAGAGCGAGACTCCGTCTCAAAAAAAAAAAAAAAAACCATTTTCTGAGGAGAAATTCAACCTGGTTGTAGAAATTTGCTTAATAAGGAGTCAAATATTAATGACCAAGACGATGGGGAAAATGTCCTCAGGGCATGTCAGAGACTTTCCTGGCAGCTCCTCCCATCACAGGCCTAGGGGCCTAGAAGGAAGAAATGGTTTTGTGGGCCAGGCCCAGGACCCCCTGCTGTGTGCAGCCTAGGGACTTGGTGTCCTACATCCCAGCTGCTCCAGCTGTAACTAAAAGGGGCCAATGTATAGCTCAGGCCATGGCTCCAGAGGGTGTAAGCCCCAAGGGCTGGCAGCTTCCCTGTGGTGTTGAGCCTGCGGGTGCACAGAAGTCAAGATTTAACTTTTGGGAACCTCTGCCTGGATTTCAGAGGATATATGGAAATGCCTAGAAGTCCAAGCAGAAGTTTGTTGCAGGGGTGGGGTCCTCATGGAGAACCTCTGCTAGGGCAGCATGAAAAGAAAATGCATTGTGCAAGCCCCCACACAGAGTCCCCACTGGGGCACTGCCTAGTGATCTATGAGAAGAAGGTCACCATCCTCCAGACCGCAGAATGGAAGATCCACCGCAACTTATACCATGCACCTAGAAAAGCCACAGGCACTCAACACCAGCCCATGAAATCAGCCAGGAGGGAGGCTATACTGTGCAAAGCCATAGGGGCAAAGTTATAGGGGTGGAGCTGCCCAAGGCCATAGGAACCCACCTCTTGCATCAGTGTGGCTTGCATGTGAGACACAGAGTCAAAGGAGATAATTTTCGAGCTTTAAGATTTGACTGACCTGCTGGATTTCCGACTTGCATGAGGCCTGTGGCTCCTTCATTTTGGCCAATTTCTCCACTTGGAACAGCTGTATTTACCCAATGCCTGCACCCCCATTATATCTAGGAAGTAACTACCTTGCTTTTGAGTTTACAGGCTCATAGGTGGAAGGGACTTATCTTGTCTCGGATGAGACTGGACTATGAACTTTTGAGTTAATGCTGAAATGAGTTAAGACTTTGGGGGACTGCTGGGAAGGCATGATTGGTTTTGCAATGTAAGGACATGAGATTTGGGAGTGGCCAAGGGTGGAATGATACGGTTTGGCTGTGTCCCCAGGCAAATTTCATCTTGAATTGTAGCTCCCATAATTCCCATCTGTTGTGGGAAAGACCCAGTGGGAAATAACTGAATCATGGGGGCAGTTTTCCCCTTAACTGTTCTCTTGGTAGTAAGCCTCATGAGATTCAATGGTTTTATAAGGGGAAACCCCTTTCACTTAGCTCCCATTCTCATCTGCTACAACGTAAGATGTGCCTTTCACCTTCCGCCATGATTGTGATTCCTCCCCAGCCACATGGAACTGTAAGTCCATTAAACCTCTTTTTCTTTATAAATTACCCAGTCTCAGGTATGTCTTTATTAGCAGTGTGAAAACACACTAACACACAGTCCAATAACAATTAAGTGTGAATGGGCCGCAATAAGCTTAGAATGGGGAGAGACAGTCTAGCCCCTACAAACTCTCATAACTGACCACGAAGTTTCTCTTCCAGGATAGGGCCCCAAACTGAGAAAAAGAAAAAACCAGGGAATTGACTCAAAATTGAGCAGGACAGGTATAACAAGAGCTAATACAAAAGGAGATGGTCCAGATGAAAGTGCAAAAGGGGAACAGAACAGGAACATCTGAACAGATGGCTTTGCTTTTTTTTTTTTTTTTTTTTTTTTTTTTTTTTTTTTTTGAGACGGAGTCTTTCAAGTAACTGGGACTGCTGTGCTACCATGCCCGGCTAATTTTTCTATTTATAATAGAGACGGGGTTTTGCCATATTGGCCAGGCTGGTTCGAACTCCTGACCTCAGGTGACCCATCCGCCTCAGACTCCCAAAGTGTTGGGATTATAGGCGTGAGCCACCACACCCAGTCATGCCCTCGTTTTTAAACATTTCATGAAAACAACAGAAGAGGGAGGTATGTGAAGTTAAAAAAGCTATCTTGAATAGGGCTTCCTCCTAAAAGTAAAGGAAAATTAATATCGCATAAAAATGATCAACAAAGAATCAAGGTAAAAATCTCATACAAAGTTAATATTAAAAAAAGTAAGAATAATAGCTCTACAGTGAAACCACACCTAGAAAAATCTGCCCAAAAAAACAGATTAAAACTGTAACCTACTAATTCAGAACTAGCTAAAAGACATGTATGTGATGAAAAAAACTTATAAAATTAAAGACATGGACAAACAGAACAACCAAATTTGAAATTTTAAAATAAGAAATATTCAGAATTAAAATGACAGAATCAAGAAAAAATTAGAAATAAAAGAAAAAACATTTCAGAAATAAACATTAAACAAAATGAAACATGACAACAAATAATAGTCTAAGAAAAATGGAAAGGCAAAAGAAGGAAAAAAATTGTAATTAAAAAAAGTAATAAAAAGGATCCAAAAGCAAATGATAAATACTGCCGTTAGGCAATAAAGATCCAACATACAGGAAAGAGGAGTCGCTGAAGAAGAAAACTAAAACAAAAGAATATTAAAAATAAACTGTAGTTCAAAAATAAACAAACTGTAATTCAAAAAACTTCACTGAAACAAAAAAAGGCATAAAACTACATACTGAAGGAGCATACCATATGTAGGTATTTTTGGTCTAAAAGAAACTCACTTTATATTTAAAGATATAGTTAAACACATAAGCACAGAAGATTTATCAAACACTGAGCAAAGGAAATCTGCAGTGGCTACTAGTGTATGCATAAAAACTGATACATCTATACAACTGCTGTGCAACAAAAGATAATGTGAGTCAGTTATATCATTTTAAATCTCGATTAGCCTCATTTAAAAAAATTAAAACAGGTAAAATTGATTTTAATTATATATTTTATTTATGTTTCTCTTCTGCAGAACTCACATGGAAAACACTATGCTTATCTCACCTTCATCCACAGACTTAAAAAATAGTGTCGTGAAAACTTTTTGCAATAAACTGATAATCTAATTACTCACCAATAGCTAAGACAGCACCCAAGAGAAAGGATCAAAGCAATACATTCTTGGAATCCGCTCTAAGTAAAACAAACTTGCACATCTTATGTAAAATTTAAATTTCAACTGCCTATCAATATACTAGGTTCTCTCCAGTTCCAGATTTTACTTTTAAAGACAACAGAGGTACCACACAAATATTGTACTTTAATGAACTGTAAGTCATTTTATTTGAAAATTAATGTGCTTCTAAATAATAAAATTTATTCCAACTTTACTTGAAATAACTATGTCAGAGAGTGAAAGAGCAGAAAACTTCTTTAATGTACTTAGCCACTTTCATCTCCTCTTATAATCCTAAACATCTCAGTTTTACCACTGAATATTGGGATAACATGACCACTAACATAAGTAGTGCCTGTCGTTTTAGTTGCTTTTTAAGCTACAGTAAAATATTTATGGTATCTACCAATACTCTTTTCCTATTCACTCTGTATCTGGCCTGATTGAGAATTTAAGTTGAGGCCACAGAATACAGCAAAGCTTACTTATGAAGACTGATGAAAACCCCTCATTTTGCCTTCCATAAGAAATTTTTTCTAGGAAAGATCAAAAATTTAAATTAAGCAAGTCAATACTATCACATAGGTAGTGCTAAGTTAAGTTAAAGACTACACAGTTAGCTCATAGGTTTTTCTAGGAATAACTAGGTTATAATAGAAATCTGTATCCACTGTTTTTTTTTTAATAGAAAATATAAACAGCAAAAGCGTGTGTTCAAAAACAATTCTTCCAGATTCAGAAAAAAAAAATCTGTCTCACAGATTTAACCTGAGAATCTTTTCACATTCTTTTGACTTATGTAAGAATGCCAAACATTTTTTATTCTGAGGTTGAATTCTACTTTTGGTAAAAGCTGAATCACCATCACTAGCCATGATATAATTTTTATGCAAAGACAAGAAATGAAAATGCTTTTGGAGCTGCTATGGTAACTAAAGAAGACTGAGTATACAACTCAAACATTCTCGACAATGGAAGAAACTTCAGAGTCATCTCAACTACTCCTCATCTGCCTACTGAATGCTTAAATCCCAGCCACATGTTTCCAGGTAGTTGTCCTGCCTCTTTACAAACCATTCCAGTTAACAGTAAACGAACCTACCTTCCAAGGCAATCAATTTCATTTCTGGACAGTTTTAAATATTGAAAAATACTGTCTTTCTAGTACCTGCATATATTACCTTGGAATTTTCATATGCTAGCTTAAGTTACCCTCCCTAAGGCTGCTGTATTTTTGGAATTTTAAAGCAAAACAGGAACATGAGGTGAAAAAGACAGAGATCAAGAAACAAAAAAAGACTACATAAAAATACAGGCTAAATGGGAAGGGGAGTGCATGATTCTTTTTTCTCCATTCCCCATTCATTGTTAAGGATAATAAGCATTATCTCAAATTTAATTAAAAATTAAAATTATTTAATCAAACCAAAGACTGATCTCAACACTCCATTAAAAAACAAGTGCATACTGTGTTCCCAGCATAGTGGAAGCCACCACAACCACTACAAAGACACATATGATAAATTTTCAAACTGCTGGACACTTACAATTTAGTTAGACATAAGCAAAGGTAACAATATACGGTACTTGTCATAGATAATTGAGCACATACTACATACAGAAGAAGCTTTTATTAAAGCAGAGATTTAAGCTGGGTTTTAAAGAATAGGAAGAATAGGAAGGTTTGCCAAAAGGGATATGCAAAATACATTTCCAGCTGAGCACAGTGGTCCATGCCAGTAATTCCAGCACTTTGGGAGGCCAAGGTGGGTGGATTACCTGAGGTCAGGAGCCTAAGACCAGCCTGGCCAACATGACAAAACCCTGTCTCTACTAAAAATACAAAAAAAAATTTAGCCAGGCATGGTGGCTCATGCCTGCAGTCCCAGCTACTTGGGAGGCTGAGACAGGAGAATCGCTTGAAACCAGGAGATGGAGGTTGTAGTGAGGTGAGATCACAACACTGCACTCCAGCCTGGGTGACAGAGCAAAACTCCATCACAAAAGCAAACAAACAAAAAATACAGTCCGTGTTTCCAACACGGACAACAGCAGAACCAAAACAAAACAAAAGAACACACTACCAGATTGTTTCAGCAGAAACAGCTGTCTGGTAGTTGTAAAGCGTCTGAAGTAAGGTCAAAGACAAATGATGAAGCCAGAAGGCAGAGGAACATGAAGACCAGTTTAATGAAAATAAAAACTTTTATGAGTCTCATAGAAGAATCAATGCAAATTTCTTAGGACAGAAGTAAAATAACCAAAGCAACATTTTAGGAAAATTACTCTGAATGCACTGTGTAAAATAAATGGAGATGTGATACTGATGAGAAATCAGGAATAAGGTAAAGCCTTGGACATGTCAGAGAAATGAAACTAGAAAGCAGCAGAAGCAAGGAAAGAATTAAGAATACAGAAGCAAAAGGGAGAAAGGAGTAAGAACCATAGAATATACAAGTTTTTAAGATTAACTGGAACAATGACATTAACTTTCTTTCCAAACGGCTCATTATTTCAATTTTAGTTTGTCAGACTGAAAGTAAAATAAAGACATCTACTACTCTTAATACTTACAAATGCTAAACATTAATAACTATCACTATAGCCAAAATTCCCATATTGAAACAATTTCATAAATCCTTGTTTCCTGTTTCCATATGGCGTATACAGGGATTTGGTTGATATTGCTATACAACAAGCGTTAATTCTGGTATTCCATTCTTTACTCCACCCAAAAGTATAATATCTTGGGTGGGGCAGGGGGGAAGCTATAGTATTTATGAAAGTATGAAAAACTTGGTCCTTTCTAAAAATTTGAAAAGTACCTCACAATAAACCCAAGACCAAACACATTTAATCTGACCATGAACCACATTAAAAGAACTTTTAAGACTTTTTTAAGGTGAGTAACTTTATTTCTATGTTATTAAAAATCAAAGTAAGTTTTGGGAGACAATTATTTTCTTTTAAAATAACCATACAGCAATTCTAACAGCTGTACATATTGTTGTGCTCTAAAACTGAAATACATAACGCATACATAAATAACAGATAAAATATGGTACATATGACATCAGTTTATAAGTAACCTTGAGGAAAACTTAGTAGTTACATTTTACAGAATTACACACACACATAAACACAAAGAACATTTTTATTTAACAGCTTGACTGGGCTCAAAGATTAAATCCTGTTTCCACATTTACTAATAAAAGGTATTTTTTAGAAAATAGAGCTAGCCAAAACTATCATCTTTGAAAATTAGAAACACAAGGGTATGACTATGTAACTATGTACAGTAAAAGTATTTCTCTTAGTTCCATAAATAAATACCTCCCAAGCACTTCTTTTTTTAGACTTAGTCTCACTTTATCACTCAGGGCACAGAGTGCAGTGTCAGGATCTTGGCTTACTGCAAGCTCCACCTGCCAGGTTCAAGCGATTCTCTCACATCACCTTCCCGAGTAGCTGGGACTACAAGTGTGTGTCACCACACCCAGCTAATTTTCATATTTTTAGTAGAGACAAGCTTCACAATGTTGGCCAGGCTGTTCTCAAATTCTTGGCCTCAAGTGATCTGCCCACTTTGGCTACCCAAAGTTCTGGGATTACAGGAGTGAGCCACTGCTCCCAGCATCAAGCACTTTTTATATCAAATAAATTATAATAAAATATCATATGAATATGGAATACTGTATCACATTGTGATCATCACTTTTGCTCATCTGAATTAAACATCAAAGTTAATATAACAGCCTCCAAAAAGACAGACATTTTAATGTATAGCAAAACTAACCCAATGGGATAGAAATTAGTGTAGTGGATGCTCCCGGGGGACTTGACTGGAAATTGGCATGAAGGACCTTTCTAGTGTGACAGAAATGCTCTATCTTCGTTGGGGTATTGGTGACATCATACAGACATTTGCCAAGACTCATAAAACTAAATGAGATCTGTAAACTGTTCTCTCTGTAATTATACCTCAATTTTTTTCTTTTTATGGTTTTATAGGTTTATTTTCAGAGTAAAACAATTACACAATTTAAATCCAGGTCCAACAGAATTACTCTGTCAAAGTCAGCAATAATGCCAAAATGCATTCTCACTTCCGGACACTCACCAGTATCATCTGAGTCTTCTCCCAGTGAAGCAAAAGGGTCTGATATTTTATTCATATACATCTCTCTCATCTGCAATATAATCTACAACTTCTTGTGGACATATTAACTTTTCCACATCTGTATCAGGAATTTCAAACCCAAATTTATTTCCCATGACCATGCTTACTCTCTACTTGGTCTAAACTGTCAAAGCACAGGTCTTCCATAAAATAAGAATTCATGGAGGGATTCTCTGGGTCAATCTTGCCATAGAGTTTCAAGATACAAAGAAGACAGTCCTTGATTCCCTCTAACGTCAAAGGGAACACGTCACTATACTGGCAGCACAACTGTGTAACCTCTACCCAGCACCTGCGTAAGCACCAAGCCCGCTGCAGAGTAAGCTGCAAAGCCCCAGCCTCATCAGAGTCCCCACAGAGCACAGGCAATGCTGAGCAGTGGGCTGTGGCCAGCATGGGACCCGGGGCATCAATGTGATGGCCAAGGGGAGGTGGCAGACACAAGCAGATAGGACACAAGCTGCCATGGCTACCCCAACCCAGGATTTCCTACCTCAATTTTTTAAAAAGAAACATAGGAGGCCAGGTCCAGTGACTCACGCCAGTAGTCCCAGCACTTTGGGGGGCCAAGGCGGGCAGATCACTTGAGGTCAGGAGTTCGAGCCAGTCTGGCCAACATGGCAAAACCCCATCTCTAATAAAAATACAAAAATTAGCAACACATGGTGGCACGCACTTGTAATCCCAGCTACTTGGGAGGCTGAGGCAGAAGAATCGCTTGAATCCAAGAGACAAAGGCTGCAGTGAGCAGATATCACACCACCACTGCACTCCAGCCCGAGCAACAGCATGAGTGAGATTCCGTCTCAAAAAGAAAAAAAAAAAGATGGCGAGAGCAGGGGGGCCAGACGGAGCAATTCCTGTCAAGAAGTTGACAAATGGAATCAAATGATGTTCAAATACAATTTCAAATATTATGTAGTTTTTAATAACTTTTAAAATTCTTACATTGTAAAAAAAAAAAAAAATCCAATATTTTTGCCATGTAATTGTAACCTATCCCAAACAAAACCAGTGAACTGCAGCCCTCTGATTAGAAAATTCTACTCTAAGCTATACAGCTGTCCATCTCAAATAATCTGCTATTCATTTCCTCTCAACAACCTAATTGAGAAAAATATTTCTGAATAACTGAACTGTTGAAGGATCTCATTTTCATCCTTAGTTTGAAATAAGCCATTAAAAACACAAGATACTTCGGTCATGAATGCTTTGTACTTCCATAACCCATTACAAACACCAAGTTAAACTGCCAAGCTACACCTCACAGTTTCTTGAAAAGAAGTTAAAACATCAGCCGGACATGGTGGTGCATGCCTGTAGTCACAGGTACTTGGAAGGCTGACATGGGAGAATTGCTTGAGCCCAAGAGTTTGAGACCAGCCTGGGCAACACAGCAAGACCCTGTTTCAAACAAACAAAAAAAGACTTACAACATCATGACATCTGTTACCAGGATACAGAGATATTAAGAACATTGCCTTACAGGAAGTGTTTAAAAAGGTCTGCTTCTTTGATATAACTAGTATGTTTTCTCCTCAAGGATCTTGAAAGTACATAAAAGACTGCATTTCCTTTTATGCTCTAGCCAGCGAAAAGCTCAAAAACTAATTTAAGATGGAACCAACTAAATTATGCTTGTCTTTATAGCCTGAAGATCTCCATTCTGTTTTTCCACCCTTATTTCACTCCATTCGTGTAAACTATTAAGATTCTGAGGTGTGTCACTGAGTCTCAACCACATATATTTATATATTTAGCACTTCATAGTGACTTAAAAGTAATTTCAAAAGGGCACAAATAAGTGGTGTAACTTCACTGTGAATTACATAATAAGACCAGTAGAAGTAATCATTTTTACAATAGTGGCCAACCTTAAAGATAAAAAGTAAGATTCTGAGAATTTAAGACTGTCACATTGGGAAACGGCAAACTTTTAAAACTACAAATCTACCTCTAGCAGAGGTAAACCACTCATAAGTAAGTTTAGGTTGGTCATAAGAACATTTGTTCACTGCGTTGTCTTACAACTCCTGGGCCTTGTCTGAAAACTAAGAACATCTCAAAACAGAAAGGAAATTATTCCAGTCTGTTTTTAGGCTAGAGGTGGTTTTTTACTTTATCTTTACCCAGGCTCCTTCTACTGATAAAAAAATAAAACTATGGAATGATACTGGCAAATTTTATCAACAACAGAAATGATATTTTAAAAACACTTTAAAATCAACATTTTAGAAAGTATAGATTAAAACTGACTTTACTATAGACGCAAAACGAAATAAACATTTGTGAACTGAAAATTCAAATATTCCAATTTTATATGTGGCATATGCCATTTCAACATACAAAATTACTTTTCAGTGTTAATCCTTTGATGTAAGAAGGGTTAAATCTTTTGAAATTATCTTAAATATTTTAAATAATTTCTTGGTAATGTAATGTTTACCTGTATCTGTTCTGCTGTCCATTGGTCTAGGTTGACTGATTTGACCCTGGATATATGAACCCCAAGATTTCTATGAATTCCAGCACATCTGATGCAAATAAACACACCAATATTCCAGGAAGCCCATCGAGGACCTAATTTAGAAGAAGAAACCACACACACACACAAAAAAAGCAAATATTAAAAACTAAAATAAACATAACAGCATATTAGAAGCATTTTTGGTTTTATATAATTATAATGGAAGCTTACAGAAGTCACATGCTCAAATTTCCAAATGGTACTGGCAGCAGTCTGCTACATGTGTCTTGGCAATCTTCAAGAACCTTACTGATTTTACTCATTTTGCTTTCCTAGAAACTTCCCCTCCATTCTAAGATTTTAAAACTAATTTATAAAAACAGCTTCTTCACTTAGCATAGTTGAATCAAGAATAGTAATACCCTATTGTAAAAATAATTTCTTCATTAAATGCAAAAGATATGCTCACAAGATTAACAACAAATAAAATCAAAGACATTTCAAAATTAAATGTAGAAATTAATAAGAAAAGACAATCAGCCCAATAGAAAATAAGCAAAAAGATATGAATGAACAATTCACAGAAGAAATCTATGGCCAATAAGCATGAAAATATGCACAGTCTCACTGGTAATTAGTGAAAGTGCTTTTTAACTCTACAGTTACTTCCATTTTGCACCCAACATACTGGACAAAAAATTTTATTTTTTTTTTTATTTTATTTTGAGACGGAGTCTTCCTCTGTCGCCTAGGCTGGAGTGCAGTGGCCGGATCTCAGCTCACTGCAAGCTCCGCCTCCCGGGTTTATGCCATTCTCCTGCCTCAGCCTCCCGAGTAGCTGGGACTACAGGCGCCCGCCACTTCGCCCAGCTAGTTTTTTGTATTTTTTAGTAGAGACGGAGTTTCACTGTGTTAGCCAGAACGGTCTTGATCTCCTGACCTCGTGATCCGCCCGTCTCGGCCTCCCAAAGTGCTGGGATTACAGGCTTGAGGCACCGCCCCTGGCCGGAAAAAAAAATTTTTAACTACTAGTACTAAGTGTTGGCAAGAAGAGGAAACAACAACAAATTCAAAAAGCCCTGTATCACCATGGCTAAATCTCAAATATAACACTGACATTAAAAAAGGTTACAGATAAATGTACATAGTGTGAAAACATTTACATAAGTTGAAAAATGTGCAAAATAACGGCATACTGCATATTAATTAAATGTATCCACAAATTTCATGAAACTGACTCAGGTAACTTGGTGGTGAGGAAAGCGGATGTGACCAGGGAAAAGTTCACTGTGGGTCTGGAAACAGTAACACTGAATTGCTAAGCTGTATGGCAAGAATACAAACTTTTGTTTCAGTAACATATAACAGGCATATATGAACTGAGGTGTGCTACAAAATGTTAGTTCTTCAGTTCATGGTCAAAAGTTGTGAAAACACTGCTGAGAAACTCACATATGAATACAAGAATACAAGTCTTAGCTGTACAATTCTTAATACCTTTGAATATATTCTTTCACAATATTTTTTAAAATTTCTTAAGATTATTTTCACATATTGCTTGTAAAATTAATAAAGTAAAAATGGAAAAATAAAAGTAATATCTGGAAAATATGCCAAATATTCAGAATCATATTCCTAACAGACTTCTATAAATTAGATTATGAAAAATGTATGTATATGGTAAGAGATATCAATAAAAATCAAGCAGCTGGACACAGTGGTTCACGCCTGTAATCCCAGCACTTTGGGAGGCCAAGGCAGGTGAATCATTTGAGGTCAGGAGTTCGAGACCAGCCTGGCCAACATGGAGAAACCCGGTCTCTACTAAAATACAAAAGTAGCCAGGCATGGTGGCAGGTGCCTGTAATCCCAGCTACTCGGGAGGCTGAGGCAGGAGAATCATTTGAACCCCGGAGGCAGAGATTGCAGTGAGTCAAGATCTCGCCACTGTACTCCAGCCTGGGTGACAGAGCGAGACTCCGTGTCAAAAAAAAAATAAAATAAAATAAAGCTTTTCTAAATGTAGCCTTCTGTTTTAGGTACATGCCATTTATCTAAAGGTGACACTGCTCTACAAAACAACATTAAAGCTAATAATTACAATATACTAAAACTAAAAATAATGCCTCCCCAAATTCTTTAATTACACAGCAGGAAGATTATGCACACGCAACTTATCCCCAAATATTCTGCTTTTACATTTGAGAAATGACATCCATAAACTGGCAAACATACATCTGGGACATCTATGACTACTCTAGACAGAGCTACCTCCCCCAATTACTTTCCACTCTGTCTCATCATTTCTAACACAACAATTTACAGCATAACAATCTGTTTTGAAGCTTACACATTAAGGTAAATAGTTACAGAGTAATAGCTGGAGGGTTTAATTATTTTTAGCAAGTAAATCTCAAACTAAGAAAGGTTAAACAGATACACAGTGGGCTGGAAACAGTGGCTCACACCTGTAATCCTTGCACTTTGGGAAACCAAGGTGGGAGGATAACCTGAGGCCAGGAGTTTGAGACCAGCCCAGGTAACATAGTGAAATCACAGTGGTCTCTAACAAAAATTAAAAACTACACACCACACGTAGTGGTGAGTGCCTACAGGTCTAACTACTTGGGAGGCTGAGGCAGAAGGATCGCTTGAGCCCAGGAGTTCAAAGTCCCTTTGAGCTATGATGGTACCACTATACTCTAGTCAGAAAAAAAGAGGGATGGCAGGGAGAAGGGAGAGAGAAGGGAAGGAGAAATGCACAGTGAATTCTAGATCAGTGTCTCTCAAACCCTAATGTGCATGCACATCAACTGGAAATATTATGAAAATGAAAACTTTAATTCTGTGGCCCCCAGAGTAGCTCCTAAGGTTCTGCATCCTAACGAGTTCCCAGTGATGCCCATGCTGCCATCTACAGTTGACATTTTTGAATAGCAAGGTTCTAGAGCATTCTCCACAATCTTTAACTCAAGCATTCAACACACTTCCTGATTTGCTTTTATATAACTAATGTAATTAAGGGACTGATAAATGTGGCAGCAGTAAGAATGGAAACGAACAAATATGAAATCACCAGGAAGAACTGACAGGGCTTACTCATAGAAAACCTAATAGCAAATGAGAAGGTAGAGGCCAAAATGCAAGTTCTGCACCTAGGATATAAAAGCATGAGGGTATTTGTGGAGTCAGAAAACTGCAGGAGATCCAATGAATGCTTTAAATGATAGTGATAGATCAAGATGAAAATATCTGGCAGGTGATTTACAATACAGGACTAAAGTTCAAACTGGATGCACACACACACACACACACACACACACACACACACACCTTCTTTTAAGATGAGAGCTGCAGTACCAAGAACAAAAAGCAAAAAAGCAGAGTACTAAATCTTAGGGAGAAAATGAAAGGCAGTAAAAGTAGAGAATGAGGTCATTACAAAGAAAAGCTGTTTTCAAAAATGGGGAAGGGGGGGGCGGGGAGATGTCAATAGTATCGAATGTTCCAAAGAAGAGTAATTGGGCTAAGAAAGAACATCTGGATGCGGTAACTGAGGCTGAAAAATAATAGGTAACCTCAGAGATTAGGCAGAGCAAAAGGGAAGAAGCCCATCCACTCTGAATTCATTATCAGAGTAAGAGGGAGAAAGATAATTCACCCAATCTGAATTCCATTACCAGTTTACACTCTTGCACCATTTCAGTTTCCAACGCTAAACCTTTAACAGTTTCCTGTTTTCCTCTATATTCGATTATAGGAAATATTTATCTCCTGTAAATGTCTACACTCATAACAGCATGTTACACAGAATGTGCCACAATATGCATCTACTCTTCTTTCATTTGTAATTAGTTCTGTCTCCTAAAGTACATGGTAACGTTCTTACAGGGAAGACTCTTATATAACCTTCTGTATCACCTATAGTAAGGGAATCAACTGTATAATTTTAAAAATCTGCTAGGTCTGATGACTCAGTCAAATACTCAAATGTTTTGATTTCTGGAACAATTGATTTACTATTTTTAAAAATGGAAATAAATCTGAAAACTACGGCAAAAATCACTATCTTTAATATCAGTTTTCTCATTCTTCCTTTAAGTAATAAAGGCTTCTGAATTTTAGCTAGAAATGTGGCTGTCCTGATGGGAAGACTACATTTCTCAGCCTCTCCTGTAGAATGTAAACAGAAATGATATATTTTGCAATTAACCACACTGGGCCTGTGTTCTCCTGGCCTCTTCCTCTTTTCCATTTGCTGGGAAACAATAAGGAATGAACCTGCTACCTTGGATCCAGTTACAAAAGCCCCATGGTGAAGATGACAGAAATACTCTACCAATACTAGACAGTTCCTGTCCAGACCAATGTGAAGGAGAAATAAACTTCTATCCTGTTTAAGCCACTTTTTTTTTCTTTGAGACAGGGTCTCACTCTATTGCCCAGGCTAGAGTGCAGTGGTGAAGATCTTGGCTCACTGAAATCTCTGCCTCCCAGGCTCAAGTGATCCTCCCACCTCAGCCTCACAAGTAGCTAGAACTACAGGCACATAACACCACGCCCAGCTAATTTTTGTATTTTTTGTAGAGACAGAGTTTCACCATGGTGTCCAGGCTGGTCTCCAACTTCCGGGTTCAAGCAATCCACCTGCCTCAGCCTCTCAAACTGCTGGGATTATAGGTATGAGCCACTGCACACAGTCAGTGTGAATTACATTTGAATGTTGGTAGCAGCAAACAGAACACACAAGAGATTTAACAATCCCTGATTTTAGAGCCCAAATTCTAAGAGGGGTTAAAGAATAATAAAAGCGTTTTTCATCAAATGTGAGTTTTCTAGATCCAATTTAAATCACCAGTTATCCATTATGTGTCTGTTTTGACCAAAGTATTAAACAAAGATGACAAAACACAAATCCTGTCTTCAAGGAGCTTGAACTCTAATAATCATATAATGGTTATAGTAATAAGTACAAATGACAGAGGAACATAGAAGAGGTAAAAATGAATGTCGGCGAACAATATTAATGCAGGCTTTGTAGAGACAGTGGCATTTGATGTGATTATTATGTGGGCTGGGCACAGTGGTTCACGCCTATAATCCCAGCACTTTAGGAGGCCGAGGTGGGCAGATAACTTGAGGCCAGGAATTCAAGACCAGCCTGGCCAACAAGGCAAAACTCCATCTCTACTAAAAACACAAAAATTAGCTGGGGGTGGTAGTACATGCCTGCAGTCCCAGCTACTCAGGAGGCTGAGGTGTGAGAATCGCTTGAACCCTGGAAGGCAGAGGTTGCAGTGAGCCGAGATCCTGCCACTGCACTCCAGCCTGGGCAACAGAGGGAGAACATGTCTTAAAAAAAAAAAAAAAAAAAAAAAAATCCTCAAGTTACAGCAGGTAAAGTCCGGACAGGGTATTAGAACAAGGTAGAACAAGGTACATTCTTGGTAAAATGAACAGTGCCCTCCCATCTTGAAGAGTTTCAGCTATACTGTAATAGCCAAAAAATATAGCATTGTAGTACCTGGTGACTGCTAAGTTTTTATTTAAATGCTAATTTAAATTTAAATTTTGACATACATATACACACACATATATATACATACACGCACCTCTAAAATTTGTATAGTACTACATGACTACTAACTTTCAGATAAAAACGACAGTTTTAAGCTATGGAAACCCTGCAGAGAGTGGAAATATTAGGTTGACTGATAAATCATTATTAAGTATAAATAATGTAAAAGACATTACATGTCTAAAAAATGAACAGGAATTTTATTGAGATCTCAATACACTTGCCTTGTAGCTTTCATATGATTTGAGAAATAAGATAAAACTATGTGCTCTTCTGAGAAGAAATTTCTCTTCAGTTTCTGATAACCATGATGAACTAGCAAACAGAAAAGCTTTCTTAAATATATTTTATAAAGCAAATATGATGAGGAACAAAGAATTTAATGCTAACTAACAGTAATTTCCTTTTCTTATTCTATAAAGCCTTCTCCAATGCCTCAAGAGCACTTTTAAAATAACATTTATCACAATGATTTACAGTTAATTGTTTCATCTGTCTTTTCTGAAAAACAGTGATCTCTTTGAGAATAGGGACTTCATTTTATTGATCTCTGTATGTTCTGTACCCAGCACAAGGTCTGGTACAAAAATTTAAGCAATCTCTAGCTTACAAAAGATAGCTAAGACCTTGAGCCATCTGGGTTACTGCTGCCAAAACTGCTAAGGGAGTATTTTTAGAGGAAACTATCATCTTACTAAATAAATAAGACATTATTCGTCATATTTTCAAATACACTGTCTGGTTTAATCTTAACAAATATGCAAGGTGGGTAATATTACCACCCCATTTTAAAGATTGAGAAACTTAGGCCCAAAACATAAAGAAAAAATGGAGAAAGCCAGCTGAAACCATGACAGAGGTAAATCTCCAAATGCAACTGTGAATACTGTGTCTCCTACTACGGTAATTCCACCATTCCAAACGAAATTCCTTTATACTGGCTGGCTGATTTTACTCTACTTTGTCAGCTTTTTGAAATGCCAAGTCACTTCCATTGAGGCTAATGATACAGAGGTTTAAAGATGCAAATTATTTCTTCATCTCTCCAGAAGTATCAATCCTTCTAAAATTATTATAAGTTTGTTTTATTTCTTTCTTCATAATACCCAAGATTAAAAGAAGTAAGAATTGGATTTGGTTTGGTTTTATTTGTTGGAGAGGGTAACTGCAAAGGGTAGAGAATTTTGCCCAAGGAGGAAGAGAAGAGGAGGGCAAAATCAACTGAGATGTAAACGTTAATTCTTAAGGCAGCATCATAGTAGTGGATGCCCAGGGAAAGAGACACACACCAAACTAGCATAAGGATCTCAAAGAGAAACTATGTATGTGAAAATATTATCCAGGATCAGGCAGGAAACAAGGAACAAACCCTTCTCTTTCCATACCACAAGGCCCTTTGTTCTTTACCCAAGAGCAGTGACTAGCCCTTCACTGCTCATGGTCAGCTATACTATGGGCTGGGTATGTTTGTGAACTACCAGGAAAACCAGGAAACAAATCATAAAAACATGTTATCCCTCATGCCTGTAATCCCAGCACTTTGGGAGGCCGAGGTGGGCAGATCATGAGGTCAGGAGATCGAGACCATTCTGGCTAACACAGTGAAACCCAGTCTCTACTAAAAATATAAAAAATTAGCCGGGCATGGTGGCGGGCGCCTGAAGTCCCAGCTACTTGGCAGGCTGAGGCAGGAGAATGTTGTGAACCTGGGAGGCAGAGCTTGCAGTGAGCTAAGACCAAGCCACCGCACTCCAGCCTGGGCGACAGGTGAGACTCCATCTCAAAAAAAAAAAAAAAAACCGTTTTCCACTTATAAACAACTTAACAGCAAACTTGCAAAAGAACCTGGAGCAGCGGATGGAGGGAGATTAGGAGTAACTGCAAACAGGCAGGAGGGATCTTTTTAAGTGATGACAGCATTCTAAAATTCTACTGTGGTGAGGGTTGTGAAACTCTGTTAACATACTAAAAATCACTGAATTATATACACTTAAAATAAGAGAATTTTACAGTATGTAATTATATAATAAAGCTGTTTTTTTAAAGCGTATGTGTTTATTTAAACTTAGAAATTAAATATCATATATTTCTTCCTTTTATTGCTTTTTCCTTATTTTACCAAAAAAGAAAGAATGGCACCCAGTACTATAACTACCAGGTTGAAGTGAAAAAAAACACTGGTTGGCCAGGCGTGGTGGCTCACACCTGTAATACCAGCACTTTGGGAAGCCAAGACGGGCGGATCACGAGGTCAGGAGATCGAGACCATCTTGGCTAACACAGTGAAATCCTGTCTCTACTAAAAATACTAAAAAATTAGCCAGGCTTGGTGGCAGGTGCCTATAGTCCCAGCTACTCAGGAGGCTGAGGCAAGAGAATGGTGTGAACCCGGGAGGCAGAGCTTGCAGTGAGCCAAGACTGCACCACTGCACTCCAGCCTGTGCGACAGAGTGAGACTCAGTCTCAAACAAAAAAAAAGACAACAACAAAACACTAGTTAATTTAGGATATGGAGTCTGAGCAAATACACAGAAATGCCAGCTAAGAAGCCACTGACTCAGGTGCTATCATATTTAAAAGATTTCACATTTCAACCCAAAAGTTTAAATAGAAGTTTCATAAATAGTATTCGGACAAAAGTTATTTTACATTTCCAAAAGGTTTCTCCTAGCAAATACACTCAATAGAATGGGAGTTTGTTAATATTTAACATATTTCATTATATAATATTTTATTAAGGAAACAAATGTTCTTTAAAATATTCCTTTTTAAGTAATCTTAAAGCTACTAACATATTTTGCTATGACCTAGTCACCTGTGGTTATCTATGTCACGTTCACGTTTTCCTGTAAAGAAGCCTTGGCAATGCTAAAAGATGACATGTAGGTATAACATTTTACAACTAGAGTTCCTGCACAACCTTCATAAACCTCAAAAGAGTTACCACATTGCTGATTAGAAGAAAGTTTCCACATACTATTTAATCAATCATTTTCTAAAAGGAAGCATTAATAGAAGGCAAGTGATTGTGATCACTCAAAAAAATAAGTTCACAGAACATTTCCTATCTTGACCGGGCGCAGTGGCTCACGCCTGTAATCCCAGCACTTTGGGAGGCCGAGGCAGGCGGATCACCTGAGGTCAGGAGCTCAAGACCAGCCGGGCCAACACAGTGAAACCCCGTCTCTACTAAAAATACAAAATTTAGCTGGGCGTGTGGCAGGCGTCTGTAGTTCCAGCTACTTGGGAGGCTGAGGCAGAAGAATTGCTTGAACCCAGGAGGCAAAGGTTGCAGTGAGCCAAGATCACAATACTGCACTCCAGCCTGGGTGACATGATTGAAATTCTGTCTCAAAAAAAAAACAAAAGAACATTTTCTATCTTTATTTTCTATCTTTAAAAAAAAAAACCTCTCAAATACCCCAGCAAGTACAAACATTACCCATAAAACTGGATGTAATTCTTCCAAAATCTGTCTGAAACAAGACTGACATTAAATAATAATAAAATTTTTATTTTATTAAAAAACAAAATAATTGATATTTAACTCATGGCAATCTTTTTTTTTTTTTCAATATATTTGGTAAGAAAATTGTGTAGAACCAACCAAACCAATAACATAATAGAAAATAAAACCTTTGAAAGAAAAGTGCTAAAATAAATTATTTTAAAGCTCCCCTACTCAGAAAGACAGCACTTAAGTTGTAATATTTAAATAATTCCCTCGGAATTGCTATTTTTTTAGGGGAAAAAAAAATCTGTCACATTCAGACTCAGAATAGCAGCACATGCATTCACCTCACAAAGATTTACTGAGTGTCTACTACATCAACACACTGTTAAAGGCTCTAGGGATACAGTAGTAAACTAAACAGATAATATCCAGCCATCATGGAACTTATACTCCTATGGAAAACAGTATACAATAGGCAAACATGTGAAAGTAATAGTGTATCAATGTGGTGAATTTTATGGAGAAAATGGATAGGGAGTACAGGTGAGAAAGGGGGAGGGAAAGGTAGTTATCATTTGGTCAGGGAAAGTTCTACTTGACCAGTGAGCTGAAGGAGTTGGGGGAACAAACCATGCAGCTATCTGGGGAAAGAGTAAGTAAGGTAAAGGGAACAATAAGCACAAAGGCCTTGAAGAATGATATAGCTTCTTCACATTTGCATTGAGGCATTCCTTAAGAAATGTTTAATGCATGTTTAAGAAATATCAAGGAAAGCCTGGTGCGATGGCATGTGCTTATAGTCCCAGCTACCTGGGAGGCTGAAGCAGAAGGGATGCTCGAGTCCAGGAATTCAAGGCTGCAGTGCTGGAGTCACTGCACTCCAGCCTGGGCAATAAAACAAGACCCAATCTCTAAAAAATAAAAAGAAATACCAAGGAGGGTGCAAACAAACAAACAAAAAAGTCTATAAAGGGCCACTTTTACATCCCTATAAAATATAATAGAAGTTTACTCAGAAATGTTTTTAAGTGGTTGCTGCCCAAACAACCTATTCCCTAAGAATAAAACAGCACGATCAGCACTGCTGGGGATAGGTCCCCAAATCTGGTCATAAACTGGCCCCAAAACTGGCCATAAACAAAATCTCTGCAGCACTGTGACATGTTCGTGATGGCCATGACGCCCCACGCTGAAGGTTGTGGGTTTACTGAAGGTTGTGGGTTTACCAGAATGAGGGCAAGGAACACTTAGCCCACCCACTGAGGAAAAACCACTTAAAGGCATTCCTGAACCACAAACAATAGCATGAGCGATCTGTGCCTTAAGGACATGTTCCTGCTGCAGATAACTAGCCAGAGCCCATCCCTTTATTTCGGCCCATCCCTTTGTTTCCAGTAAGGAATACTTTTAGTTAATCTATAATCTATAGAAACAATGCTTATCACTGGCTTGCTGTCAATAAATATGTGGGTAAATCTCTGTTTGGGGCTCTCAGCTCTGAAAGCTGTGAGTCCCCTGATTTCCCACTCCACACGCTATATTTCTGTGTGTCTTTAATTCCTCTAGCGCCACTGGGTTAGGGTCTCCCTGACCAAGCTGGTCTCGGCACAGTACATACACATAGTTCTATCATTTTTAAATCAGTGCTCAGCACATGCTTAGTAAGTATGAAAGAAAGACAAGAAAGAAAGGATTAAAGCTAAGTGAGGAAAACAATGCTAGGATTCCTCCAAAGGATGTTCTGGGCATGCGCTACTGTTCTGTCAGGCACTGGAAAGGATCAAATGGCAAAAATAAAAATAATTTGCTCTCTACTACTCCCTATTCTCCCTAAAATTCAAAGTCAAATTGCAGAACATAGGGCAGGCAAATATATTAACAGAGACTCCTGGCCATTAATTATCTCAGAAGGCAACCTCTTTACAAATGCTCTAATTTCAATCTAACAGTATGCTTTATTTATGTGGCACTGCCCTTCCTTAGTACTTGTAGAGCTTGACAAATTTGTTGTCCCTGACATTATTGGGACAACTGATGAAATGTAAGTTCTACAGATATCAATGATAATTTCCTGATTTTAATAAATGTCCTGTGATCATGTAAAGTCTTTGTTATTAGGAGATGATATGGTTTGGCTGGGTCCTTATCCAAATCTCAACTTGAATTGTATCTCTCAGAATTCCCATGTGTTGTGGGAGGGACCCAGGGCAAGGTAATTGAATCATGGGGGCTGGTCTTTCCCACGCTATTTTTGCTATAGTTAATAAGTCTCATGAAATCTGATGGGTTTATCAGGGGTTCCCACTTTTGCTTCTTCCTCATTTTCTTTTGCTGCCACCATGTAAGAAGTGCCTTTCACTTCCCACCATGATTCTGAGGCCTCTCCAGCCATGTGGAACTGTAAGTCCAATCAAACCACTTTTTCTTCCCAGGCTTAGTTATGTCTTTATCAGCAGCATGAAAACAGACTAATACAGTAAATTGGTACCAGCAGAGCAGGGCATTACTGAAAAGATACCCAAAAATGTGGAAGCAAATTTGGAACTGGGGAACAGGCAGAGGTTGCAACAGTTTGGAAGGCTCAGAAGACAGGAAAATGTGGGAAAGTTTGGAACCTCCTAGAGACTTGTTGAATGGCTTTGCCCAAAATGCTGATAGCAATACAGACAATACGGTCCAGGCTGTGGTGGTCTCAGATGGAGATGAGGAACTTGTTGGGAACTGGAGTAAGGTAACTCTTGTTATGTTTTAGTAAAGAGATTGGTGGCATTTTGCCCCTGTCCTAGAGGTTTGTGGAACTTTGAACTTGAGAAAGACGATTTAGGGTATCTGGTGGAAAAATTTTCTAAGCAGCAAAGCATTCAAGAGGTGACTTGGGTTCTGTTAAAAGCATTCAGTTTTATAAGGGAAGCAGAGCATAAAAGTTTGGAAAAAATTTTGCAGCCTGACTATGGGATAGAAAAGAAAAACCCATTTCCTATGGAGAAATTCAAGCCAGTTGCAGCAATTTGCATAAGTAGCAAGGAGCCTAATGTGCATAAGTAGCAAGGAGCCTACAAATCATTTTCCTAGAACAAGTCCTTTTCTCTCTAACCCCATACTTTTCTTGCTAATTTCATCTACTACTGTTAAGAGTCCATAAGATATCAAGATATTAATCCCCATGACCATGGAGAAAACGTCTCCAGGCCATGTCAGAGACCTTCACAGCAGCCCCTCCCATCACAGGTGAGGAGGCCCAGGAGGAAAAAGTTGTTTCATGGGCCGGGCCTATGGTCCCCATGCTGTGTGCAGCCTAGGGACTTGGTGCCCTGTGTCCCAGCCTCTCTGCTCCAGCTGTGGCTGAAAGGGGCCAATGTACAGCTCGGGCTGTGGCTTCAGAGGGTGGAAGCCCCAAACCTTGGCAGCTTCCACATGGTGTTGAGCCTGCAGGGAAACAGATGTCAAGAACTGAGGTTTGGAAATCTCTGCCTAGATTTCAGAAGGTGTATGGAAACGCCTAGATGCCCAGGCAAAGTTTGCTGCAGGGCAGGGTCCTCATGAAGAACCTCTGCTAGGGCATTGTGGAAGGGAAATGTGGGGTCAGAGCCCCCATTGGTGCACCCTAGTGGGGTCAGAGTCCCTGCTGGAGCACTGCCTAGTAGAGCTGTGAGAAGAGGGCCACCATCTTCCAGATCCCAGAATGGCAGATCCACTAACAGTTTGGGTCATGTGCCCAGAAAAGCCACAGACACTAAACACCAGCCCGTGAAAGCAGCCGGGAAGGAGGCTGTACCCTGCAAAACCACAGGGGCAGAGCTACCCAAGACCATGGAAACCCACCTCTTGCATCAGCATGACCTCGATGCAAGACCTGCAGTCCATGGAGATCATTTTGGAGCCTTAAAATTTGACTGCCCTGCTGGATTTCCGACTTGCATGGGCCCTGTAACCCCTTTGTTTTGGCCAATTTCTCCCATTTGGAACAGCTGTATTTACCCAATACCCGTACCCCCATTGTATCTGGGAAGTAACTACCTTGCTTCTGATTTTAATTTACATGCTCATAGGCAGAAGGGACTTGCCTTGTCTCAGATGAGACTTTGGACTGTGGACTTTTGGGTTAATGCTGAAATGAGTTAAGACTCTGGGGGACTGTTGGGAAAGCATGATTGGTATTGAAATGTAAGGACATACAATTTGGCAGGGGCCAGGGGCAGAATGATATGGTTTGGCTGCGTCCCCATCCAAATCTCAACTGGAATTGTATCTGCCAGAATTCCCACATGTTGCAGGAGGCACTCAGGGCAAGGTAATTGAATCATGGGGGCTAGTCTTTCCCACGCTATTCTCATTATAGTTGATAAGTCTCATGAGATCTGATGGGTTTATGAGGGGTTTCCACTTTTGCTTCTTCCTCATTTTCTCTTGCTGCCACCATGTAAGAAGTGCCTTTTGCCTCCCACCATGATTCTAAGGCCTCCCCAGCCATATGAACTGTAAGTCCAGTTAAACCTCTTTTCCTTCCCAGTCTCGGGTATGTCTTTAACAGCAGCATGAAAACCGACTAACACAGGAGACAAACGATGAAATATTCAGGGATATAGGAGCATTTTGGCTCTAAGTTCAGGGGGGAAATGTGTGCGTTTGTACATATATAAAGGGCAAAGAGAATAAATGTGGTAAAATGTTACCATTTGAATCTGGACGGGAGATTCAAGGGTGGAAGAGAGTACTGTATTAATACAGTTTCCTTCATTTCATTCTTGCTTCCATTTATAAAAATAAATAAAAAATGGGAACACTTGTAACTATTCAATAAGACAATTATAATAAAAAGAATTTTTTAAAAAATTATCCCCGTATCCACACTATGAAGATCAGTTTCGTCATTTGAAAATACAAATACCACCATCTACTATACTCAGGTAACTGCTATGAGTATCAAAGGACAAAATACATATAATGAAAGCACTCTATAACTACAAATCACTTGCATAGAACAAGTCCTTTTCTCTGTATCCCATACTTTTCCTTGCCAATTTCACCTACTACTGTTAAGAGTCCATAAGATATCAAACCTTTAACTCCAAAAATCTACATTTCCTTAGTCATGCAATTCCACTGATTATATATGTTATAAAATCATTTTTCAAATAATGTTTTATCATGATCGTTTTAAGGAGAAATCACACTTTAAAATACACATTAATTATTGGATACTTGTCAAGATGAGAAAACAAGAAAGGACTTTTAAAATAAGAAAATGTGGTGTATCTCTAGCCTTCATCCCTTCTCCAAGCAACACATTCTTTTTTTTTTTTTTTTGAGATGGAGTCTTACACTGTTGCCCAGGCTGGAATGCAGTGGCACGATCTCGGCTCACTGCAATCTCCACCTCCCGGTTCAAGGGATTTTCCTGCCTCAGCCTCCCAAGTAGCTGGGATTACAGGTGCCCACCACCATGCCCAGCTAATTGTTTGTATTTTTAGTAGAGACGGGTTTGGACCATGTTGGCCAGGCTGGTCTCAAACTCTTGACCTTGTGATTCGCCCACCTTGGCCTCCCCAAGTGCTGGGATTATAGGTATGACCCACTGTGCTCAGCCCCAAGCATCACATTCTTATAACCAACTTGGATAATGCCAATTAAACATATCCAAGATGGAATTCATTTCTCCACTGAGCCCTTCCCTCTCTCTTCCTCCCTCCAACATTGCTTTTCCACACTCCCCCAACTTAGTTGGTGATGTAAGGGGAGAAATAAAAATGTCATTCTTGCTCCTCTCTTTCTTTCATTATCCTTAACCATTTAATCAAGCAAACATCTTGATTATTTTATCTTCTCTTTCCAAATTCATGACTTTACCCTCATCCCAGCTGGACCTCTGCCCCAATTCAGGATCTCATTGGCTACAATGTCCTCCTGGTTCCAAACACTGCTTCTCAGATTCACTAACCCATCAGATAAAATTTAATTTAATATGCATACATACACATGTGTGCATGCCTGGTTACCAGCAAACAATACAACTTTTTAAGTTGGAAGGGGGAAAAAAAAACACCAAGGGGAGCTTGTGAGGCTTGTGGGGAGGAGGGAATAATAATAAAATAGTCATTTTATTTTAGTCATTGCTGCTATAAAAATCTGCTCTGTGAAAACCAGCAAGTGACAATTCATCTAACTTTTTCCTTTCCCAATGAAACAGCACTAAAATACACATATAATACAAACTTCCTGAAATTCCATATATTATTTTCTCATCCTCAAGTATTTAATCTTCTAATAGAACATACCCAGGAAAAACAAGAACCAATTCTTAAAGATGCCATGCTAGTAAAACGTATTTTTTTTTAAATACTCCTGGTTTCTATCTGAATGGCATAACCAGAAACAAAACCACCTAAAAACGTGATCTGAAAATGTGTTAGCAGTGACATCAGCAAGAGGATGGAAAAGGAAGCCTGTGGCTTTACTTCCTCCCACAAAAGCACTGAATAAACATCTATACATAGATGAATTTCCTCTGAGAGAAAGCCAGAAACTGGCTGAGTCTCCTATACATGGGACAACTGAGAAAACATCCACATCCAAACAGGTAGAGAAAGTTTAGACACACTTGCACACAAACCCCTCCCTGCGCACTGTGCCAAACAATCATGAAGGAATCCCCAATACCCAGCTTCTAACTGAGGAGTGAAGGGTTGGAACATGCATATAGTGACCCAACTTTTGCAGTTCTCTTAGAGGATCTGGCTCCTAAAATCACCTAGCTCTAAGAGCAACAGGGTCTTGGTATTCATGAGTTTTTCTGAACTGTGGACGACAAGAGACGGTGCAGCCTAAATAAGTGTGCAAGCATCTGCCACAGATCCTCTCTCCAGCTTAGTGTGGAATGAATGGGAGATAAGCCCTGGCTTTCAGCTTCTCCGTAAAGACAGACTGAACTGCAACACACATCTAACACACCAATCTGCCCACCTGCATCTCAAGAAACTGGCTTCTAAATCATCTGGCAGAACCTGGCACACCCTAATTCCCGGAGACCAGTAAGAAAGAACAAAGAGTGTAGTTTGGACAAACAAAAAGATTTTAGAGGTACCTAGAAACTCTGGCTGGCCTAACTGGTAAGAATCATCTACACAACACCAGTCTCACAAGACTAGTAGAGGCAGTAGTCTTACCTAATGCACAGAAGCCAAAACCAAGAGTGAGGGAAATAAAGAAAGATAGCAATATGTTCCAGATAAAAGAACCATGTAAATTTTCAGAAACTGACCCTAAGGAAATGATGATATGTAATTTACCCAACAAGGAATTTTTTAAAATGTCATAAAGATGATCACTGAGCTTAACAGAGCAATGCATAAACAGAGAACTCAACAAAGTGACAGAACATATTTTGAAAGCACCAAACAGAAATTATACAAATGAAAAACATAATAACTGAACCAAAAAGTCAGATGAGTCCAGTAACAGACTAGATCAAGCAGAAGAAAAGATCAGTGAACTCAAAGAGGTCACTAGAAATCATTCAATCTGAAAAGCAAAAGTAAAAAAGAATGAAAAAGAGTAAAGACAGCTTAAGGCAGGGGCCTCCAACCCCCAGGCCATAGACCAATACAGATATCGGTCTGCAGCCTATTAGGAACCAGACCACACAGCAGGAGATGAGTGGTGGGCGAGTGAGCAAAGCTGAGTTCCACCACCCTTCAGATCAGCAGTGCCATCAGATTCTCATAAAAGCACAAACTGTTGTGAACTGCACATGCAAGGGATCCAGGGCACATGATCCTTATGAGAATCTAATGCCTGTCACTGTCTCCCATCACCCTCAGATGGGACCATATAGCTGCAGGAAAACAAGCTCAGGGCTCCCACTTATTTTACATTATGGAGAGTATGTACTAATAATAGAAATAAAGTACTCAATACATGCATGTTTATGGCAGCACAATTTGTAATTGCAAAAATGTCGATCAAATGCCCATCAACAAGTAGAAAAACTGCGGTATGTACATGTATGATGGAATACAACTGAGCCATAGAAAGGAATGAATTAATGGCATTCGCAGCAACCTGGATGTGATTGGAGACCATTATTCTAAGTGAAGTAATTCAGGAATGGAAAACCAAACATCATTACACTCCCAGTCATAAGTGGGTGCTAAGCTATGAGGATTCAAAGGCATAAGAAAGATACAATGGACTTTGGGGGCTGGGGGGGAAGGGTGGGAAGCGGGTAAGGGATAAAAGACTACAAATTGGGTTTAGTGCTCAAGTGATGACAGTACACCAAAATCTTACAAATCACACTAAAGAACTTATTCATGTAACCAAATACCACCTGTTCCCCCAAAACCCATGGAAATAAAAAATAAAATAAAATAGAAATAAAGTGCACAATAAATGTAATGCACTTGAATCATCCCAAAACCCTCCACCTCTCCCACCTACCCTACTCCACCACCCCAAGTCCATGGAAAAACTGTCTTCCACAAGACCGGTCCCTGGTGCCAAAAAAGTTGGGGACTGCGGGCTGACTTAAGGGACTTAAGTCAAGCCATCACAATACAGGCATTATCAGAGTTGCAGAAAAGAGAAAGAAAGGGACTAAAACCACATTCAAAGACATAATGGCTGAAAACGTCCCATGTCTGGGAAAGAAAATACAAATCCAGATTCAGGAAACCAAAATGATACCAAATAGGATTACTCCAAAGAAACCCACACAGGCCAGCTGTGGTGGCTCACGTCCATAATCCCAACACTTTGGGAGGCCAACACAGCTGGACTGAGCCCAGGAGTTTGAGACTAGCCTGGGCAACATGGAAAAACTCTGTCTCCACACAAAATACAAAATTAGCCAGGCATGCTGGCAAGTGCTTGTGGTCGCAGCAACTAGGAGGACTGAGGTGGGAGATCCTGAGCCTAGGGAGGTCGAGGCTATAGTGAGCCATGATCACACCACTGCACTCCAGCCTGGGCAACACAGTAAGATCCTGTCTCAAAAAAAAAAAAAAAAAAAAAAACCCACACAGAGGCAATACATTATCATCAAATTGTCAAAAAATTAAAGACAGAGAGGATTTTGAAAGCAGCAAGCAAGAAAGAAGCAACTTGCTAAGTACAGGGGAATCTCTGTATCTTATTAGATTTTTAAACAGAAACCTTGCAGGCTGAAGAGAATAGAATTACATATGCAAAGTGCTGAAAGAAAAAAAAAAATTGTCAGCCAAGAATACTATACCCAGCAATCCTGGCCTCTAAAGCTGAAGGGGCGATAAAGGTGTTCTCAGACCAAGAAAAGCCAGGGTGCTTTATCACCACTATACCTGCCTTGCAAGCATGCTAAAGGTTGTTCTTCAAGTTGAAATGAAAAGATGCTAAACAACAACATATATATTTTTTGTTTTTTATACCCAAAAAAGTATAAAACTTGTTAGTAAAGTTAAATATACAGGCAAAATAAAAGAATATTTTATTACTATAACAGTGAAGTTAATTATAATCCTAGTATAAAACCTAAAAGACAAAAGTACTAAAAACAACTCTAAATTATCTTAAATACATAATACAATAGATCTAAATTGTGACCAATAACATATAAATTGAGGGTAAGGAGGGTAAAAAATGAGAGCTCCCGCATGGAAAGAAGTTAAGCTGTTATTAGCTTAACACGGATAATTATAAGATATTTGATATAAGTCTTCTGGTAACTACAAAAAAAAAACACCTATAGAAGTTACATAGAGAATCATAGCATTATAAAAAAGCAACAAGACAACAGGAGAGAAAAAGGACAAACAACCACAAAACAAACAGAAAACAGTTAACAAAACAGTAACAGTAAATCTTTCCTTGTCAATAATTACTTTAAATGTAAATGGACTAAACTCTCCAATAAAAAGATACAGTAGCTAAATAAATTTTTTTTAAAAAAAATCCAACTATATGTTGTCTACAAGAAACTAACTTTAGATTCAAGGACACACATAGGCTGAAAGTGAAGGAATAGAAAAGAATAGTCCATGCAAATGGTACCCAAAAGAGTGGCTATATTTATATCAAAGTACACTGTAAGTCAAAAACTGTCTCTAGAGACAAAAAAGGTCATTACACAATGACAAAAGGATCAATTCAACAAGAAGATGTAACAATTGTAAACAAATACACACCCAACATCAGAGCACCCAAGTATATAAAGCAATTACTGACAGAACTGAAAGAAGAAACTGATAGCAATACCATAAAAGTAGAAGACTTCAGTACCTCATTTTCAACAATAGATAGGACATCCAGACAAAAAAATAATAATAAAGAAACAGGGGGCTTGAACAACACTACACACCAAATAAACTTGACAAGCCTATACAGAACTTTCTACTCAACAGAAGAATATACGTTATTTTCAAGTGTACATAAAATATTCTCCAGGACAGATCACATTAGGTCACCAAACAAGTCTTAACAAATTTAAGAAGTCCAAAATAATATCATCAAGTACCTTGTCCAACAACAATGGAATTGAACTAGATAACAACAAGAACATGGGAAAATTCACAAATACTAAATAACGCACTCCTGAACAACCACTAGGTCAAACAGTAAATCAAAAGAAAATTTTTTAAATATCTCAGGATAAACAAAAACAAAAAGAGAACAAACCAAACCTTATGTGATACAGCAAAAGCAGTAATAGAAAATTTTGTAGTGATAAATGCCTGTATTAAAAAAATCTCAAAATAACCTAACTATACACCTCAAGGAGCCAGAATACGAACAGACTTAACCCAAAGTTAGCAGAAGAAAGGAAGTAAAAAACCATAGATAAATCAAATAAAGCATAGAAAAACCACAGGAAAAAAAAATAAAACTAAGAATTGGTTGTTGAAAAAATAAAATTGTCAAACTCCTAGGTAGACCAAGAAAAAGAGAGAGAAGACTCAAAATCAGAAATGAAAGTTTCAGGAAGCATTACAAAGGATATCTCTGAAATATAAAAAATCACAGGATGGGTGCAGCGGTTCAAGCCTGTAATTCCAGCACTTTGGGAGGCTGAGGTGGGTGGATCATTTGAGGTTAGGAGTTCAAGACCAGCCTGACCAACATGGTGAAACCCCATCTCTACTAAAAATACAAAAAATGAGCCAGGTGTGGTGGCACATGCCTGTAGTCTCAGCTACTCAGGAGGCTGAGGAAAGAATCGCTTGAACCCTGAAGGCAGAGGTTGCAGTGAACCGACATTGTGCCACTGCACTCCAGCCTAGGTAACAGAGTGAGATTCTGTCTTCCAAAAAAAAAAAAAGGAAAGAAAAGAAAAGAAACAAAAAAATAAGGAACTACTAATAAACAACTAGGTGCCAATAATAAATTGAACAACCTAAAGGAAACGGATAAATTCCTAGGAACATAAAACCTGTCAAGACTGAATCAAGAAGAAACAGAATCTCCTGAACAGTCAAATTACAAATAGAGATGAAAGAAACAATCAATGACCTCTTAACAAAGAAAAATCCAGGACCAGATGGCTTCACAGCTGAATTCTACCAAACACTCCAAGAAGAATTAACACCAACCCTTCTTAAAGTTTTCCAAAAAATAGAAGTACAGGGACTATTTCCAAACTCACAGTATGAAGCAAGTATCACCCTCAGGATAGTACCAAAGCTGGACAAAGACGCTACAAGGAAAGAAAGCTGTAAGCCAGCGTCTCTGATGAGCACACATGGAAAAATCTTCACTAAAATACTAGCAAACCAAATTCAACAACACATTAAAAAGATAATACACTTTGACCAAGTGGGATTTTCCCCTGGGATATAAGGTTGGCTTAACATACACAAATCAATCAAGGTGATTACCCCTCATTAACAGAATGAATGACACAAGCCACATGATCATCTCAATAAATGGACAAAAAAGCATTTGACGAAAGTTCGACATCTTTTCATAATAAAAACTTTCAACAGAAGTATAGAAGGAAACTTCCTCAACATAATAAAGGCCATTTATGAAAAACCCAAAGCAAACATCATAATCTGTGGGAAAGAAACTGAAAGCTTTTCTTCCAAGATCTGGTACGAGGAAAGGATATCTACTCTCACCACTTCTATTGAACACAGAATCGGAAATATTAGCAAGACCAATCAGACAAAAGATATAAACAGCATCCAAATCAGAAAGGAAAAGGTGAAATTATCCTTATTTGCAGAAGGCATAATCCTTTATGCAGAAAATACTAATGACGCCATTAAAATAAATAAATATATATA
>NW_016807715.1:130535-152761 GCF_001698545.2 Rhinopithecus bieti
TATTTATATATATATATATTTATATATATTAGGCCAGGTGCGGGTCCCAGCATTTTGGGAGGACGAGGCAGGTGGATCGTCTGAAGTCAAGAGTTCGAGACCAGCCTGGCACACATGGTGAAACCCTGTCTCTACTAAAAACACAAAAATTGGCCAGGCATGGTGGCAGGCGCCCGTAATCCCAGCTACTCAGGAGGCTGAGGAGGAGAATCGCTTGAACCCGGGAGGCAGAGGTTGCAGTGAGCAGAGATCGCACCAATGCACTCCAGCCTGGGCAACAAGAGTCAAACTCTGTCTCAAAAAAAAAAAAAAAAAGAGCTAATAAGTGAATTCAGTAAAGTAGAATACAAAATCAACATATAAAAATCAGCTGCATTTATTTATACCAACAGTGCTCGATCTGAAAGAGAAAACACAACAAAAGGAATAAAATACAGTCAGGCTCTGCATAATGACCTTTCAATCAATGACAGACCACATTTACAGTGATAGTTCCATGAAATTATTATGGAAATAAAAAATTCCTATTGCCCAGCGACATTGTAATTATTGTGACATGGTAGCACAACATATTACTAACATGTCTGTGGTAATGTTGGTGTAAATAAACCTACTACACTGCCAGTCGAATAAAAGTACAGCAGATCCAATTATGTACTTGATAATAAATGACTACGGTACCGGTTTATGTATTTACTATACTTTTTACTGTTAATTTAGAATGTACTCCTTCTACTTATTAAAAAAAGTGAACTGTAAAACAGCCTCAGGAGGTATTCCAGAAGATGACATTATTACTATAGGAAATGACAGCTCCATGTGTGTTACTGCCCTTGAAGCCCTTCCACGGGGTAAGATGTGAAGGTGAAAGAGGGTTACTGAAAATCCTGAACCTGTGGAGTCCTAGGCTAATATGGATGTTTGTGTCTTAGTTTTGAACAAAAAAGTTTAAAAAGTAAAAAAGCAATAACAATAATAGACAAAAACTTACAGAATAAGGATATAAAGAAAATTGTTGTATAGCTGTACAATGTGTGTCTTAAACTATTACAAGAGTCAAGAAGTTTAAAACAATTTTTAAGTTTTTAAATAAAAAGTTACAGTAAGCTAAGGTTAATTTATTAATCAATAAATTTTAACATAAATTTATTCTAGCCTAAGTGTACAGTGTTTACAAAGCCTACAGTAACGTCTTATGCCTTCACATTCAGTCACTATTCACTCACTGACTTACCCAGAGCAACTGACAATTCTGCAAGCTCCATTCATTCATGGTAAGTGCCTATGTTTTTAATCTTTTTTTTTTTTTTTTTTTTTGAGATGGAGTCTTGCTCTGTCACCAGACTGGAGTGCAGTAACGCAATCTTGGCTCACTGCAACCTCCACCTCCCGGGTTCAAGTGATTCTCCTACCTCAGCCTCCCGAGTAGCTGGGACAATGGGTGCATGCCACCATGCCCAGCTAATTTTTGTATTTTTAGTAGAGATGGGGTTTCACCATGTTGGCCAGGATGGTCTCTATCTCTTGACCTCATGATCAGCCCACCTCAGCCTCCCAAAGTGCTGGGATTACAGGTGTGAGCCACCGCACCCAGACCGTTTTTTACCTTTTATAGCAATTTGTACTGTACCTTTTCCAGGTTTAATTGTTTTGATATATAAACACCATATGCTACAATTGCCTACAGTATTCAGCACAGTAACATGCTGTACAGGTTTGTCGCCTAGGAGCAACAGGCTATACCATGACAGCCAAGATGCAGAGACAGCTACTTTGCGTAGGTACACTCTGAGTTTCCCATGATGATGAAATCACCTAATGACTTATCTCTCAGAATTTACCCCATCGTTAAGTAATGAATGACTGAAGTTAGGAATAAACCTAACCAGGGAATAAAAGATCTGTACCCTGAAAACTATAAAACACTGATTTAAAAAAAAAAAATTGAAGACACAAATGGAAAGATACCTTGTGTTCATGAATTGGAAGAATTATATTGTTAAAATATCCATGCTACCTAAAACAATATTCAAACAAATGCAATTCCAATGACATTTTTCACAGAAATAGAAAAAAACTGTAAAATCTATATGAAACCACAAAAGGCTCCAAGTAGTCAAAACAATCTTAAGAAAGAAAAATAAGGTTGGAGGCATCACACTTCTTGATCTCAAATCATATTATAGGATAGGTGCAGTGGCTCACACCTGTAATCCCAACACTTTGGGAAACTGAGCCAGGAGGATTACTTGTGCCCAGGTACTTGAGACCAGCCTGGGCAAAACAGACCTGTCTCTACAAAAAATTTCAAAATTAACCAGGCATGCTGGCACACACCTGCAGTCGCAGGCTCGGGTGGGAGGATCACTTGAGCCAGGGAAGTCAAGGCTACAATGAGCCATGATCGTGCTACTGTATTCTAGCATGGGCAACAGGGCAACAGCCTGTCTCAAAAGAAAAAAAAAGTATCATAAAGCTATAGTAATCAAAACAATATAGTATGGGCATAAAAATAGACACAGACTAATGAAACAGCATAGAAAGCCAGAAATAAATCCAAGCATATATGGTCAAGTAATTCCTGACAAGCCCGCCAAGAAGACACAATGGTGAAAGCACAGTCTCTTCAATAAACGGGGTTGGGAAAACTAAATATCTAATGCAAAAGAATGAAACTGGACCCTTATACCACACACACACACACACACACACACACATCCTTAGAAGAAAATATAGGGAAAACCTCCTTCATACTGATTGACAACGATTTTGAGCTATCACAGCAAAAGCTCAAACCACAAAAGCAAAAATAAGTGGGACTACATCAAACTAAAAATCTTCTGCAATGCAAAGGAAACAATCAACAAAATGAAAAGGCAGCCTACAGACTGGGACAAAATATTTGCAAGCTGTATCTCTGTTAAGAAGTTAATACCTAAAAAATTTTTAAAAGCTTATTAGCAAAAAAACAAAACCAAAAAAACACTTTTTTAAAACAGGCAAAGAACCTGAATAGACATTTTTCCAAAGAAGGCATAAAAATGGCCAACACGGCTGGGCACGGTGGCTCACGCCTGTAATCCCAGCACTTTGGGAGGCCGAGGCGGGCCGATCACGAGGTCAGGAGATCAAGACTATCCTGGCGAACACGGTGAAACCCCATCTCTACTAAAAATACGAAAAAATTAGCCGGGCGTGGTGGCGGGCGCCTGTAGTCCCAGCTGCTCGGGAGGCTGAGGCAGGAGAATGGCATGAGCCCAGGAGGCGGAGGTTGCAGTGAGCCGAGATCGCGCCACTGCACTCCAGCCTGGGCGACAGAGTGAGACTCCGTCTTAAAAATAAATATAAATAAATAAATAAATGTTTAAAATGTGTTACATTAACAATGTTAGGTTTCAGATGTCTATTTTCAAGCTTTTTTAAATGGCAAAATAGTTTGCTTTTGAAAATAACTGTTTAGTTTGCTTTTCACAAAGGCAACAGTAAAAGGCCTTTACTGCTATGTTACTTAACAGATCATGCTCTCAATAGCTTTCAGGCTGACTTTCAACATAGATCAATTTTGCCTATCATTCCTTTTAGCTAAAAAAAAAAGTTAATGAGGATAATATAAAAGTTTTATTTAGGATTACTAATTTAAGATTAACATCCTTTATTACTGAAATAACAAGTGAATAATAAGACACAAGTGAATATATTCAGAGATGATGTTTATTCATTTTGTTAAACAAATCAAGCTCAAATGTTCCATGCTTATGTGATGAAAATACGACAAAATCTCATGAATCCAAATTCCAGTACGTCACAATTGGAATAAAGTTACTCTAATAGTATAAAAACTAATTTATAACAAGAGAAACCATTAATGTCAAAAGCAGCTGATAAAACTATTGATAAAATCAAAGAAAAACCCAGAATAAGGAAAGACAAACATATGTGGCAAAATACAAAACAGCTATATTCCTAATCCTAAATTTTATTCTAACATTATTCTAATGACTAATGATTAAATTCCAGAAACTATATTAAACACTGGTTTATTTGATATATCCTGGGGCTATACATTAGCAACTCATTTATTCTACTTCCTCTTTTACTTGTGAATTCTAGATCCCATTATTATTTGACCATATATTCATGCCAAAAATCTAACAATACATGTAACACAAAATAATTCAGAAAATGGTGTGGGCATCTTAATTTGATTAATAGAGAGCGCCATCTGGTGGTACAATGAAAGTTTAATATATTTTTTCATTTGTTTAAAGGCATATATTAAATACAAATAGGGTTATGCAATTCTCAAAAATCGTAATTATGCAAATATTTTCAGTGTACAGAAAAGCAGAGAGAAAATCTGCCAATAAAACCACCAAAAATATGAACCCACTTTACCTCTTTAACCTCTATATAACATGATGGCTTACCAGAGAGCAGCCAGATAAAATATGCCAGTTTACTATGGTATGTCTGTTTCACATGAACCAATGAAAAAAGACAAGTTCAAAAAATGCATTATTAACAAACACAATCTTCACTAAAAACAAGAAGTCAGATGACTGGTTTTAACTTAAGATAAAATCTAGTTGGGGGGAAAGGACTTATTTTACTGTAATACTTCATTTTTTTGTTTCTCTTGTATCATATAAAACAAAACCAGAGCAATAAACCCCAACAATAAATGTTTCTCTAAAAAAATCAAAATTGGATCCACCAACTTCATTGTCAAAAATCCTGATATATCACGAGGCCAAAATATGAACAGAATGATGAAGTTTGGTACCTCTCTTTCCCTTTTGGTGTTTCTAATTATCCCATTTTCCAAAACTTTCTTCTCTTCCTAACCACCAAGTGCTGTCATTCTGCCCCATTCAAGCCTTCATTTCTTGGTAGAAATGCCAAACTGTCATACTTTATACAATCATAATGGACTCTGAGTTCATGAAGTAGTTACCCACTAAAGGCAGTGTAACAGCTCTTCTACAAAGAACAACCTGGGTTTGCTTTATCAATCAGACGCTTATGGCTATGGAACTGTAGACAAATTTTATAGGCGTCTCTAAAACCTCAGTTTCCACACTAAAAAAATATGGAAAGTTGATCTATACCTTGTAGGGTCAGGGCCTTTGAAATTAAAGGGCGTGAAATACATAATAAGTACCTGGCACAAAGTAAGAACGCTACACCTGTCACTCCCCTCCCTTTTACTGACAAGGCCATGCTGCCACTCCTTAAACATTTTAAGGAACAGAATGTTTCCTACTTGCTGTCTACTCCAACTATGTGCAGTTATATTTGTTAGAAAATTCTCTCTTAAACTGGCAAGAAAATGCCAAGAGTTCAATGAAAAGATCATAATGGCCCCGGCGTGGCAGCTCACACCTATAATCCCAACAGTTTGGGAGGCCGAGGCAGAGGGATCACCTGAGGTCAGGAGTTTGAGACCGGTCTGGCCAACACGATGAAACCCCACCTCTACTAAAACTACAAAAAAATCAGCCGGGCATGGTGGCGGGCGCCTGTAATCCCAGCTACTTGGGAAGCTGAGGCAGGAGAATCGCTTGAACCCAGGAGGTGGAAGTTGCAGTGACCCAAGATCATACCACTTCACTCCAGTCTGGGCAACAGAGCAAGACTCTGCCTTAAAAAAAAAAAAGAAAGAAAGAAAATCATAATGAACTGAAATAGTTGGGAGAAAATTTCATTCAAAAAACATTTCATAAATGCAGTATAACTTTGAACTGGGCCTGGAAAGATGGATGAGATTTGGAGGACGGGAAAAGACTCAGAAGCTTAATTGTTCATTCACTCATTCATTGACTCACTGTCATCAAAAATGTAGCTAATGCTTACTGTGTGCCAAGAACTTTCTAGGTATTGGGTATCCTGAGGGAAATAAAACCGATGAGAGTCTGCCATCATGAACTACACATCGCAAGAGAGCAAGACAGAGACAAGTTAGATGTTTGTCTTTGGATGCCTGCCTGTTCAATTAATAGCACCTTTCAGCTTGAAGTGGAAAAATTAACTAAAACAATCAATGTCTCTGTATATTAGAACTGTTGCTTAAAAGTCTTGATATAAGGAGAAGCAGAAACTGATAGCTAAAATGATACTCTGAATTAGCTGCAGAGTCTAACTACTTTCTTGTCTTTCAAGCTCACAAATAATGGATATGGTTGACTAATCCCACTTACTGTCTTTGATATCAGTAACAATGAAAATTGCCATATCAAGATTTTTAACAAATACAATTGTGGAACATATTAGCCTTGTTTGCATTTTAGCAGGAAGAATAAACTCAAAGACTAAGGCAAATTCTGTACCAGTTTGACAACAGCAAACTATAATTACGTAAACAGATGTTTTCACCATTCTATGAAATGGAATGAGATGTTATTTGAAACACGGACAATTTAAATAACTTGCTGCAGAATATAACCAAAAGTTTTGACTTGAAAAAAATCTGTAATATTAACAGTCAGCAAAGTAACATCAAATTTACATATGAAGAGCACAGCACATCACAGGAGATTTCCTCTCTAAGTTGATTCAGACTTCAGAGAATCAGGAGGAGTAATGGATTAACTTGTTTTGTATCATTCACTTAGCAGTATCAAGCTTTCACTGCAACAGAAGAGTACTAGTAACATCAATAGTTTTCATTTTCTCCTGTATTTTGTTAGTAGCTCTAAAAATTACATGAGGACAGATGTTATAAATAAATTTAAATATAACTGCTCTCTTCAATGAGCCCAGGAAAATGTAAGTTTCAATAAAAGAAACAAGGGGTTTAAAAGTAATTTTCTTTTCATACCTTTTTTCTACTAAAATACTATATTGAGTTCTGTTTTCTAACCAAAATATGAAGGAACATACATTGAAATTTGCCCAATCGACTAAAGCAACTTTAAATCCAAACAAAATATATATAACACATTCCTGAAAAACCTGGAAATCAAGATATGGAAAACAAACTAGTGAGAGCCTTACAATGAACTCAGCTTACTGTCCAGGGAAAGTGTCCAGGCCATGGCAAAGGGAAGATAAATCCAGGGGCAGCCCAGTGGCCTCCCTAACTCCAGGAAATGGATCTGGGAGTTCACAAAGACTAAGGTGGCTGAATTTCACAAGGCAGCATACAAGAGGAGAGAGATGCACAGAGAGAAAACTCCTTAAATATGCAAAAGGTCATCACTTGAGTATTCAATCGAGTATTGATTGGCACACATGTGTGAGGAAACTACAGAAGGTAGGGAAAATCCCACCCAAAACAATTAGAGGAAACTAACTTGAAAACTTTATTATTAATGGATCATCAGATGTGATATTCGGAAGAATTTTGCCTCACTAATGGAAAATTAATTCTATAAAGTCCTGTAGTCTCACCTAGTAAAGCTTAAAAGCAAGATCCGAAAAAGTCAGGCTATTTCCAAGTAACTTAACTGCATCCAAGAAAAAAGATGATACATATTTATAAAATACAAAAATATCAGGAACCGATAAACAAAATTCACCATATCTAGCATTCAATTGAAAAAGGCTGGCTGAGCACGGTGGCTCACACCTGTAATCCCAGCACTTTCAGAGGCCAAGTCAGGCAGATCACTTGAGGTCAGTTCAAGACCAGTCTGGCCAACATACAAACCCTGTCTCTACTAAAAATACAAAACTTAGTTGAGCATGGTGGCAGGCATCTGTAATCCCAGCTCCCTGGGAGGCTGAAGCAGGAGAATCACTTGAGCCTGGGAGGCAGAGGTTGCAGTGAGCCAAGATCGTGTCACTGAACTCCAGCCTGGGTGACAGAGGGTGACTCTGTCTCCAAAAAAAAAAAAAAAACAGTCATAAAAAAAGGAAAACATAATCTATAAAAAGGAGGAAAGTCAATCAATTGAAAGAAACCCTCAAATTACACTGATAATTGAATTAGCAGGCAAGGCACAAAATCCATTATCATTGACTTCTATATGTTCAAGAAGCTATAAGAAAGACTGAACATGTGGCCAGGCACAGTGGCTCATGAGTGTAATCCCAGTATTTTGGGAGGCCAAAGCAGGTGAACTGCTTGCACTCAGGATTTCGAGACCAGCCTGAGCAACAGGGCCGAGACTCTGTCTCTATAACAAATACAAAAATTAACCAGGTGTGGTGGTGTGCACCTGTAGTCCCAGTTATTCAGGAGGCTGAGGTGGGAGGATGGCTTGAGCCTGGGAGGTTGCAGTGAGCTGAGATCACACCACTCAACTCCAGCCTGGGCAACAGAGCCAGACTCTGTC
Source organism: Rhinopithecus bieti (assembly GCF_001698545.2). Taxonomy (NCBI): domain Eukaryota; kingdom Metazoa; phylum Chordata; class Mammalia; order Primates; family Cercopithecidae; genus Rhinopithecus; species Rhinopithecus bieti. Next base: position 138,812 of record NW_016807715.1, read on the forward strand.
TCAAAAAAGAAAAAAGAAGAAGAAAGAAAGGTTAAACATGTGAAGAGGCATGGAGTGCATGTGTGTGTGGACACAAAACACCCAAATCAAACTTCTATAAGATGCAAACTATAACGACTGGGATAAGAACTACACTGGACAGAATTAAGAGATGAGACAATCAAGAAGAAAAAACTGTTAAAAGAATGTGAAGACAAAGCAATAGCAACTATCTAAAATGAAACAAAGAATAAACAGATGCCCCCCCCAACCAGAAAAAAAAAAAAAAAAAGCATATAACTGAGCTGTGCAGCAATTTCAGCAACCTAATTAACTTTTACTTGGAATCCCCAAATTAAGGGGGGGGGGGTGGCAAAAAAAGTAAAATAATTGCAGAATTTTTTCCAAATGCATTGAAAACTATAAACCCATAGAACCAAGAACCTCAAAGGAACCCCAAAGGCGGGTGAATCACTTGAGGCTAGGAGTTTGAGACCAGCCTAGCCAACATGGTAAAACTCCATCTCTACTAAAAACACCACTCCCTCCAATCCCAGGTGGCACAGCTCACAAAAAAGAAACACGAGGAAAGCTACCAAAAGACAATTCATAATCAAACTGATTAAAACTAAGGATAAACAGAAAACAATCTTAAAAGAAGCTGGGGGAAAAGGCATTACAGACAAACGAACATATAATGATGACAGATTTCTCACGAAATCAATGGAAACTCACAAACAGCAAAATATCTTAAAAGTACTGAAAGTAAAATACTGTCAACCTAGAACTTTTTGCCATACTAAAACATATTTTGAAAACAAAGGTGAAATAAAGGTCAGGAAAGTAATCAATGAAGTAGGAGGAGGCAGAGCAAGAAGACCAAACAGAACCAATAATCATCTCCCCTGCAGGAACACCAAATTGAACAACTATCCACACAAGAAATCACCTTCATAAGAACCAAAGTATCTGGTTTTAATATCATATTGAGAAAAGGGGCACTGGTTAGGAAAGACAGTTTTGAATTGCCTATACCACCTGCCTCAACCCCCTGGGCAGCAGCTGTATGGCACGCGGAGAGAATCTGTGTGCTTGGGGAAGGGAGAGCACAGTGATTGTGGGACTCTGCATTGAAACTCAGTCCTGCCAGTCATGGTGGGAAGCAACACAGGGCAGAAATCAGCTGGAGGCCAAGGAAGGAACTATTATACCAGCCCTAACCAGAGGAAAATCATCCATCCCAGCAGTAAGAACCTGAGTTCTGGCTAGGCCCACCAGTGCATGCTAAAGCACTCTGGGGTCCTAAATAAACTTGAAAGGCAGTCTTGGCCACAAGGACTGCAATTCCTAGGCAAGTCCTGGTGTTGTGCTGGGCTTGGAGCCAGTGGACTTGCGGTGCACGTGACCTAGAAACACACCAGATCAGGCATGGTGGCTCACGCCTGTGATCCAGAGCCGGGTGGATCACTTGAGCTCAGGAGTTCGAGACCAGCCTGGGCAACATGGCAAACCCTGTCTCTACCAAAAACACAAAAAAATTAGCCAGGCATGATGGTGTATGCCTGTAGTCCCAGCTACTAGGGAGGCTGAGGTAGGAGGATTGCTTGAGCCTAGGAGGTGGAGGATGCAGTGAGCTGAGACACCAGCTGGGGCAGCTAAGGGAGTGCTTGCGTCACCACTCCCCCAATCCCAGGTGCACAGCTCACAGCTCTAGGAGAGACTCCTTCCTTCTGCGTGAGGAGAAAAGAGGGGAGGGTAAAGAGGACTTTGTCTTGCAACTTGGATACCAACTTATCCTCAAGAGAATGGAGCACCAGGCAGAGTCCTGAGGCCCCCATTCCAGGACCTAGCTCCCCAATGACAATTCTAGACACACCCTGGGCCAGAAGGGAACCCACTGCCTTGAAGGGAAGGACACAGATCTGGCAGGATCCCTTACCTGCTGACTAAAGAGCCCTTGGGTCTTGAATAAATACTAGCAGGTAATACTTGCCGGTACTTGCTAGTAGCCAGGTAGAACTTGCTGCAGGCCTTGGGTAAGACCCAGTGCCATGCAGACTTCAAGCATGACCCACCATGTTCACAGCTGTGGTGGCTATGGGGATAGACTCCTTCTCTATTAGGTCATTCTTGTGTTACTATAAATAAATACCTGAGGCTGGGTAATTTACAAAGAAAAGAGGTTTAGGCCGGGTGCCGTGGCTCACGCCTGTAATCCCAGCAATTTGGGAGGCAAAGGTAGGTGGATCACTTGAGGCCAGGTGTTTGAGGCTGGCCTAGCCAATATGGTGAAACTCAGTCTCTACTAAAAACACAAAAATTAGCCAGGCATGGTGGTACATACCTGTAATCACAGCTACTCTGGAGGCTGAGGCACAAGAATTGCTTGAACCTGGGAGGTGGAAGTTGCAGTGAACCTAGATCACGCCACTGCACTCCAGCCTGGGTGACAGTGAGACTGTCTCAAAAAAGAAAAGAGGTTTAATTGGTTCCCTGTTCTGCAGGCTGTACAATTATGGCACCAGCAGTGCTTGGCTTCTGGGGAAGTCTCAGGGAGCTTTTACTCATGATAGAAGGTGAAGCAGGTGCTTGCAGGCCGTATGGCAAGAGAAGGAGCAAGGGGCAGAGGGAGGTGCCACACACTTTTAAATAATCGTATCTCATGAGAACTCACTTACTATCTCAAAAACAGCACGAAGCTACGAGGAATCCATTCCTGTGACCCACAAACCTCCCACCAGGCCCTACCTCCAACACTGGGGATTACAACATCTCAACCTGAGACTTGGGTGTGACAAATATCCAAACCATATCACCTTCTGCTTGAGGAAAGGAAAGGGAATAATAAAGGTGACTTTGTCTTACAGCTTGGTTGCCAGCTAAGTCACAGTGGGGTGGAGCACTAAGCAGGCTCGTAGGATCCCAGATTCCAGGCCTTGGCTCCTGGATGGCATTTCTGGGCCCACCCTGGGCCAAAGAGGAGCCCAGTGCCCTGAAGGGAGAGACCCAGGCCTGGCAACATTTGCTACAAACTCAATGAAGAGCCTCAGGCCTTAAATGAACATCAGCAGTGGTGAGGCAGCACTCACCACAGGCCTTGGGCGGTGGTGGTCACGAGGAAAGACTCCTACTTGAAGAAAGGAGAGGAAGAACGGAAAGAACTTTGTCTTGCAGCTTGGATGTCAGCTCAGCCACAGCAGAACAGAGCATTAAGCAGATTCCTAAGCTTCCTGACCCCAGGCCCTGGTTCTCAGACATTTCTGGACCCACCCTGGGCCAGTGGGGAGCTCGCTGTCCTGAAGGAAGGATACAAGCCAGGCTGGATTCACCACCTGCTGACTGAAGAGCTCTTGGGCCTTGAGTGAACATCAGTGGTAGCCAGGCAGTGGTCGCCACAGGTCCTGGGTAAGACTCAGTGCTATGCTGGTTTCAAGTCTAATCCAGCGCAGTCCCAGTGGTGGTGGTCACATGGGTACTTGTTTCACCCCTCCCTCAGCCACAGGAGAATGCACGGAGAGAGAAACTCCATTTGTTTGGAGGAAAGTAAGGTAAGAAAACAAGAGTCTCTGCCTGGTAATCCAGGGGATTCTCTCAGATCTCACCTAAACCACCAAAGCAGTACCTCCACTGGTCTGCAAGAGTCTGTGTTCCCCCTAATGCAGATGCAGCTGTAGTGAACAAAGACTTAAATCAGGATACTCAATTCCTTTGTATAGCTGGACAACCTTCCCAAGAAGGATGAGGACAAACAAGCCTAGACAGCAAAGACCACAATAAATACCTAACTCTTCAATGCCCAGACATCAACAAACATCCACAAGCATCAAGACCATCCAAGAAAACATGACCTGCCCAAATGAACTAAATAAGGCACAAATGATCAATCCCAGAGTGTCAGAGATATGTGACCTTCCAGGCGGAGAATTCTAAACAGCTGTTTTGACGCAGCTCAACAAAATTCAACATAACACTGAGAAGGAACTCAGAATTCTATCGAATCAATTTAACAAGAGATTGAAATAACTTAAAAATCAAGCAGAAATTCTGAACCTGAAAAATTCAACTGACATACTGAAGAATGCATCAGTCTCTCAACAGAATTAATCAAGCAGAAGAAATAATTCGTAAGCTTGAAGCAGGCTATTTCAAAATACAGTCAGAAGAGACAAAAGAATAAAAGGATAAAAAAGAATGAAGTATGCCTACGAAATCTAGAAAACAGTCCTAAAATGGCAGATCTAATAGTCAGTGGCCTAACAAGGAGGTAGAGAGATAGGGTAGAAGGCTGATTCAAAGGGATAATAACAGATAATTTTCTAAACCTAGACAAAAATACCACAATTCAAAAGCACAGAGAGGTTACAGATTTAACCGAAATCAGACTACCTCAAGACATTTAATTACCAAACTCCTGAATGTCAAAGATAAAGGATCTTCAATGAAGATAAAATAAACAAATAACATACAAAGGAGCTCTAATACATCTGGCAGCAGATGTCTCAGAGGAAACCCTACAGGCCAGGAGAAAGTTTAAAGTGCTGGAGGAAAAAACTTTTATCCTAGAATAGTATATCAAGGGAAAATATCCCTCAAGTGAAGGAGAAATAAAGACATTGCCAGGCAAACAAAAGCTAAGAGATTTCATCAACACCAGACATGTCCTATAAGAAATGCTGAAGGAAGTTCTTCAAAATGAAAGAAAAGGATGTTAACGAGCAATAAGAAATCATCTTAAAGTAAAAAGCTCACTGGTAATAGTAAGCACATTAAAAAAACACAGAATATTGCAGCACTGTAATTGTGGTGTATAAACTGCTCATATCTTTAGCAGAAAGGTCAAGAGAGGAACCTATCAAAAAATTACTACATCTTTTCAATACACAGACAATGCAATAAGATAGAAATAACCAAAAGTTTAAAAGTGGAGGGGATGAACTTAGAGTGTAGAGGTTTTATTAGTTTTCTCTTTGCTTGTTTTTGTAATTAATATTAAGTTGTCATCAGTGTAAAATAATGGATTATGTTATTTGCAAGCCTTATGGTAACATCAAGCCAAAAAAACCTACACAAGATACATAAAAAATAAAAAGCAATGAATTAAAACATACCACCAGAGAAAATCATCTTCATGAAAAGACAAGAAGCTGCTGGGCGTGGTGGCTCAAGCCTGTAATCCCAGCACTTGGGGAGGTCGAGGCAGGCAAATCACAAGGTCAGGAGTTCGAGACCAGCCTGGCCAACATGGTGAAACCCCGTCTCTACTAAAAATACAAAAAACAGGCCAGGCGCGGTGGCTCAAGCCTGTAATCCCAGCACTTTGGGAGGCCGAGACGGGCGGATCACGAGGTCAGAAGATCGAGACCATCCTGGCTAACATGGTGAAACCCCGTCTCTACTAAAAAATACAAAAAACTAGCCGGGTGAGGTGGCGGGCGCCTGTAGTCCCAGCTACTCGGGAGGCTGAGGCAGGAGAATGGTGTAAACCCGGGAGGTGGAGCTTGCAGTGAGCTTGCAGTGAGGCGGAGCTTGCAGTGAGCCCGGCCACTGCACTCCAGCCCGGGCGACAGAGCGAGACTCCGTCTCAAAAAAAAAAAAAAAAAAAAAAACAAAAAACTTAGCTGGGCATGGTGGCGGGCACCTGTAACCCCAGCTACTCAAGAGGCTGACGCAGGAGAATTGCTTGAACCCAGGAGGCAGAGGTTGCAGTGAGCCGAGATCACGCCACTGCACGCCAGCCCCAGCAACAGTGTGAAACTCTGTCTCAAATGGGAAAAAAAAAAGGAAAAAAGGAAAAGAAGACCACAAAACAACCAGAAAACAAATAACAAAATGGCAGTATTAAGTCCTTACATATCAATAACATTGAATGTAAATGAATTAAACTCTCCAATCAAAAGACAAACAGTGGCTAAATGTATAAAAAAGCAACATCCAATGATCTATTGCCTACAAGAAACACACTTCACCTATAATAACACACAAAGACTGAAAATAAAGGGAGGGAAGAAGATAGTGCATGCAAATAGAAATCAAAAAAGAGCAGGAGTAGCTTATATGGGACAAAACAGATTTCAAGAGAAAAACTACAGAGATAAAGGTCATTTTATAATGATAAAGGGGTCAACTCAGCAAGATGATATAACAATTGTAAATATATATGCACCCAACACTGTAAAACCCAAATATATAAAGCAAATATTATTAGAGCTAAAGACAAAGATAAAACCCAAGTTAACAGCTGGAGATTTCAACACCCCACTTTCAGCATTAGACAGATCATCCAGACAGAAAATTAACAAAGAAACATTGGACTTAATCTGAACTATAGACCAAAATGAACCTAACAGATATCTGCAAAACACTTCATCCAACAGCTGCAGAATACACATTCTTCTCCTCAGCACACGGATCATTTTCAAGGACAGACTATAGGCTGAGTCACAAAACAACTCTTAAAATTCAAAAAAATTGAATTCACATCAAATATCTTCTCTGAACACGACAGAATAAAACTAGAAATCAGTATCAGGAAGAATTATGTATACTATACAAACATGGAAATTAAATAGTATTCTCCCGAACGGCCAAGGGATCAATGTAGAAATTTAAAAGGAAATTTTAAATGTCTTGAAACAAATAAACATAAAAACACAACATACAAAAACCTGTAGGATAAGGCAAACGCAGTACTAAGAGAAAAGTTTATAGTAATAAGCGCCTACATTACAAAAGCAGAAGACTTCAAATAAATAACATAATGATGCAGCTTTAAACACTAGCAAAGCAAAGGCAAACCAAGCCCAAAATTAGGAGAAAAGAAACAATAAAGATCGGAGCAGAAATAAATGAAATTGAAATAAAAAATACAAAAGATCAATGAAACAAAATGCTGTTTTTTTTGAAAAGCTAAGCAAAAGATAAGCCAGACAAAGAAAGAAAGAAGACACAAATAAAATCAGAGATGAAAAAGGAGACATTACAACCAATACTGCAGAAATTCAAACGATCATTAGAGGCTACTATGAGAAACTATATGCCAATAAATTGGAAAAGCTAGATTAAATGGATAATTTCCTAGACACAAACAATCTACCAAAATTAAACCACAAAGAAATCCAAAATCTAAATAGACCAATAACAAGAAATGAGATTGAAGCTGTAATACAAAGTATCCCAGCAAAGAAAAGTCCAGGACCCAATGGCTTCACTGCTGAATTCTATCAAACATTTAAAGAAGAACTAATACCAATCCTACTCGAACTATTCTGACAAACAGAGGAGGAGGGAATACTTCCAAACTCATTCTACAAGGCTAGTATCACCCTGATACCAAAACCAGACAGACACATCAAAGAAAAGGAAGTCAATATCCTGATGAACACTGATGCAAAATTCCTCAACAAAATACTAGCAAACCAAATTAAACAACATATTAAAAAGATCATTCATCATGATCAAGTGGGATTTATCCCAAGGATGCAATGATAGTTCAACATATGCAAAGTAACCAATGTGACACATCATATCAACAGACCGAAGGACAAAAACCACATAATCATTTCAACTGATACTGAAAAAGATTCTGATAAAATTCAACATCCCTTTATGATAGAAATCCCAAAAAAACAAAGTATGGAAGGAACATATGTCAACACAATAAAAGCCATATATGACACACCCCCAGCTAGTATCATACTGAATGGGGAAAAACTGAAAGCCTTTCCTCAAAGACCTGGATGCCCACTATCACTACTGTTATTCAACATAACAGTCAAACAATGTCTAGCTAGAGCAATCGGACAAGAGAAAGAAAGGGCATCCAATTTGGAAAGGAAAAAGTCAAAGTATCCTTGTCTGTAGGTAATATGATCTTATATTTGGAAAAAATTAGACTCTACCAAAAAAACTATTAGAATAAACAAATTCAGTAAGGTTCTAGGATACACAATCAATATACAAAAATCAGTAGCATTTCTACTTGTCAAGAGCAAACAATGAGAAGAAGCAATCAAGAAGGTAATTCCATTACAATAGCTACAAACACAGTAAGATAAATAAACTTAAAGAAATGAAAGATCTCCAGAGTGACTAGAATAAAACATTGATGCAAGAAATTGAAAAAGACACACAAAAAAACTGAAATATATCCCATGTTTATGGATTGAAAGATTCAACATTGGATTTTTGTTGTTTCGTTTAAATTATACCTTTGATCCTAAGATAAACCAAGCAGTTAAATAATTTCAAAAAGTAAACAACAGACATTATCCTCAAGTTATCAAGGCGTCTACAAGGTACCTTTACCCCCAAACCCTATATAGTATACAGTTACACAGGTGAGAACCAAATTCAGGTTTCCAACAAAAATTATAAAATGTTATTCAGCAAAAGCTGCAATTCTCTACAGCAGCTCGTGAGATTACTCTGGATTCCTCTGCAATGGCTGTCAAGACTGTGAGCCTCTCACATTCTACTTGGCTAACAGGCTAGGTCCCAGGAAGTGAGAGCCAACAGTCACTCAACACTTCATTGTGTCACTTCATATATACTATTATGTCTCCTTGCTTTTCAACAATTTCTTCTAGGTTTCAAATAGTTCTGAATCCAGTTTCCAAGGTAATACCGCTGGGTTACGTATAGATTTTTCCCTCTTCAAGTACATCAGGATATGGTTTAGCTTTATTAAATTTCCAGATTTTCACTGTGTAAATAAGCAGATACAACAGAAAACAGATCAGCTCCAGAGCCAGGATGGCCAGAAGGAGATCAATATATAATCTGATCTGCTGGGTTCCAGGAAGGAATTGCTGCAACACAGTATGAAGATAATTATTGTTACCAATGGAGTGTATCATTAATGCAAATTCTTTGAGATGCCTTATACACCAGTAGATCAAGTTATAGCCTCGATTTCTGACTTTGCTGTGGTGATATTGGATATACCATTCAAGATGTAAATGGAATATCCACCACAAGATAACTTTCCCAAGGATTACGACCATTTGAATTTTAAGAGGGTTGGTGTAGTATCCTGGGCACCTGTCTTCATTTAGATTAGGGTAAGAACAAACCACATCTGTTAAAAACGCTAAAAGTAACACAACATGAATAAACAAGAGAAGACTTTCTATGAGGACTGTAGGAAAAAGAATCAGGGTCTAAAATGAGCTTCTAGTGAGTAATGTTAAAAGAAGCTGGGTATCCAGAAGTGGGTCATCTTCAATACTTTGAGTGATATCCAAGAAACTCCTTAAATTTTTAACCAATTTTGCTTTAGATGTATGAGTCTCAAATCAACCTCCAGGTCTCACAGTTTTTCATTTTCTCAACCCCTCCATCCTTCCCCCAATGTCATTTTCCAAAGCTGGAGGCAAAAGCTTTAGCCAACCTGGCCTCTCCACCTGTCAGAATTGATATTGTTAAAATGTCCATACTACCCAAAGCAATCTACAGATTCAATGCAATCCCTATTAAAACACAATGATGGCCAGGCAAGGTGGTTCATGCCTGTAATCCCAGCACTCTGGGAGGCCAAGGTGGGTGGATCATGAGGTCAAGAGATGGAGATCATCCTGGCCAACATGGTGAAACCCCGCCTTTACTAAAAATACAAAAATTAGCTGGCTGTAATGGCACACACCTGTAGTCCTAGCTACTCAGGAGACTGAGGCAGGAGAATCGCTTGAACCTGGAAGGCAGAGGTTGCAATGAGCGGATATTGCACCACTGCCCTCCAGCCTGGCGACAGACCAAGACTCTGTCTTAAAAAAAAAAAAAAGACGTTCTTCACAGAAATCCTAAAATTTACATGAAACCACAAAAGACCCAGAATAGCCCAGGCAACCCAAAGCAAAAAGAACAAAACTGGAGGAATCACATTACCTGACTTCAAATTATACTACAGATCTTCTAAAACGGCCTACCAAAATAAAAACAAATCATAGTACAGAGCTATAGTAACCAAAACAGCATGGTACTGGTATAAAAACAGACATATAGGCTGGGCGCAGTGGCTCACGCCTGTAATTCCAGCACTTGGGAGGCAGACGCAGGTGCATTATGAAGTCAGGAGATTAAGATCATCCTGGCTAACACGGTGAAACCCCGTCTCTACTAAAAACACAAAAAATTAGCCGGGTGTGGTAGTGGGCGCCTGTAGTCCCAGCTACTCAGGAGGCTGAGGCAGGAGAATGGCATGAACCCGGCAGGCAGAGATTGCTATGAGCTGAGATCACACCACTGCACTTCAGCCTGGGCAACAGACCGAGACTCCGTCTCAAAAAAAAAAAAAAAAAGAAAACAGACACATGGACAAATGGAATCAAATAGAAAATCCAGAAATAAATCCATACATCTGCAGTGAACTCATTTTTGACGAAGTGGCCCAGAACATACATTGGGTAAAGAGCAGTCTCTCCAATAAATGGTACTGGGAAAACTGGATATGCATATGCAGAAGAATAAAACTAGACCCGTATCTCTCACCATACAAAATTCAAGTCAAAATAGATTAAAGGCTTAAATCTAAGACCTCAAACTATGAAACTACTAAAAGAAAACATTGGGAAAATTCTGCCCAGGCAAAAATTTATTGAGTAGTACCCCAAAAACACAGGCAACCAAAGCAAAAATGGACAAATGGGATCACATCAAGTTATAAAGCTTTGGCACAAAAAAGGAAACAATCAACAAAGAGACAACCCATAAAATGAGATAAGATATTTACAAACTCTCCATCTGACAAGGGATTAATAACCAGAATATATAATGAGCTCAAACAACTCCATAGGAAAAAATATAATAACCTGATTTTAAAATGGGCAAAAGATCTAATCAGACATTTCTCCAAAGAAATCATACAGATGGCAAACAAGTATATGAAAAGGTGCTCAACATCACTGATTATCAGAGAAATGTAAATTAAAACTACAATGAGATATCATCTCACTCCAGTTAAAATGGTTTTTATGCAAAAGACAGAAAATAACAAATGCCAGCATGGATGTGGAGAAGAGGGAACCCTTGGACACTACTGGTGGGAATGCAAATTAGTGCAACCACTATGAAGAACAGTATGGAGATTCCTCAAAAAAACTAAAAATAGACCTACCATATGATCCAGCAATCTCACCGCTAGGTATATGCCCAAAAGAAAGGCAATAATTATACTGAAGAGATACCTGCATGGCCATGTTTATTGTGGTGCTATTCACAATAGCCAACATTTGGAAGCTACCTAAGTGTCCATCAACAGCGGAACACATAAAGACAACGTCATATACACAATGGAGTACTATATTCAGCAATAAAAACGAATGAGGTCCTGTCATCTGCAACAACATGGATGAACTAGAGGACGTTATATTAAGTGAAATAAGCCAGGCACAGAAAGACAAACTTTTCACATTCTCACTCTTATGGGAGCTAAAAATTAAAAAACAATTGAACTCATGGAGATAGACAGTAAAATGATGATTACTAGAAACTGGGAAGAGGTTGGTGCAGAGGGCCACAGAATTGAGATGGTTAATGGGTACAAATATACAGTTAGAATGAATAAGATCTAGTATTTGATAACACAACAGGGTGATTACAGTCAACAATAATTTATCACACATTTTAAAATAACTAATAGTAAAATTAGAATGTTTGTGACATAAAGAAATGATAAATGTTTGAGGTGATGGAAACCTCATTTACCCTGATGTGATTATTATACTTTGTATGCCCATATCAAAATATCCCATTACCCCATAAATACATCCACCTACTATTATATGTACCCATACAAATTAAAAAATCAGTGAAGCAGAAAACCAAAAGGCAACAAAAAAGTCAATGAAAATAAAAACTGATTATTTGAAAAACATCAATAAAATCGGTAAATCTCTAGCCAGGCTGAAGAGGAAAGAGAGAAAATACAAACTACCAATATCAGCAAACAGAGATGCAACATTACTACAGATTCTACAGATATCATAATAAGGGAATATTATAAACAACTTTATGCTATAAGTGCACCAACTCCTTGAAAGACACAAATGAGCTCTCTCCAGAAGGAAAAGATAACCTGAATGGCCTAATATCTATTAAATAAACTGAATCTGTTCAGCAAAAAACAAACAAAAACTCAAGGCCCAGATAGCTTTACTGGGGAAATCTACCAAACAATTAAGGAATAGTGTCAGTTCTATACAAACTCCTCCAGAAATTGAGGGGAAAAAAACAGTGGGGAAGAGGGGAATGGGGAGGACGCGAATACTACCTAATTCATTTTGTGAGCCTAAAATTATTCTGATACCAAACCAGACAAAGATATCACAAGAAATGAAACCTACAGTTTAATACCCTTCATGAAAATATGTAAAATTATAGCAAATCAAATTCAAATACATATATAAAAGGGTAATACATCATGACCAAGTGTAGTTTCTCCCAGGAATGCAATGTTTTTTTTTTTTTGGAGACGGAGTCTTGCTCTGTCGCCCGGGCTGGAGTGCAGTGGCCGGATCTCAGCTCACTGCAAGCTCCGCCTCCCGGGTTTACGCCATTCTCCTGCCTCAGCCTCCAGAGTAGCTGGGACTACAGGCGCCCGCCACCTCGCCCGGCTAGTTTTTTTTTTTTTTTGTATTTTTAGTAGAGACGGGGTTTCACTGTGTTAGCCAGGATGCAAAGTTTAATGTGTGAAAAACAATGCAGTTTAATATATTAAAGAATTTTAAAAACGACTGGGTGCAGTGGCTCACGCCTGTAATCCCAGCACTTTGGGAGGCCAAGGCGAGCAGATCACCTGAGGTCGGGAGTTCGAGAACAGCCTGACCAACATGGAGAAATCCCATCTCTACCAAAAACACAAAATTAGCTGGCCATGGTGGTACATGCCTGTGATCACAGCTACTCAGGAGGCTGAGGCAGGAGAATCGCTTGAACCCAGGAGGCGGAGGTTGCAGTGAGCCAAGATCACACCATTGCATTCCAGCCTGGGCAACACGAGCGAAACTCTGTCTCAAAAAACAAACAAAAAATAATAATTCAAAAACTATATGATCATCTCGAAAGATGCAAAAAAGCATTTGATAAAATTCAATATACATTTCTGATGAAAATTCTCAGCAAACTAGCAACAAAGGAAATTTTCTCAACTTGATAAAAGGTATCTGTAAGACTTTTACATACAAGATAAAGTCTGAACCCTTTCTCCCTTAGTATCAGGAACAAGACAAGCAAGTCCACTTTCACCACTTCTATTTTACTAGATTCTAGTCAGTGCAATAAAACAAGCAAAATGAAATAAAAGGTATTCACATTGGAAAAAAAGCAAAAATTGCCTTTATTCGAGGATGGTAACTGTCTAGGTAGGAGATCTAATAGAATCCACGAAAAAAGCGATGAAAACAAATAAGGGAGGTTAACTAAGTTGCACGATGTAAGTGTGCAGCAACCTATGGTATTTCTTTTTTTTTTTTTTTGTGACGGAGTCTCGCTCTGTCACCCAGGCTGGAGTGAAGTGGCCGGATCTCAGCTCACTGCAAGCTCCGCCTCCCGGGTTTACGCCATTCTCCTGCCTCAGCTTCTCGAGTAGCTGGGACTACAGGCGCCCACCACCTCGCCTGGCTAGTTTTTTTTTTTTTTGTATTTTTTTTTAGTAGAGACGGGGTTTCACAGTGTTAGCCAGGATGGGGTATTTCTATATACCAGTAATAATCAGAAATTAAAATTTTAAAAACATCTTTTACAATAGCATTAAAAAATAAAATTTTATGGAAAAATCTAACAAAAAATAAGCAAGGCCCATACACTGAAAACTATAAAATACTGCCAAGCAAAATTAAATAAGATCTAAATAATTGGAGAGATACATTTTGTTCAGATTGGAAGACTCTATATTAATAAAGACGTCAATTATCTCTCAAATGGATCTACAGACTCAAAGTATTCCCCATTGAAATCTAAGATTATTTGTAGAAACTG
>NW_016807715.1:153187-158563 GCF_001698545.2 Rhinopithecus bieti
AAAAAAAAAAAAAAAAAAGGAAAGAAAATTCAAGAAACCTAGAATAGCCATAACAATTTTGAAAAAAATAACAAAGTTGGAAGACTTACACTACCCTACTTCCAGACTTATTAAGAAGCTACAGTAATAAAGACTGTACAATACTGGCATAAAGGCAGACAAACAGGTCAATGGAACATAATACATTTCAGAAGTGCTCCCTCCTGGACATATATGGTCAATTAACTTTTTTACAAAGGTACAAAAGGAGAAAGACTAATATTTTCAAGAAATGGTTCTCAGGCCGGGCACAGTGGCTCACACCTGTAATTCCAGCACTTTGGGATGCCAAGGCAGGTGGATCACCTGAGGTCAGAGTTCAAGACCAGCCTGGCCAACATAGTGAAACCCCATCTCTACTAAAAATACAAAAATTAGCCAGGCGTGGTGGTGCACACCTGTAATTCCAGCTACTCAGGAGGCTGAGGCACGACATGAGAATCACTTGAACCAGATTGGGAGGTAGAGTATGCAGTGAGCCAAGATCGCACCACTGCACTCCAGCCTGGGTGATAGAGTAAGACTCTGTTTCAAAAAAAAAAAAAAAAAAAAAAAAAAAATTTTTTAAAAGAAAAAAAAAATCCAAATACAAAAAAAAAAAAAAAAAAAAAAAAAACTTTGATCCATTCCTTGTATCATATATAAAATGCAACTCAAAATTGATCATGGACTTGAATATAAAACATATCTCTGTAAAACTTTTAGGAAACAACATAGGAGAAAATCTTCAGGATCTAGGGTTAGGCAAATTGTACTTAGACTTGCTGAAAACACAGTACATTAAAAAAATTAATAAATTGAACCTCTTCAAAATTTACTTTTCTTCTATGAAAGACCATGTGAAGAGGATGTAAAGATAAGCTACGAAGTAGGAAAAAGTATTTGCACATATCTGACAAAGGACTAGTATCTAGAATATATAAAGCACTTTCAAAACTCAACAGTAAAAAACAAAATCTATGTAGAAAATGAAACATGAACAGACATTTCACTGAAGAAGATATACAGAGGGAAAACTGGCACATGAAAAGATGTTCAACACCATAAACCACTAGGAGAATCCAAATGGAAACCATTATCACTATTACAACACATCTAACATAATGACTAAAATAAAAAACAGTCACAACACCAAATGCTGGCAAAGATATGGAGAAACTAAATGGCTTACATCATTATTAGATATATAAAATGGTACAACCACTTTGGAAAAGTTTGGCACTTTTTTTATGGATCTCAGCATGCAATCGCCATACAACCCAGCAAACTGCACTACTGGGCACTTATCAGAGAAATAAAAACTTACATCCACACAAAAATCTATACAGCTTTATTTTTAATAGTAAACAACTACAAACAGTTCAGAGGTCCTTCAACAGGTGAATGGTTAAACAAACTATGGTACAAACATATCACAAAATTCTATTTAATAAAAAGAAAAGAACTATTAACAGATACAACAACTTGGACGTGTCTTGAAGGAATTACACCGAGTAAGGCCAATCCCAGAAGGTTGCGTATTGCATGATTCTATTTATATAACATTTTGAAATGGCAAAATTTTGGAAGTGAAAAAAAGATTCGTGGATGCTATGGGTTAGGAATGGATGGGTGGGGTGGGACAGAGAAAAATGTGTGTGGTTTCAACAGGGCAACACAAGAGATTCTTGTGGTATATAACTGTTCCATATCTTGACTATGGTAGCAGATATATGTATTTTCACTTGTGATAAAATTGTATAAAAATACACACACACACACACATTATCGTATAAGCAAAACTGTAGAAGTCACAGTAAGATTGGTGGGTTGTATCAACATCAGTATATTGATTGTGACATTCGTCTATAATGTTACAAGATGCTACCATTAGGAGAAACTGGATCAAGTGTCTATGTATTTTTTAATCTTTAATCATCCAACATATATTCAACTGTGATTCACACATTATAGTTTCTCTATATATGTTCTGATTTATAGCTTTCCTTCCATCCCAAACATGCACCAAAAGGGTAAAGAAGCTATTATCTCAACCAAATGGTGTCAAAAAAAATGACCATTATTTGTAACCTAACTTAACTCTTCAAAACAGAGGAGCAAAATACTAGAAATACTCAATGCCCCACATTGAGAAAAATGTACTATAATCATTCAGCAATAAATATATGTTACAGCAAATTACATGGTACAACAAAATCTTAATAACCTAAAATCCTACAAAATATATTTCCCTTGGTTAATTGGAATTGTTTTTTGAGAAACTGCTGTTATGTGAAAAGAATACATGGCAAAGAAATTCATCACAAATTTAAGAAAATGATTACTTCATTAAAATAATCCTCACTTTTTAAAATTTAAAAATTAAAACAGCACTGTCCAACTGTACTTTCCATGATGCTGGAAACATTCTATAATCTGCATTATTCAACACATTAGCTCCTAGCCACAGTGGCTATTAAGCCTAGAAATATGGCTAGTGGAACTAAGAAAGTGAACATTTAAATTCGGTTAAATAGTCTTATGGCTAGTGACTTCCACATTGGACAGGACAAACCAAGAACTTACAGAGAAACTTAAAAAACACATAGAGACAGCCAAAATGCAAAAATCATCATCAATATATTAGGTCAATATTTCTCAATCAGGACACTACTGGCATTTTGGGCAGAATAATTCATTGTGCAGAACTGTCCCAAAGAGAGTACTCTCTTCAAACGATAAGGGTATTTTTTCCCAAGTTTAGTTTTATGCCTACTTTTGAAATTACAGAGTATTATTACATTCAAAGAAATTACTAGTTATTAAATTCATAGCAATAATGCATTTTGACCAGCAGAGGGCAGATATATGTTATAAAACCACCACTTGGTATATACCATATTCAAATATTTAAGAAGTCCAATTGTACTAAATCAAAAGACACTATTATATTCATTTACACAAAAAGAATTTTACTTCTGTAAGATAAGAAAGAACTAAAAAAGAACATATTTTTTTCAAAAATACCCCGACAAGTCTCCCAGAAACCAATCTTTGTCAACTATATCAGTTTATTCAAGAGTTAACTATAATCCCTCAAACAAAACAAAGTAACCCTGACAAAAGTTCCATTAAGCCTTATTTCAAGGGCCGTTTACACCTATATTAATAACATTCCTTCCGCTACAAAACAAATTCCAAACAATTTTCCTCACAGACCACATAAGCTGTCAGAATTCCAAGGGAAATTAAGCATTTGTTTCAAAAGTAAACTAAACACAGAAAACAAAACAAGCAATGAAACGTGGGCATTTAAAATGGCAAAAGACTGCCTAAGAAGAGCATCAGAATACTAAAGATTCACTTTCTTAAATCTTACTGTACTGCATAGCAGGTAAAAAACAGACTCTGAAGCAATTTGGGTTTAGCTTCACAACAGAAATTTTCATAAGAGCTTAGAAAATAGTTTTAATGTCTACCAAAAAATACAAAAATCAAATGGCCTTTTCTAGTTCCTTTGATCCTCTGTATTGCATTTAATTTTCCTAACCACATCCCCTACTTAAAACCCTGGCAGGGTGCAATGGCTCATGCCTGTAATCCTAACACTTTGGGAGGCCACGGCAGGAGGATCACTTGAGGCCAAGAGTTCGAGACCAGCCTGGGCAACACAGCAAGTAAGACTCTGTCTCTACAAAAAGAATGTCTTAAATGAGCTGGGCATGGTGGTGTACATCTGTAGTCCCAGCTACCTGGGAGGCTGGGGTAAGAAGATCATTTGAGTCCAGGCGTTTGAGGCTGCAGTGAGCCATTGTGATGCCACTACACTCCAGCCTGGGTGACAGAGTGAGGCTCTATGTCAAAAAACAACAAAAAAAACTCTTCTCCCAAGGCTTCTCTGTTCTGGTTTTCCTTGTAGTCTTCCTTCACAAAGAATGGGATGATTCTACTTCATCCCATCGCCTTTCTACAAAGTCTTCATCATTGACCCTCTGGTTAAAGTGCTGACTCGAGTAACAGGACTTTAGGAAACACTTCTATGCAGGTAACTCCCAAATCAACAATTGTCCCTTTGTCTCTTTTCTCCCAGACATTTCTGCTCAGTACTTACACCTGCCTTCAGAAAGGTATGTACAAAGCACGTCCATTAAGTATATGCACAAACCTGTTTACCTGGCTGTTCCTACATGAAATAACTTTGCCATTCTCCTTTAAGTTTGATTCCACTCTTCCTCAAGAACTACCTCTTTTATTAAAAACCTTCCCCAACCCCCATTCTTGGTGATTTTTACTTTCTCTGAATTTATTTAACATCTAATGCTTGCGCTACCCTTTTCAGAATACACTCTGTGTTTATGGCCTGCCTCTTTAAAGTAAAGGCTCCTCAGGGCAGGACAGGGTAGGGCTTCTGCTGTGCATCCCTCACTAATGTCTACTCTAGTGAACCAGCAGATAAAAGTTAAAAAAAAAAAAAAGTATTCACTACTTTATTTTCCTGAGGCTTCCATCAAGTATTTTTGCACGGGCCTAGTCTCAGAATCTGTTCAACTACATTTTTTACCAAACAAAATATAATTCACAAATGCTTCCTGCAAAGTGATAAAATGAATGAGTGCTCAAAAAAAAACTAAGACCTGGCATAATTACCAAACACCTACTCATGTATCAAACCTTTACTTTGTGCCAGACATTACTTCACGAGCTCAGTTAATCCTCACAACCCTGTGACACAGGTATTACCATTCTACATGTAATGACACTGGGGCTCATAAAGTTTAAATACCACACTCCTACCACAAAGAAGGAAGGAGGGAGTGAAAGGAAAGAAAGAAATGAGAGCCAGCAGTGGGAGAGCTGAGCCTTCAAAACAGAGCAGTGAGCTGTCAAAGCCCATGTTTTCCCTACCAAACTAGCCTGCCTCTCAAAGAGAAGAGAAGAGCAGTGACTACCAACCCACATACAACTGGAGGAAGAATACTACAGAGGAAATATTACCATATAACTACTGTTTTTTTACTTTATCGTGTAAACTTGGGTAGAAGGAATAAAAATGTAAACAAGTTCAGCCGGGCGCGGTGGCTCAAGTCTGTAATCCCAGCACTTTGGGAGGCCCAGGCGGGCGGATCACAAGGTCAGGAGGTCGAGACCATCCTGGCTAACACAGTGAAACCCCGTCTCCACTTAAAAAAAAATACAAAAAATTAGCCGGGCGAGATGGCGGCGCCTGTAGTCCCAGCTACTCGGGAGGCTGAGGCAGGAGAACGGCGTGGACCCAGGAGGCGGAGCTTGCAGTGAGCTGAGATCCGGCCACTGCACTCCAGCCTGGGCAACAGAGCGAGACTCCGTCTCAAAAAAAAA
>NW_016807715.1:161031-186551 GCF_001698545.2 Rhinopithecus bieti
TTTTTAAAGTATTTTAAAACACTGACTATTAGCCAATATTCTGTGCAGAAGGCCGGGCATGTTGCCTCACGCCTGTAATCCCCAGCACTTGGGGAGGCCAAGGCAGGTGGATCACTTGAGGTCAGGAGTTCGAGACCAGCCTGGCCAATACGGCAAAACCCCGTCTCTACTAAAAATACAAAAGTTAGCTGGGTGTGGTGGTGGGCACATGTAATCCCAGCTACCTGGGAGGCTGAGGCAGGAGAATTGCTTGAACCCAGGAAGCAGAGGTTGCAGTGAGCCAAGATAGCGCCATTACACTCGAGCCTGGGTGAAGAGGAAGACTCCATCTCAAAAAAAAAAAAAAAAAAAAAAAAAAAAAAAAAAAAAAAAAATTCTGTGCAAAGAATAACCTTAAATCCTCTATGATGTCCCACTATCCTTATTCTCAGCAAATGACTTTATCAACTAATTGACCCCTCACATTTCAGACCCATCTTATTCTCTCACAAATTGATCCACAGTCTTCCTGATCTTTTTTCTCCTGTCAAAAGCTAACCATTTCATTTGTATTTTAAATTTTCTCTAAACCTTGCATTAACATATTACCTAAATATGCCACACTTGCTTCTTAGAGAGCTTGCTGCTCTTAGTCATGAAAAAGGAAACCCTACTGGCTATCCCTGCAGCCCTATTAGCACCTAATAGAAAATCCTGCACCTAGAGGCACCAAAAAACCTGATGTTCTAAAGATTCCATAAGCAACTTTAGAACTGTGTATGAATAACACAAGTCCTCAAGAAAAAAACATTAAACCACTGTTTTCCATAATGTTTTCAAAGCACTCATTAGTATTCTAATTGACTTGGCACACACACAAAAAACACACACACAAAAAAAAGGCACCAAAGATTTTTCATTCTTTAAATCAGTATCAAGAAGTGTGTCACTTCTGCAGTCTTTACTCAGACCATTAAATTTATTTTCAAGGAAGACAAAAAAAACTTTAGGAGTGTATATGTTACAAAAATTCAAATAAAAGAATTGAGAAACTGCTACATAATCTACAGTAACTGTTAACATCAGCAAAAGAAGTAAACAACGTATTTGTATTTTGTTTGTTTTTGTTTTTGAGACAGGGTCTTACTCTGTTGCCCAGGTTGGAGTGCAGTGGCACAATCAGGCTCACTGCAGCCTTGACCTCCTCAGGAGATCCTCCTACCTTAGCCTCCCAAGTAGCTGGCACCACAGGCATGTGCTACCACACTCAGTTTTTTTTTTTTTTTTTTTTTTTTTTTTTTTTTTTTTACTTTCTGTAGAGACAGAGTTTCGCCATTTTGCCAAGGCTGGCCTCAAACTTCTGGGCTCAAGTGATCCAACTGCCTTGGCCTCCCAAAGTGCTGGGATTAGAAGTGTGAGCCACCATTCCTAGCCTATGCACTGTATTTTGTTTAAATAAACTCCCTCATCCCAGACCTATTTTCTGTCCCTGTAAGTTTTATCCTTTTATTTAATAGAAATCCATGTAATTATGGCTGGGCGCAGTGGCTGACGCCCATAATCCCAGCACTGTGGGAGGCCGAGGCAGGTGGATCACCTGAGGTTAGGAGTTCAAGACAAGCCTGGCCAACATGGTGAAACCCCGTTTCTACTAAAAATACAAAAATTAGCTGGGTGTGGTGGCGCGTGCCTGTAATCCCAGCTACTCGAGAGGTTGAGGTAGGAAAATCACTTGAACCCGAGAGGTGGAGGCTGCAGTGAGCCGAGATCACACCACTGCACTCTAGCCTGGGAGACACAGTGATACTCCATCTCAAAAACAAACAAACAAACAAACAAAAAAAAAAAAACAAGAAATCCATGTATTTGTAATCTATACTATGTAGTCTTTTGTGTATGGATTCTTTTGCTAAACAGAATGTTTTTATGACTCATCCACTAGTTCATTGCTTTGTATTGCAAAACATTATTCCACTGTACAAATGCACTATTTTCTTTATTCATTCATCAACTGACAGACATTTGAATTGTTTCCAGTGTTTGGCTATTACGAATAAAGCTGCTGTGAACATTCAAGTGCTTGTTTTAACTTTGTCTTATTATTAAGTTGCATTATTTCTTTAGATATTCTGAATAAAGGTCCTTACCAGATACAATATTTTTCCCAGCCAGTTTATGACTTTTAAGTGTCTCTTGAAAAGCAAAAGTTTTTAATTTTGATGAAGTTCATTTTCTCAATTTTAACTTTATGGAATGTAATTTTGTGTCCCATCCAAGAATCCTTTGCTTAATTCAAGGTCCCAGAGATTTTCCCCCATGTTTTCTTCTAGCAGTTTTATAGTTTTAGCTCTTAAATTTAGTTTTATGATCCATCTCAAATTAGTTTTTGTGAATGGTGTGAGGTAAGATTCAAGGTATTATACATTCTGTTGTTGTTGAAAAAAATTATCCTTTCTCTCCATTGAGTTACCTTGGCACTTCTGTTAAAACTGACCATAATATGTGAGTCTATTTCTGGACTATGTATTATGTTCCACAGATCTATGTCTGCCCTTATACCAATACCACATTGTTTTGATAACTGTTGTTTTTTAACAACTGTTAAAGTGAGGTTGTGGAAGACTTCAAACATTCTTTTTCTTCTTCAATGCTTTGATTTTGGAAGGTCCCTTGCATTTCGTTAAAAATTTTAGAATCAGTTTGTCAGCTGCAACAAAAAAAGCCTTCTGAGATTCTGACTGGAATAATATTGAATCCAGAGATTAATTTGGAGGGAAATGACATCTTAAAAATATTGAGTCTTCTAATCCATGAGCATGATATCTCTGATACCTCTCTCCACTTCTTTAGGTACAGTATTCATTAATTTCTCTCAGCAATCTTCTGTAATTTTCGGCATACAGGTCTTACACATATTTTGTTAAATTTATCCCACAGTTTTCATACTGTTATGCTATTGTAAATCGTAATTTTTATTTCATCTTCCAATTACTTGTTGCTAGCGTATGAGTTACTTTTTCTAGTCACTTCATTTCTGTAAACTTAATAAACTCAATTATTCATTCTAATCCCTTTTCTGTAAGTTTCTTAGGACTTCCTACATAAATGATAACATCGCAAAGAGATCGTTAAATGACTCTTACGTGCATGTATTTTTAAATAGGTCCTGTAAGAAAGGCTAATTTAAGTAGTACTTCATCAACCTATACCATCTTAAATATATCCAACTCAGTACCACTTACAAAAATCTAGATTCTGGCCAGGCACGGTGGCTCAAGCCTATAATCCCAGCACTTTGAGAAGCCAAGGCGGGCAAATCACTCGAGCGCAGGGGTTCGAGACCAGCCTGGCCAACATAGCAAAACCCCGTCTCTACCAAAAATACAAAAATTAGCCAGGTGTGGTGGCACACACCTGTAAGCTACTCCAGAGGCTGAGACAGGACAATCGCTTGAACCCGGGAGGCGGAGGATGCAGTGAGCAGAGATCGTGCCAATGCACTCCAGCTTGGGTGACAGGGTAAGACTTCTGCCTCAAGAAAACAAAAAAACAAACAAAAAAATCTAGATTCCATATACAATTTTTATCACAAATCCACTCTGGTAGGCAGAATAATGGCCCCCAAAGATGTCCTGTTCTATCCTTGGAATCTCTGTGAATAACTTAAGGACTCTGAGATGGCAGTGTTGTCCCGGATTACCCAGATAAACCCAATGTAATCACAGGGGTCATAAAAGTGCCAGAGAAGAAGTAACAATGAAAGTGGGGGGCAAGGAGGAACAGAATCAAGGATGACACACTGCTAGTTTCAAAGATGGAGGAAGGAGCCATGAGCCAAGGAATGCAGGTGGCCTCTCCAAGCTGGAAAAGAAAACAGATTCTCCCCTAGAACCTCCAGAAGGAATGCAAGCCTGCTAACACCTTGCCTTTAGCTCAATCATACTCTTTTTGAACTGTGACCTCCAAACCTGCTAAAATGATAAAATCTGTCTTGTTTTAAGTCATTCAATTTGTGGGATTTTTTAATAGCAGCAATAGGAAATGAATATACTGGTGGTGATCATTTCACTCAAACAATCTTCTGTTAATTTTTTTGTCACTGTGCACCATCATCACCCTACACCAAAAGCAACTTCCAAGAGTAGAAATGCATGAACTAAATAACACCTAGACTAAACCATAATTTTTATGAATTTTCCTACAATGGAAGATAAAGCTATCCCAAATATTATTTTCCAGAATTCCCCTTATTTTCTTAAGTTTAGGCTTGAGGTCTTCACTGCTCAATGAAAGGCACTCTTTATAAAAGATCAATGACAGACATCTGAAGGTCTACCATCAATCACTTGGATCTCTGGTGAAATGGAGACCAAAAATTGGTGGGGTATACGGGCCACAGAGAATGGAAGATTATTAGAATTACTTTTAATTCTCTTTCCTTTGGACCCTCAAGGTTCTCACATTTATCACTCAAAATATATGTGAACATAAAATTAAAATGTTTCCAAGAGCACTGTAAGCTCTGTTTTATGTGAAAAAATTTTAAAAATCACTTCTATATGATACTGCAACTAAATGCCACTCCAAGTTAAACACAATTGTACCTAACATCTGAGGTAGAAAATACTGACATTAATAGTAACAAACCATTACAGTGAAAAAGTTTTAAACAAAAGAACAAAAGGACTCCTCAATCTGTGGGGAAGAGTCCTATGAGTTGTGTGATATAGCTTGGGATAATTAAAGATAATACCAGGTAAATTTGCTCAGCAAGACCGAAATCATCAGTGAAAAGCTTTAAATAAAAACTGTAAGTTTGATGGCAATACAAATCTCAATAGGACCCAAAAAATAAACTCTCAATAATACAATTTTCATATCAGTAAAAAATACTATGCCAGTAAATACCGACATAGAAGTGACAAGGTTTGGGATTCAAGAAAGAACACAGATCATACAAGGCTGAAATAAATCTTTGCAATAAGGATTAAAGAGAACAAGGACAATTGGTCACTAAGCAAGGCAGAGGCAAAGCTTGGACTGAAACCTAGCTTTGCTCAACCAAGCTAGCGTTCTTTCAATTCTATCATGCTGTTTCTATGGTTTAAAAAGCCCAGGTATACGATCAGTATCTGACCTAAGGATATAGCTGCAACAACAGAAAAAAAAAGAAAAAAATATATATATATACATATGGAAGACAAAACAAAAAACCAAGAAACAGAAACACTAAAGCACTTATCTGTGGACTCAGTAAGTTTCTAAAATAAAGTTTAGGCAAGGTGCAGTGGCTCACACCTCTAATCCTAGCACTTTGGGAGGCCTAAGTGGGAGGACTGCTTGAGGTCACGAGTTTAAAAGCCCAAACAACATAGCAAGGCCCCTTCCCCACCACACTCTACAAAAAAAAATTTTTTTTAATTAGCCAGACATGGTGACAAGCCTGTAGTCCCAGCTACTCAGGAGGCTGTGGCAGGCGGATCACTTGAGCCCAGGAGTTAGAGGCCACAGTGGGCTATGATCACGCCACTGCACCCCAGCCTAGGCAACAGCATGAGACCCTGTCTCTATAAAAAGGAAAAAATAAATAAATAAAATAAAGTTTAGTGATGAGATAAAAACCCCAATTTGTTTAAATTGGTATTTTGAAGCTATGGTGGTTCTGCACTTAAATGCAAGGAGGAAAACTAAAATGAAGATATTGCCCACATTTGAACACATTAGGCAATAATCTGAGAAAAACCTTAAGTTAGCTGAAGGCGACAGTCTTCCCAACAACAATCTCTTACATCACAAAATTTCCACAACAAAAACAGGTGTTTTATCTAGCATACCATCAAACATAGTTAACAGCACAGGCTAGATCTCCTGGGCTCAAATACTGACTCCACAGTTCAGATTCCCACCCCTACCTCATCTCAATAAAACCACAATTTTCCCAGGTTATAAAAGCCTCTAATGCTCATCCTTGCTCCTCCAGACTGTACCCTTATTAGCAGGCTAGGTTCTAGAGCCAGCACAGAAATATGCTGAGGCTCCAACATGTGCTGTATAATATACTGGAAGAAAATATATATTACCAATTATGCTTCGAGGTCCCCAAGACCAATCACAGGTCCAGTCATTTGCTAAGAAGATTCAAAAGATTCAATATACAGTTGTACTCATCTTTATGATTCAATATTTAATGTAGCAAAAAGATACTAAGCACAATCAGCAAAGCAGAAAGGCACAAAAAGTCCAGGGGAAATTATAAGCAAGCATCCAGGTGCTCCCGTTCAGTGGAGTTGCAATGAGCACGCTTAATTCTCCCAGCAGTGAGCTATGACAACACATGTAAAATAATGCCAAGCAGGGAATCTCATCAGAGACTCAGGGCCAAAGATTATTAGGGAGACTGGTCATGTAGGTACCCCTTCCTGCCACATATGCCAATTCCAGAATCCCAGAAGAAAAGCAGATATTCAACATAAACCACATTCATTATACAAACAACTTAGGTACAAAGACAGACTCTTATCACTTAGGGTGGTGGGACCATCCCCAAGATCCCCCTCAGATGTTAGCCAACCACCGTGAGGCCTGCTTTGTTAACTCTTTTCTCCACACCAACGACTAATAGATCCTTCCGAGCATGAACCTTACTAACTATTCCCTGCTAATTCCCAGCTCCTAAAAAAGTGCCAGTCACCCCAATCCAAGCTTTTTTTTCTGTTGCCTAGGCTGTAGTGCAATGGCATGATCTCAGTTCACTGTAAGCTCCGCATCCCGGTTTCAAATGATTCTCCCGTCTCAGCCTCCCCAGTAGCTGGGATTATAGGCGTGCACCACCACGCCCAACTAATTTTTGTATTTTTAATAGAGATGGGGTTTCACCATGTTGGGCAGGCTGGTCTCAAACTCCTGACCTCAAGTGATCCACCCACCTCGGCCTCCCAACATGCTGGGATTACAGATGTAAGCCACTGCTCCCAGCCTCCCAAAATTTTTTTAATGAAAAAATTCCTGGCTCCACTACTTTAAGTTCTGTGTTCC
Organism: Rhinopithecus bieti; assembly: GCF_001698545.2. NCBI lineage: Eukaryota > Metazoa > Chordata > Mammalia > Primates > Cercopithecidae > Rhinopithecus > Rhinopithecus bieti. Next base: position 168,046 of record NW_016807715.1, read on the forward strand.
TGGATAATAATATTACCTACCTCAAAGGTTGTTTTGAGGATTAAATGAGTTAACAAATGTAAAGTGTGAAGTATATCATCTCTTGTAAAAAAAAAAACAAAACAAAAAAAAAAACCTGTAATTTGTGAGTATATATGTAACGTTATTTTTTTTTTAAACATTCTCCAGGTCACAATGGAGCTATCCTATCTCTAAACTTCTAATGAATCTACCAACGTAAACATAGATTAGAACTAGTAATTGTTTCATGTCTACTGAGATCTCTAATTAGCTTGTAGACAACTATAACCCAAAACTTTTCGTTTTTGTCTTTTTTGAGATGGAGTCTCACTCTGTTGCCCAGGCTGGAGTGCAGTGGCACAATCTCGGCTCACTGCAACCTCCGCCTCCAGGGTTCAAGCAATTCTCCTGCCTCAGCCTCCTGAGTAGATGGGACTACAGACGTGTGTCACCGCACCTGGCTGATTTCAGAATTTTTAGTAGAGACAGGGTTGTGCCATATTGGCCATGCTGGTCTCAAACTCCTGGCCTCAGATGATCCACCCGCCTCAGCCTCCCGAAGTGCTGAAATTACAGCCGTGAACCACTGCAGCCGGCATCCAAAACTTTTTTAACACACACAGTAGTATCTAACGTAGTACTTAATCTTTTTAGTGCCCAGAAAATACTGATTTATCAACAAAACTAAATGTCTGTAAAATTAACTCTTTATAGTGGTAAGAATGTAAGGCAGTCAACTCTTCTGATAATAATTACAAAATGGCCTCCAAGTTTCTTTGATCTTCTTGCATTGAGAAAATTGAGAAACTGAACTAAAATGGCTTGATTCTAATCCTTGGAAAGACTATTAGTAGAATAATTTGAAATAAGCAAAAGGGGCTGGGTGTGGTGGCTCACACCTGTAATTGCAGCATTTTGGGAGACTGAGGCGGGCAGATCACTTGAACCCAGGAGTTCAAAACTAGCCTGGGCAACATGATGAAACATAGTTTCTACAAAAAATACAAAAATTAACTAAGTGTGGTGGCACACATCTGTAGTCCCAGCTACCTGAGAGGCTGAGGTGGGAGGATTGCTTGAACGAGGGAGGCAGAGGTTGCAGTGAGCCTACATCGCACCTCTGCACTCCAGCCCAGCAACTGAGTGAGAACCTGTACCAAAAAAAAAAAAAAAAAGTGCCAAAGCCTTGAGTTTATAAAGTATATAATTTCAAATATTCCACTCTGCCTTAAAGAGAGCATGGATTCGAGTCCGTTATAGGTTAATAAAGATGGAGAAAGATATATATACATATATATATAGTACAACAACAAATTAGTAGATGTAAGTCTCCTTAACTAACAAAGTCAAGTACTGAATGTGTTATGCTAAACAAACAAAAAAAAGACAAAGAAGAACTGTGAAGAACAAAAGGAGGGGAGACAACATGCTGCCCAAGTTTTAAACTGATGAGTCAGAGACCAATGGTTTCCATCCCAGCTCTGATACCACGGCTCTGCACAATCAGGAAAAACCTCAAGATCAGCAGAATTACAAGAACAACAGATCCATCAGACTGAAGTTTCACATTTTAAGGAAACTTTTAGATTGGCAAATTTCTTTAAGTGAATTATAATCAGACTTTTACTTATATAAATTTGTCCTATAAGCATCAACAGCATAATAAACACCAGTCCCCAAGGTGAACTTTACTTTTTAGTAAAAATTACTACACCTTAAAATGTAACAACTCTAAAATATCGAAGACTTAATGAAAAACATGAACTCTTCGATTAGCTCTTGCAATCAAATGGGCTCTACATGTTTATATTTTTTGAAAAGGTTATAAAACTAAAAGACTCCCTTGAAAGCAAGGTATTGGACATAATTAGGTTCTGCCAATTATTTGCACATGGAAAGCACAAGCGGGACAGAGGCCACATTCCTACAGGAAGGGCAACTAACAAAAAACATTTACAGACACTAAGTGGTTGCAGCACCATCGGCCTTATTCCCCAGTCAGCAAGCCAGTTTCATGGGTGAGAAGCAGCTATGACAGTGGGGCAGCGGTACCAGTGGCAGTATGCGTGGCCTTGAAAGCAGTTCAGTAGTGGCTCCCTGACTTTCCCTCCTCCCAGCCTTTCTGAGGACTTGGTAAGTACCTGATTCCTGAAAATAGCTACAGTGGATCTGTTTCCTGCTCTATACCCTGACTTACACATTGACATGGTGTGAATTTAGGTTCTCTTACCCTCTTCTTGGACCACTGTACAACATCTCCTAACTCAGGATTTGCATGCAATCCTCACTATCCCAGTTCTTCCTCTGACCTGAGACTACCAAAACTGCTCATGCTTAAAGAAAGCTTATCTAGTAAGGGCCATATGGAAACTTCTGTTCTTTCATACTGGTACATTTGTGTGTGCAGCTGTGTCCTTTAATTCCTTCTCTATCTGATGAAATCCCACTCCACCTTCAGAACCTAGCTCAAATGAAGACTCCTTCTGTGACTGTCCCAACAGGGTCACTCCACATGCCACTCCCTTTCACAGGTGCACTCCTTTTCACACACCCTGCTGCCTGCCTGGGGCTCTGTGCTCATTCATTCACACATTCATTCATTCAAAAAATATTTGCTAAGTTACATTTACCTACCACATGTAATGAAAACTGGGGATACTACCCTAACCAAGATAAACAAGATCTCTTCTCTCTTGCAGCTATAATCCAACAGGGATATAGTATACCCCATAATCACCTAAATAATGTTTAATTTTAATTGTGATAAGTGCAATAAAAGATTCAGAGTGTTGTCTTTTGTCTATGAACGGAAACCTAATCTAATCTCAGAGGATCAAGGAGAATTACTTCCCTTGAAAAGACATTTAAGCAGGAATTGAAAGATGAGCAAAAGCTGAGCTGGCAAAAACTTGTTAGAAAGCTTCCCAGGCAGAAGAACAGCACGTGCAAAGGTCTTGAAACAGCATTCTAGGAACTGTAAAGACCACCAGTGGGCAAAAGTCAAGGTGCAAGGGGAACAACAGCCCAAAATAAGTTTAGAGGTAGTTATTCCTTACAACCATTATTATAAGCACTTAGCACATTATTTTAGAATTATTTATTTGCAAAAACAAAACCCACACTAAACAAACTCCTTTAGGTCTTACAAATTTTTTTAGCTCTCTTACCTAATACAGTATCTAACAGTGTGTCTTCAAGTCAAGATCTGCGGAATGAAGAAACCAGTGTTTGATGTGAGCAAGGAGCTTACCCTCTCAATATCATACAGGCTAAACAAAACAATTTCCAGAGTTATGTTTCTGATACCCAAAATTGAATGGGCAAGAGACTCACTTTCATACCAATTTAAATATGCTCAAAATCAAACCTAGTAAAAGATGGAAACAGACCAAATGTTCATCAATAGACGGATAAATTGTGGTCTGTCCATACAATGGAATATTATTCAGCCATAAAAGGAATGAGGTACCGACACGTTACAAAATGAATGAACTTTGAAAACATACGAAGTGAAAGTCAGAAACAAAAGTCCATATGTTGTATTACATGAAATATCCAGAACAGGCAAACCTATAGAGAGAGAACATGCAATGGTGTCTGCCAGGGGCTAGGGAGAGGGAACAGTGGGAAGAAACGTCTCAAAGTGAATTTTATCTGTATGCTTTTTTTTTCCCCCGGGATGGAGTCTTACTCTGTCACCCAAGCTGGAGTGCAGCGGTGCGATCTCCACTCACTGCAACCTCTGCCTCCCAGGTTCAAGCAATTCTCCTGCCTCAGTCTCCCAAGTAGGGATTACAGGCGCCTGCTGCCACACCCAGCTAACATTTTCATATTTTAGTGGAGACAGGGTTTCACCATGTTGGTCAGGCTGATCTTGAATGCATTTCTGCATTTTTAAAATCTCAGAAATATACATTAACAAGCATGGGGTATGTCAGTGTGGTGCCTGCCAAGCCCATTGATGTTTTCTAGGAGCCCTACCCACTAGTTCAGGCCACTCCTGATGTCCAGCACAAGATGCCCTGTTCTGAGCATGTGAAAGAATACAGAAGTGGAAAAAAAAAAAAAATCCAAGCTACAATTTACCTGTAGACAACACTTTAAATACTGAAAACTAAACTTGAAGCTGGCAAGGCGTTCTCAGTCCTCACTGCTCCCTAAAGTGTCACCAACTAATAACCAAAAAGAGCTGCTTTAAACTCCCACTGAGTCATGAATGCAGCTAGGAGAGAAGAGGAGTAGTTCCATCTGCCTGTTCTTAAATTCTCCAGTTGTTCAACAGATTTGGTAAGAGCAGCATCAAGAGCAGGAAACTGGTGCCTATACCATCCTTTTCTCCTTCCTTGCTTCTTAAATACTGTCAATCCAGGAAACACAAGCTGGTGATTCAGTAAGACAATATCAAAACCCAACTGACATACCTCTACCAACTATTACAAGGCAAGATAATACAGGGACCTCAAATCCTAAGCTTTAGTTTCGGTACATATTCCCAAAGATAAGTGGAAGAAGCTTCTTTGAAAGAAAGAAAATTAAGTTAACTGGGAAATAACTTTGAAATACAGTAGATGAAAAGTTTGATGCAATTTACTAGACAGTGAAGAAAACATCAATACATACACAGAATGAAACTTCTTAATAACTGAGCTGTAGAGTAAGATCCTTAACATATCTTTTAAAAGTACTACATTTATTATGTCATCCTAGCATATAGATCCAAAGTCATGTAACAAGCCGAGAAGTCTACTAAAAAAGCCTCCATAATGTACTTCAACCTTACCAAATACTCAAAACTGCAAAATACATCAATTGCTCTACCATGTCAAATTTTTCAATTACAACTATGAAATCAAGTCTAATTAAACCAACAAGTGGCCTTACCTGTGATTTTTTGCCTGAAAGATCAAGATAACACATTGAAATAATTTACAAGATCATTTTAATATTCTTCTAGATTTAGTAGCAACAACAACAAAAAATCCTTGTAAATTATACTGTGGAGTTCATGCCCTTCAAGCTGCACCCTTGTACTCTTGATACCATTCTCTTCTCTCCCACATCCCTCACTTCTCAAAACAAGTAAACCAACAAAAGGCCAGACAAAACCAAAATACAAAAGACATTCATTCAATATATACCGTGGCAATACAAACATTGAGCAAAACGAATACTTCCTATTCTTCAGGTGCAAAGAAGTAAAACTTTTGATCCTAATTTAAGAAGTACATGATTCTCTTCTCCCCACCCCAAAAGAGTAAAAAAAAAAAAAGTTAACATGGTTAACAACGGCTTTTAAAATCTGTATTATTTTAGAAAGCATTAGTGAAAATCTGATTTTATAAAGTACTTTTCTGGAGACAGAAATTTGAACAAAATTAAATTATTTTAACAATATCTGTAGATGAAGGAAGGTTAATTCTGAAACTGTTACTATTCAATATTTAATGAACAGATTTAATATTTACCAGCATCTCTACTTAATCATGTTATTACTCAAAATGACAAAATGTGTACTTTTTAACTTCAGCTTCTTTCTTCTTGTTGGCCTCTTAAAAGACCATTTTTCAGTGTTTTACTAGTGCAGTCAATGAAGAGCAAGCCACTGAGCCTCAATACAGTACAGAACTCCCAAATAGCCACACACAATCAAGTTACTAGGAAAACAAATATTACAAGAACCAGGCATGCACTTTGTAAAAACTCATCACCTGAAAAGGTTACATAGGATAAATATAATTTTGACTCAGTCAAGTTACTATATTGAAAAGTGCTTCATAAAAATAATCTAGTTACAGTATTCCCACATGATTCTTCCAGTAATTCAGTACCTGTTATGACAGAGAAGAAACCTGCTGATGCTGTGTGGCTCAGTCTAGTCAAATATTATCAGCCTACTGAAATATGACTCATTTATATAGTATTGAGAAAGAACAGTAAAGCTTCAGGAAGAGTCTAAGTCAAATAACACAGAAATCTTAAAGGGCATTCCCCAAAGAGACTGTCTCCTGCTTTGGAGAACTACCCTATTTCTCGCCCAATAACGAAATAAACCAATTAAAAATAGACGCAATCTTTTATTAACTACACAAGACATTTCTTTAAAAAAAAAAAAATAGAAATGTTTCCGATGAGATTACTTGCAAGACATTAAACATAAATCAGATCTCCAAACACAAAACATAGCAGCTAAAAATAGTATATCTATTTCAAAGGCTGAGGCAGAAGCCCTCCAACTGAACAAACTAAAATTAGGTCTTTTCTGTCTCTAGATCTTTAAAATGAACCTTCAACATTTATGAGGTACACAAATCAGTGTCCACATATTCTCCCAAACTAGCTGGTCAGAGAAAACCTAATTACTAAAATCTTCAGAAATATAAACCCACTGTCCTCCAAGAGATTCATGTAATGAAATTCCTCTTCATTCTGGCTAACAACCAGACTAAAAAACAATACTACTACTAATAAAGACCTTTCTCCAATTAATTTATTCCGTAAAACTCAAATCCACCGAAAAAGACCACCATACTCTTTTTCAGGAGGCAGAGACAAGAGCCTTGTACAAAAGCTGTCAGGTGGGCAGGCAGGTAGGGCTCTGTCTGGGAGACCAAGAATTCGAGACCGGAGAGGGAGGACGTGGTCACACCGGAGGGTAGAAGAGGGGATCGAGACCTAAGGGCGGCCCCACCCACAGAGATAGCTATGAGCAGAACTAGGAGGGCAACTCTCTAACCCTAAGCTCTGCCCAGATCCGCGTCCGGTTCCGCGCTCCCAGCCCCGCTCCTACCCCCAGCCCTGTGGAGGATCCGAGCATCGCTACTCCGGCACCTGCTCAACCCGGGGTCGGGGAGGAGGGGAGGCTGGGGCCACTGACAGGGCCTGCCGGCCTGACCTCGCCGCCGCCTCTGGCGGACTTGAGGGTCGACAGGAGCCCCGCGCCCGCCAGCTCAGCCACCCGCCCTACAGTCAGGGCAGGGGCCTGCCGGCGAAGCCGAGGCATCCGCTCGGGCCCTGAGCGCCGCAGCGGCGGGAAGGTCACCGGTCGCAGGAGGCCCCGACCGGGGCAGCGACGACGTCCGAGCTACCTTTGGCCTCGCAGTCGGCGCAGTACTTGTTGTCCTCCTCCCTCAGAAGCTTGGATAGGATGAGCTGGTGCTGCTCGTTCAGCTTCTGAGCCTTTTCCCGGCAGGAGCGCGTCGCCATCTCGGCAGTGGGGCGGGGAGCCCAGGGCAGCTACGGCGGCGGCGGACGCTGGCTGGAGCCCGGCAGAGGGAACGCACCTGGCGCCGCCGGGACCGCGGGCTGGCTTAGCCCGGGAAGCGGCGGCGGCGGCGGCAGCTGAAACAGGAGGAGGGGCGGCGGTGGTAGCGCCGACGTGTCCCGCCTCCTTGCCTGGCCGGCCGGCAAGCACCACCCGAGCCGGCGAGGGGAGGGGGAAGGGGAGTGGGACGCGCCGAGGCTTCCGGGTGGCGCGGAGGAAGGGACCCGGCAGCCGGGCGCGCTGCGCATGCGCCGAACGTACGGAACCCGGCCTGCCGCGTCTTTCTGCAAAAAGGGCTTCTGCCCAAGGTGATTCCTGAGAAGTCGCTGGCACTGCCTCATGCGGGTTTTCCTCCCTTTTGAGATGTGATGGTCCGCGAGGGCCTCTAGTAAAACTCTGTAATGGAAGACCTTTTACAAGGAGCTACTTTGACTTGCCCATTTGCCTTTGCTCTTGCTGGCACAACGTTGGAAATGCAGAAATACTAGCGACTGGGTGGGTTCATTTACTCATTCGAGGTTTATTCGCCCGCAGTTTAGAAGCTGGAGACACGGATGGAATAAAAGAGGAAAAACGGTCTCTTACATTTTAAGGACGAGAAATAATCTAGTAGTGACATGTATTAAGGGATAACATTTCATTGAGTGATTACTGTTACGAACTATTAGCTCATTTAACCCTTTCCCCAACTTTATGACATTGTTATCCTCATTACACAGAGGAGGAAAGTGAGGCATAGAGGAATTAAGTAACCTGCCCAGATTACAGAACTACTAGTCGGGGGGTTGAGATTCAAATCCAAAGCAGTCTTGTTCCAGAGTCTGAAACATCTGGCTGTAAGCCCTTCCATAAGGGGGAAAGTGTGACCAGGAACCCAAATACTGGACGGTGATACTGTAACAAGAAGCTGTGTAAATAGTGATCATTAATGCAAGAGAAAGAGAACTAAAGAAATAAAACACTTTTAATTGGAACCCAGACCCTAATCCAGGCTCATGAGGTTTCAACTCTGGGTGAGGCAGTTTCAATGATTTGGCATGTTGTATATTATGAGGAAGTTCTAATATGGGGCTTATACAAGCCGAATAAACAGTCGTTGCTTGCGGTGAAGCAGATGCTAAGAAAGGCAATGAGCAAGAGTCGGTCTTACACTTTTTAGTAAGGCTAATTTCTAGCCGCTGGCCCTGCCTAAAAGTGACCCTCATTGCTACCTAGCCCTGTTCTTGGCACAGGGGCTCAAAAAATGTTTGTGGAATTAAATTGAATGGATATGGCAATGAAGATGTTCAGTAATTAAACAAATTAGAGCTTAAACTGCGTAGCTCTGACAAATAGCAACTAGAGAGGTATTGGTGAGTTCAAAAGAACAGAAAAAAACCTTATGTGGGAGGGAGAATTTATGAGCCTTGTCCTGAAGATACGCTTGATTTAGATGGAGACTGGGGAGGAAGATATTAAGAAAGAGTAACATGCACAAAAGCATAAAGACCTCAAGTACCTTGGAAAACAGACTGGAACAAAAGGTACTACTTAGGACGGAGTGAAAGATAAGGCTGCATAAGTAAACTATGATAGGGTTATGGAAGACTTGGGAAGCCAGACAAAGTAATCTGGCCTTGATGCAATTGACAGTAGAAAACCTGTAGATTTTGGCCGGGCACAGTGGCTCACACCTGTAATCCCAGCACTTTGGGAAGCCAAGGCGGGAGGATCACCTGAAGTGGGGAGTTCGAGACCAGCCTGACCAACATAGAGAAACCCTGTCTCTACTGATAATACAAAATTAGCCAGGTGTAGTGGCAAATGCCTGTTTAATCCCAGCTACTCAGGAGATTGAGGGAGGAGAATCGCTTGAACCCTGGAGGCAGAGGTTACAGTGAGCCAAGATCACGTTATTGCACTCCAGCCTGGGCAACAAGAGTGAAACTCCGTCCCCCCTGCACCCCCGCCCCTGAAAAAAAAAAAAACCTGTAGATTCTTCAAGTAGGATAATAGCATAATAAAAAGGATCTTTTGGGAAAGTTAGTCCTGCAGTAACCAGTAAACAAACACCATTTTTTGAGTACCTGTCCTCCCTGCAAAAATTTTGTGCAGCACTGTAAGGACTCAGAAAACAGAATACAGGTTTACCTCCAATAAATGACCTTCAGGATGGATTGAAGGGTCACAGTGACGTCTAATAGAAATACTTGCATGCCACACATATAACCTTAAATAATACAGTAGCCACATTTTAAAACAGAAAAAGAAACATAAAATATATTTTACGAATACATTTTATTTAACTCGATGTATCCAAAATATTTTTAAGATGTGATATAAAAAAGGCATATTTTCCATTCTTGTTTTCATATTGTCTTCAAAATGCTGTATAACACAGCTCGTTTCATTTTTGAGTAGCTGAATTTATTTCTTAATAAAGAAATTATCAAAAAATTGAAGCTAAGAGTTCGAGACCCTGCTGGTCCATGGGGTCTCACTCTGTGGGCCAGCATGGTCTTGAACTCCTAGCCTCAAGCTATCCTCCCACCTTGGCCTCCCAAAGTGCTGGGATTACAGGCACGAGCCACTGCGCCCAGCCTGGAGGAGCTGAATTTCAAATGTTCAGCAGCCGCATGTGACTAGTGGATACATTATTGAATAGTGTTGTTCTCGATGGTCAGCTTAGAGGCTATTAAAATCTAAATATGAGTTGATTGTATTTTAAGGCTATAGTAGGAAGAAAGAGACATCTTCTCCAAAACATCTTGGGAAGAAAACAACATTGCATTTATTCACCAATATTTATTAAACAACTTCTATCTAGTACACTAATTATCAGAAGCTTACAGTCTACTATGAGATAAAAATATGTAAATAGAAAAGGACTACATTGAAAAGTCTGTAGCAAATATAAAGTGTTCTAGGAGCAAAAGGAACAGAACATGCAGTAGCCTGGGAAAATCTGGGAAAGTTTCACGGAGGAGGTGATGCTTAAACTTGGCTTTTAACAGATGGGGAATTTTCAAGTGAATGGGGTGGAGCGGAGAGAAAGGAATTGCTTTAAAAAACATGTATAGACTTCTGAAAGTTCAGGGTTATATGAAGTAGTGAGGATGTGAGGCCCAAGAAACCTAGAATGTGTTTGGAGAATGTGAAGGTAGGAAAGGAAACAAGATGGAGAGGTAGATTGACAACAGAGGGTTAAGAGCTTCGTAGCAAAGCAACAGAGTTTGAACCTTATGGGTTTATAGAACCAATAGAAGCTTTTACATGAAAAAATGACTTCATAAGCTTTCTTCTCAGTAACTCTCCATACAGCGGTAGTATGGAGAACATGGTGGGGAAAAACTTATCAGGAGAACAGATTACAAGACTGTCTCAATAATAGTCCAAAGAAGATATGATGAAGGCCTGCTTTTAGCAAGTTGCATAGGGTTTGGGAGAGACAGAATCAAATGATGTTTTAAAATTAGAAGAAGCAAGATTTGGCAGCTGACTGTATATGGAGGGTAAGAGAAAGAAGGTGAGAATAACATCAGGCTTTCTAAGTTGGGAGACAGGTAAATGGTGATGCCATTAACGCAGATCAAGAACTGAAGGAGTAGGCCTCTCGGTCCAGCAGTGACAGGGCTGAGCCAGCAGCACTAATCCACTAATCCTCCCAGTTCTCCATGTGCTCAGCTTCCTGCTCTGCAACCATGACACAACAGGCCATCTCCTTTGCCAAGGACCGTCTGGCTGGTGGCATTGCTGCTGCCATCACCAAGATAACTGTGGCCCTGATTGAGCAGGTGAAGCTGCTGTAGCAGATGCAAGGCGCCAGAAAGCAGATGACAGTTGACAGCAGTGCACAGGAATTGTGGACTACTTCCTTAAGCAAGCCCTCAACATCGCATTCAAGGATAACCAGACACAGCTATTCCTGGGAGTATGGATGAACACACTCAGTTCTAGAGCTGTTTTGCCCACAATCTGACCTCCAACAAGGTGGCCAGACCCACCTGTCTCTGTTTTGTGTACTTGGTGAATTTTGCCAGAATCCATCTGGTGGTCAATGTTGGGAAATCGTACACAGAGCTGGGATTCAAGTTCAAATACCTGGGAGACTGTCTGGTGAAGATAACTAAGTCTGATGAGATCTGGGGCCTGTACCGGGGCTTCAGCATCTCTGTGCAGGGCATCATCCTTTTCTGGGCTGCCTGAAGGCCTGAGGCATGCTCCCTGACTCCAAGACTACCACATCATGGTAAGACAGATGATTGCCCACACTGTGGTGATGTGGCCAACATGGCCTTCTACACCTTGGGTCCTCTGCAGACACAAAGGAGCCAACATACTGCACATGGGAACCCTCAATTGCTGAAGGAAGATTTTTAAAGAGGAAAGGGGAAAGCCTTCTTCAAGAGTGCATGGTCTAATGTTCTCAGAGATCTGGGAGGAGCTTTTAGGCCAGTCCTGTATGTGGAATTGAAGAAGAGTAAGTGTGTTTCCTCGCTAGAAATGGAAACCAAGAGAATTGTGTAGCATACTTAACTGTTATGGACCACTGACCTTTGAGAAATTTCATTGTCTTTGTCCTGGCCATAGCACATCTGTAGAGGGCTAGAGAAGGCTTTAGAAAAGGGGTTCACCATGATCATATTCAACCATTGGCACCCTGAATCCATGCATTTATTACCAGCAGTAATTATGACATCACCATGGGTCCACAAACAAGGCAGCTCCTTCAAACAGACTTGCAGTCCAGGCACTTGTAGAATCCAAATTGTGTTTAAATATTTATTTTGTATTTATTTATTTATTTATTTATCTTTGAGACAGAGTTTTACTCTTGTTGCCCATGCTGGAGTACAATGGCATGATCTTGGCTTACTACCACCTCTGCGTCCCAGGTTCAAGCAATTCTTCTGCCTCAGCCTTCCTAGTAGCTGGGATTACAGGCACCTGCCAACACGCCCAGCTAATTTTTTGTATTTTTAGTAGAGACGGGGTTTCACTATGTTGACCAGGCAGGTCTTGAACTCCTGACCTCACGCAATCCACCCACCTCAGCCTCCCAAAGTGCTGGGATTACAGATGTGAGCCACCATGTGCTGTAAATATTTATTTTTTTAAAAATCATGTCTCCCATTGTATTTGAGCACTATCTCCTCTTTTGCATGGCCAAATATTTGCAATCATGTTGTATATTGGGCATTCTTCTGCAAAACAGTAAAAAGAGGACACTGAAAAAACAAGAAAGAATAAAAGAGATAGTCCAGTTTTGGGGTCAGGGGAGAAGCAGCATTTGCTTGGGGACATGTTAAGTTTAAGATGTGCCTAGGACATCCAGCTTCATGTGTCTAATGAGACATTGTATATTGACTTATAGAACTCTGGAGAGATGTTACTGCTGATAAAAGTTATTTGGGAATTATTTGCATTTAAAGGATCATAGAAGCTATAAAAATGGATGACATTCCCCCAGAGAAAGCATGTAGACAAAGGAGAGAAGAGACCCAAAGACAAAATTCTGGGGATTGCCTATTAAATGAGGAGTGGAGAGAGAAAGGTGAACCATTGAAAAAAGCAGAGAACCAGAAGCCAGGGAAGGAAAGGTTTCCAAGAAGTAAGGGTGAACACCAACCAATGCCAACTATTCCAGAAAAGTCAATTATTTCCATTTTAGACAGTACATACAGCATGAGGTCATGGGTCTGCACAGTTCATTGTTTTCTTTCATAGCCCAACAACAAGAGAAGATAAATCATCTGATGGGGCTTCCAGAGCCTGTGATTGTCTGGAGGGTTCCATGAAATATTGAGGGAGGGATGGGGATGGTTAGAAGGGAAAAAGAAAAAAGGTACAAGGATAGGAAGCAGTACTAGAGTAAACTATTGAGTGTAAAGTAAGGAAAGTGTCCAAAGTGTGAGAAGTGAAATAGGAGCAACCAGTGATTATAGGTTTCTTTGAGGCCAGAGGTGATGTGGTGTGGTTAGGGAAAGGATGCTGACAGCTAAATAAAGAGAAGGGCTTAGTGACACCACTCAGAAGGGTGTAGTACCTTGTCCTGATGAAGTCCTGGATGTCGATGTGTCTATGGATGCTTGCTGGATGGGGAATAAAGTTGAAGGTCTATTTTTGCAGATTCTTAGAGAGATTAGGTCACTTTGACTCTAATTATTTGTTTCTGGTCAGAGGAAAAGATGAGAAACAGGTTTAGGGAGTTTGACTACAATGGAACCAGGATTTAACAGAAGATATAAGTAAAGAGGGAAAGTGATGGAGTAGGAGAATGAAGGAAAAAATTTAGGTCAGGTGAAATGGACAAGAATGAACCAAATATGTGGGTGTAGGTGGAATATCTGATAAGAGCAGTAGGTATAGACAGCTGGAAGGATGAGGGTAATAGTAATAAGAACCAGTGTTTTTCAATCTCCCACTGTGGAATAATGAAATCAATTTTATTATACTATTTTTCACATCAGGAAACATCAGCCAGGATGTGGTATTTCATGTTGAGATAACAAATAACTTCAAAATCATAATGGCTTCAGACAATAGAAGTTTCTTCTTGGTCATGCTACATGAGCATTGAGCTGGTAGGGATTCTACCCTATGTTGTCGTCACTCTGGTACCAGGCTGATAAAGTCTCTATCACTTTTCAGGGTAAAGTCAAGAAGATGACTCTTAAAGGCCTCTCCCCAGGAATAATACATATCCACTTCCACTTTTAAGCCATTGGCCAAAGCAAACCCATGAACCCTCCTAATATCAAGGGAACCAGAAGTGCAATCCTACCTTTACCTAGAAGGAGAAACCAAAATATCACTGAACAGCACAGAAACTGTGGCCCAGAGATGTTAAGTACTTGGTTTAAAGTTATCGATATCTTGGTTATCAACCAAGTATCTTGGTTGAAAGCCTAGATATTAAGTAGCAAAACTGGCTTTCAAGATTATGTCTTGTTGGCACTGAGGCCCTGGTTTTTTATAAGCTATGCTATCCTTTGGGATGGAAAACAGAGTAGAACAAGTTAGACCAATCAATAACAAAATAACAAGAGTTAAAGAGAGACCAAAAGTGTATTGAGTCAAGAGGAACACACATGTATTGAGGAAAGAGGAACATTTATTATGGAGATAGATAAACATATACACACCCACAAAAAGAGGAAACCCAGGAAAGAGCCTAGATTTTTGTTTGCTTTGCCTTTAAAAGTTACATCAGGCGGCCGGGCGCAGTGGCTCACGCCTGTAGTGCCAGCACTTTAGGAGGCCAAGGCGGGTGGATCATGAGGTCAAGAGATCAAGACCATCCTGGCCAACACGGTGAAACCCTATCTCTACTAAAAATACAAAAATTAGCTGGGCATGGTGGCGGGCACCAGTAATCACAGCTATTCAGGAGGCTGAGGCAGGAGAATCACTTGAACGCAGGAGGTGGAGATTGCAGTGAGCCAAGATCACACTACTGTACTCCAGCTTGACAACAGAGCAAGACTCCGTCTTAAAAAATATGTATCAGGTAACCTTAGTGTGTTTGTGCTTCCTAAAAACTCAGCCCAACTGGTGCACTTTTTAAATTTATGGTCAGATACCAAGGAACTCTCCTCAGTGTGGGGAGAGTGAGGTCTCTGTTGAAAATTTGCAACTTCCACACAATTCTTCCCCATCTTCCTTCAGAAGCAAGTTATTTCCAAATGTACATTATTTAAAAAGTACCTATTATATAAGAATACACAATCTCCCATTACCAGGAAAATATACTTTCCAAAATCCCAATTTCTCAACTTTTTACCCTCCAGTACAGAGACATTGAAATTTTTTGAGTGGTCATATGGGCAACCACTATCCCCAGTCACAAAAAAAAAAAAAAAAGCCTGATACAAGGAGTTAGAAGAACATATTCAACCCCTGCGGTCCTGCGGGGGAGACAGGAAAACCAACTTACACATGTATTTGAAGGCAGATACCTGATGGGACCATTAGAGGGGTATCTAGGCCTCAAGTTTGGCTATGAGAACTCTAACCATTCTTTGAAGCATTTTGTTGAAGCAGAATTAAACAACTCAGAAAATTTTCCTGAACCTGCCCTTCTTCCTTTTTTTGAGACGGAGTCTTGCTCTGTCACCCAGGCTGGAGTGCAGTGGCGTGATCTCGGCTCACTGCAACCTCCGCCTCCTGGGTTCACGCCATTCTCCTGCCTCAGCCTCCTGAGTAGCTGGGACTACAGGTGCTCACCACCACACCGGCTAATTTTTTTTTTTTTTTTTTTTTGTATTTTTAGTAGAGGCGGGGTTTCACTATGTCATCCAGGATGGTCTCAATCTCCTGACCTCGTGATCCGCCTGCCTCGGCCTCCCAAAGTGCTGGGACCCCACCAGTCGTTTGTTTGTTTTTTGAAACAGAGTTTCACTCTTGTCACCCAGGATGGAGTGCAGTGACATGATCTTGGCTCACTGCAATCTCTACCTCCCGGGTTCAAGCAATTGTCCTGCCTCAGCCTTCCAGCAGCTGGGATTACAGGTGCGCACCACCGTACCCGGATAGTTTCTATAATTTTTAGTAGAGACGGGGTTTCACCAAGTTGGCCATGCTGGTCTCAAACTCCTGACCTCAGGTGATTCACCCGCCTTGGCCTCCCAAAGTGCTGGGAAGATAGGCATGAGCCATCACGGCTGGCCCCCACCAGTCTTTTGACAGGAAGGTTGACGGCTCTCCCGATTCATCTAGTCATCCATTCAACAACATATTTTTGGCCAGGCATGGTGGCTCATGCCTGTAATCCCAGCACTTTGGGAGGCTGAGGTGGGTGGATCACAAGGTCAGAAGATTGAGACCATCCTGGCTCAACACGGTGAAACCCTGTCTCTACGAAAAAAGTGAAAAATAAATTAGCCAGGTGTGGTGGCGGGCGCCTGTAGTCCCAGCTACTTGGGAGGCTGAAGCAGGAGAATGCTTTGAACCCGGGAGGCGGAGCTTGCAGTGAGCCGAGATCGCACCACTGCACTCCAGCCTGGGCAACGGAGCGAGACTCCGTCTCAAAAACCAACAAAAACAACAATATATCTTTTAGTTATTTCCATGTTTCGAGCACTGTGATAGGTACTAGGGATAAAACTTAGTAAATAAAACAGTCATAGCCTGATCCCTCACTCCTAAAGTAGTTTATTGTCCATATTTTACAGTGAGGATCAGCTTCCTTCACTGTCACCTTAGAGATCTCCAGAGCCTATACCACTAATGCACATGGCAAGCCCTTAATAAACATTTGCTGAATGAATGAGCAAATGAAGTTCCATATAGGTGCTCACATGTAAAAACATTCAACTTCGATAAGCAGATTGAAGAAACATAACTTTTTAAGCATTTTTTTTTAAATTAGAAATAGGGTCTTGCTCTGTCACTCAGGATGGAGTGCAGAGGTGCCATCATTAACTCACTGCAGCCTCAAACTCCTGGACTCAAGGAATCCTCCTGCCTCAGCCTCCTGAGTAGCTAGGCTATAGGCACATACCACCGCACTCAGCTAATTAAAAAAAAAAAATTTTTATGGAGATGGGGGTCTCACTATGTTGCCCAGGCTTGTCTCAAACTCTTGGTTTCAAGGGATCCTCCCACCTTGACTTCCCTAAGTGCTGGGATTACAGATGTAAGCCACTGAGACTTAAGTGACTTTTTTTAAAAAAAGGGACCCTAATGCACAAAAATCCTGTTTATGTCACTCCCAGTTCACTTCCAGTCCTGGTCAAGTTATATTTTATTTCATGTTTTTGCCTTTTCCTCACTTAAGTTTAGATTTCACAGAGTTTCTGCATCTCAATTTTGAAAGATAAATTCGAAGTAATCAGAAATACACTGTCAACTTCAAGATTTAAAACAGTAACAACAAAACTGATCTGGGATGAAATTTAATCAGGTAGACTCAGCTTTCACAAATCTGACCTTGGCAGTAATTTAACTTAAGCCTGGTTATTTGAGGGAAGACGCAAAGATAAGTGAATAAGCGATTTCATCCTACTTAAGACAAAAGACATGAACACAAGTTGGAAGATATATGTTCTGGCTTTTTAAGGGTATAATAAGCATCGATTGTTTTTGTCTGCCCATAGTCCCGCCTCCCTTCTTCTAGCAGCATTGCCCCAATCCCCCTTCCCTATTGAATGCAGTTTTGAAGGAATGACTGTCAACCAAGGTCTCTGTACTAGGCATGTAACCAAATTAGGCCATACAGTGATTAAATTAGGCCATTCAAGTTTCCTCTTGCAAGTTGGGCTTGAGGGGATTAACCCAAAGACAGAAACAGCTGGAGATCATTCATCCCTGTAGCCATCAGTTTGTCTATTTCATCCTGCTCTCTTGATCTTCACGGCTACTCTAGCTCCTGTTTTTTCTGAAGACTAACTTTTTAGCTTTCCTTCAGATTCTTTGACTACCACCCATAAGTCGTCCAACGCATTCCTCTTTTGCTTGTTAAATTTTAAAAGTCATAGAACAGATTTATATAGAGCACCAACATTATTGATAGTGAGCCATGCACCATTTGATGAAAGTAGAGGGAAATGTGCTATGGTCTGAATGCTTCTGTCCCCCCAAATTTTCATGTTGGAACATAACCCCCAATCTGATAGTATTAAGATGTGGGGCCTTTGAAGGTGATTAAGTCATCTGGACAGAGTCCTAATTAATGGTATTAGTGCCCTTCTAAAAGAGGCCCAACGCTGGGCACAGTGACCCACTCCTATAATCCCAGCACTTTGGGAGGCTCAGGTGGGTGGATCACCTGAGGTCAGGAGTTCGAGACCAGCCTGGCCAAAATGGTGAAACCCTGTCTCTACTAAAAATACAGACATTAGCTGGGCATGGTGGCGAGCACCTGTAATCCCAGCTACTTGGGAGGCTGAGGCAGGAGAATCACTTGAACCCAGGAAGTGGAGGTTGCAGTGAGCTGAGATCACACCATTGCACTCCAGCCTAGGCAACAAGAGTGAGACTCCGTCTCAAAAAATAATAATAATAAATATAAAAATAAAAGAGGCCCAAGGGAGCTTGTTGGCCCCTTCCACCAGCTGAGGATGCAACAAGAAGGCCTCATCTATGAACCAGGGAATGGGTCCTCACTAGATGCCAAATCTACGAGTGCTTTGATCTTGGTCTTCCCAGCCTCTAGAACTGTGAGCAGTAAATTTTTGCTCTTTATAGGCCACCGAGTCTAAGGTAGTTTGTTATAGACGCTCAAATGGAGTAAGACAGCATGCTCTTTAAAAGTTACCTTCTTTTC
>NW_016807715.1:189056-205962 GCF_001698545.2 Rhinopithecus bieti
TAGGCCTTTAAGATTTGGTAACTTTGCTGGAATGAAACATTTTACACATGAAATTTTCCACCATTTTCACTCTTGACCTTCTTACCAAAATAGTGTATATCATCTCAGTAATTCCAAACTAAAAGTAGGATCATTTTAGGAGAAAGAGGGAAAGGAAATAGGCATAGGTTTATTTTAAATTGTTTAAAAATATTGTGTATTCGTTGCCACCTTAGGATAGGAAGAGATTTTTTTAGAACACAAAATGCACTGACCATAAAAGAAAAAATTGAAATCAGACTTTATTAAAATTTAAAATTTCTGCTCTTCAAAAGACACCATTGAGAAAAAGGCAGGCTACAGATTTGGAGAAAATATTTGTAATTTGTGATAAATACAAAGGACTTATTTAGAGAATATATAAGGAGCACCTGCAAGTCAATAATGACAAGACAATCCATTAAAATGGCAAAAGACTTAAAGAGATAGCTCAAAAAGATACATGAAGAACCAGTAATTATCATTAGTTATTAGGGAATTGTACAATTAAAAACGATAATGAAATGCCATTTTATACCTACTAGAATGACTCAAATAAAATGACTGACAATATCAAATAGTAAGTAGGTAGTGAGGCAACTAGTATTCTCATTGCTGTTGGGAGCATAAAATGTTATAACCACTTGGTCAGTTAAAGTTAAACATATACTTCTCCTGTGACCTAGCAATTCCACTCCGAGAAATGAAAAAAATATATTCATAAAAAGACTTAAGTAAGAATGTTCACAATAGCTTTAGTCACAGTAGTCAAAACCTGGAAACAAATGTTCATAAACAAGAGAATGGATAAACAAATAATGATATATTTATGCAATGAAATATTACTCATCAATGAAAAAGACAAACTAGGCTGGGCGCAGTGGCTCACGCCTGTAATCCCAACACTTTGGGAGGCCGAGGCGGGCAGATGACCTGAGGTCAGGAGTTCAAGACCAGCCCAACCAATGTGGAAAAACCCTTTCTCTACTAAAAATACAAAATTAGCTGGGCGTGGTGGTGTATGCCTATAATTCCAGCTACCCAGGAGGCTGAGATGGGAGAATTGCTTGAACCCGGGAGGCGGAGGCTGCAGTGAGCTGAGATGGTGTCATTGCACTCCAGCCTGGGCAACAAGATCAAAACTCCGTCTCAAAAAAAAGACAAACTACTGGTACACAAAACAACATAGGTGAATCTCAAAATTACTATGGGGAGTAAAAAAGCCCTACAGAAAAGAGTACATACCATATGAAAACTAATATATGGCCTTAGAAATCATACCCATAATTGTCCAGGAGGGAGAAGGATAGGGAGTGACTAGAAAGTTGTATGAGAGGAACTTTCTGGGGTGATGTATTTTATGTCTTAATGGGGGTGATGATTTACACAGGTTTATATAATCATAAATGTCATCGAACTGCATCCCTAACATTTATGCATTTTATTGTACATAAATTATACCTCAATAGAAAGAATATTGAAAAAAGACATTGGGGGACATTGTATCATACAGGTCCATTAGGAAATGGAGCATAATTTGGTTTCGTTTTTTTCCCATTATTCTTGATTCTGTGCTGAGCATTTCCCCTATCCTTCTTTGAAAGTCTACTCTTGGCCGGGCGCGGTGGCTCAAGCCTGTAATCCCAGCACTTTGGGAGGCCGAGACGGGCGGATCACGAGGTCAGGAGATCGAGACCATCCTGGCTAACACGGTGAAACCCCGTCTCTACTAAAAGTACAAAAAACTAGCCGGGCGAGGTGGCGGTCGCCTGTAGTCCCAGCTACTCGGGAGGCTGAGGCAGGAGAATGGCGTGAACCCGGGAGGCGGAGCTTGCAGTGAGCTGAGATCAGGCCACAGCACTCCAGCTTGGGCAGCAGTGCGAGACTCCGTCTCAAAAAAAAAAAAAAAAAAAAAAAAGAAAGTCTACTCTTGGCTCTTCTATGTGATCTCTAATGCATGCCAACTGTCCTTCTCTGAGCCTCTTAAAAGTTACTCCTATTCATTTTGTTCCCTCTTTGCCAGTGTTGAGTCCTCAGCCCCTTGCTTTTCTTTCCTAAAGCACATGTGCTGTATTCAGGAACTGGGCATTTTCATAGCTTCCATCATCACTTCTACTCTCAGGAACTAGCATATAGAGCCAGGAGTGGTGGCTCATGCCTGTAAGCCCAGCACTTTGGGAGGCCAAGGTAGTTGGATCACCTGAGGTCAAGAGTTCAAGACCAGCCTGGCCAACATGGTAAAACCTCATCTCTGCTGAAAATACACAAATTCACTGGGCGTGGTGGTGGGCGCCTGTAATCCCAGCTACTCAGGAGGCTGAGGCAGGAGAATCACTTGAACTTAGGAGGCGGAGGTTGCAGTGAGCCAAGATCGCACCATTGCATTCCAGCCTGGGCAACAGAGCAAAAACTCTGTCTCAAAAAAAAAAAAAAAAAAAAAAAAAAGGAACTAGCATACAGGGTTTACCCTTGCACATGACCAAAGCTACAGCCTTTGATAGCCTTGACTGCCACTCTCCCAGAGGCTCAGAGAATAGTTCCCAGGGTCTCCTTTCCGTCACCCTCTTCAAACCTTCCATCTCTGCTGAAGTCATATTTTCCATTCAGTGAGCTGCCCCCTAGATTCCACATCTCTGTCTTGATGCTTTGCACTGGCAGCTCCTCTGACTGTCTACCTAGTTTATTTGATGCCAAATCCACATTTTCCTTCTCTCCATGGTATTGCTTCTCAGGCTAT
Source organism: Rhinopithecus bieti (assembly GCF_001698545.2). Classification (NCBI taxonomy): domain Eukaryota; kingdom Metazoa; phylum Chordata; class Mammalia; order Primates; family Cercopithecidae; genus Rhinopithecus; species Rhinopithecus bieti. The sequence goes on from NW_016807715.1 coordinate 191,812, forward strand.
CTCCCTTGTTCCTCCTGGGGCATGTTGAGGGCAAGCTACGCCTGCCTCCTTACCCAGCTAAGATGTAGCTGCCATGGTAAGCCTCTTGGAGGACACACTCCATGGACTTCAAATCTCTCACATCAGGCAGGTGCCTGTAATCCCAGCTACTCAGGAGGCTGAGGCAGGAGAATCTCTTGAGCCTGGGAGGCGGAGGATGCAGTGAGCTGAGATCGCACCACTGCACTCCACCTGGGTGACAGAGTAAGATGAAGTCTCAAAAACAAACAAACAAACCTCTCATATCAGCCTCCTACTGCTGCTCCATTTCTACAAGGAATGCCTAGCTTGCTTTAGAAGTCAATCTCCAAAACCAAACTCATCTCCTTCCTTATTCAGGCTCCATCTTTGAACATTCCTGCTTCTCACATTAGTAATTTTATGATCCCAGTTGTCTGGCTTGAGACCTTAGAGTTACCTTTGATTTATTCCCAAAAAAGAAACGTCCAATAAATGACCTAATCACATCATTTCATTAAAATGTCTCCTCTAATTTAGGGCCTCTTTGTTTCCAGACTCTCCCTGACCCAACTTTATTTAATGTCATTCTTTTAGGTTCTGTAAATTTCAGATCAAAGGGCAGGGTCATTACTTGTTCATCAGTCCAATGCAGATAAAGCAGCCGAAAAGGCCAAAAGTGCCCAAAGTACTTGTGGATCAGGGACTTGAGTCTCCTTTCCTATATTCATTCATTCAACAAAAATATTTTGAGCATGGGCCATATGCTCCTCACTGGAGATAAATTCACAAATAAAAAATACACCCTCTAGTCTTAAGTACCTCACAGTCTACGGAAGAAGACAGTCATCAAATAATCACACAAAAATTGCTAGGAAAGAAAGACGTAAGGTGCTATAAGGACATGTGAAGGGGAGATTTGGCCCCAGTCATAGAAATCTTCTCAAGCAAAGAGACAACTGAACTGGCAACTAAAAGATTAATGAGGGCTAGGCATGGTGACCCACACCCGTAATCCCAACACTTTGGGAGGCCAAGGCAGGAGGATTTAATTGAGCCCAGGAGTTGAAGACCAACCAGGGAAACATAGCAAGACCATGTCTCTACAAAAAATTTAAAAATTAGCAGGGCATGTTGGCACACACCTGTAGTCCCAGCTACTTGGGAGGGTGAGGCAAGAGGATTGCTGGAGCCCAGGAGTTCCAGCCTCCAGTGAATCATGCTTGCGCCACTTCACTCCAGCCTGGGTGATAGGGTGAGACCCTGTCTCTTAAAAAAATAATAATAATAAAAGATTGATAGGAATGAACACAGTTTCTGTACTGGGGAGAGGGGTTCGAAACACATAATATTCATGTTCAAGGAAGTAACAAAAGACTTGTATTGATACTGTGACCACAAAGAGCTGCATGGTACAAGGCCAGGCTGGGGAGGTAAGAAGGGATGAAACCATACAGGGCTTTGCAGTAGTCATAAAAGCCCACCACTGAGCTCTTCCGCCACAGGGGAGCACAGGCAACCGACAGTCTGAGCCATTGCTCTCCTGAATCCGCCACTGTGTTCACACCAAGGCCATGCTTCCCCTGGGCTGCTCCCAGCCAATAACGAGCATGGGCACTGGCAGGCAGGGTGAGGGAAGGCAACTAATATAAGACAAGAGACTCCTTTAACAGCGAATGTTGCCTCAAAGACCCCTGTTGGCTTGGTCAATACTTTCTCAGAACTTTGCTGCCTCTTCCTACCCAATCTGAGCCTCTTCCTACCCAAATCCTCTTTCCTGCCCCCTCTCTTCCACAGGTGTTAGACCTGCATCACAGTCTGAAAGTTCTTCTGCATTCTCCCTCTCCTATTTATATAGACATCCCCCTTAATAAACATCTTTCAGGTCTAATCCCATCTTAGCGTCTGCTTCTTGGAGAACTTGAATTAACTCAGCTTTGTTAAATAAGATAAATTGCAATTATGGAATTATCTTTATACCAAGAGTGATAGGAAGCTGTTGGAGTATTATGAACTCTGATTGACATGATCAGATTTATGTTTTGAGGGAAAAAAAAAAAAACCTTCTTGGCAGCAGTGTAGGGAAAAGATTGGATGTAGGCAAGAGCAGATATAGGGAGACCAGTTAAGTATATTTGGCAGTGATCTAGAAGAGATGATGATAGTTGGATTAGGATGGTGGTTTTATTTATTTATTTAGAGATGGAGTTTCACTCTGTTGCCCAGGCTGGAGTGCAGTGGCATGATCTCGGCTCACTGCGGCCTCTGCCTCCCAGGTTCAAGTGATTCTCCTGCCTCAGCCTCCCAAGTAGCTGGGATTACAGGCATGTGACATCACTCTCAGTTAATTTTTGTATTTTAGTAGAGATGGGGTTTCACCATGTTGACCAGGCTGGTCTTGAACTCCTGATCTCAGGTGATCTGCCCACCTTGGTCTCCCAAAGTGCTGGAATTACAGGTATGAGCCACCTCACCCAGCCAGGATGGTGGTTATAGAGATAGTAAGAAGTGGGTGAATTTGAGAAATGTTAACAAGATCAACAAGACTTGGTAATGGACAATAGAGACAGTAAGGGAGAAGGAGGTATCAAGACTGACTCTGAAGTTTCTGCCTGTGCAGCTTAGGTGGGTGGTGCCATTCACTGAGCAGGGCAACACCCAGAGGTATGTTCTAGGGTGATCATAAGTCTGAAGTGCCTTTGAAATATACAAATAGGGCCCGACACAGCGGCTCAAGCCTGTAATCTCAGCACTTTGGGAGGCCAAGGCAGGTGTATTGCTTGAGTCCAGGAGTTCGAGACCAGCCTGGCCAACATGGCAAAACTCCATCTCTACTAAAAATGCAAAAAATTAGCTGGGCATGGTGGCATGCACCTATAGTCCCAGCTACTCGGGAGGCTGAGGTAGGAGAGTCACCTGAGTCCAGGAAGTTGAGGCTGCAGTGAGCCAAGATCGCATCACTGCACTCCAGCGTGGGCAACTGAAGTGAGACCCTGTCTTAAAAAAAAAAAAAACTGTCAGGCAAACAGTTGGATATCTGAGTCTGGAGCTCAGAGAAGTCTGGGCTGGAAGTATAAATTAGTAATTGAAAGTATAAACATGGCCAGGCGTGGTGGCTCATGCCTATAATCCCAGCACTTTGGGAGGCCGTGGCGGGCAGATCACCTGAGGTCAGGGCTTCGCAACCAGCCTGGCCAACATGGTGAACCCATCTCTACTAAAAATACAAAAATTAGCTGGGCGTGGTGACGTGCGCTTGTAATCCCAGCTACTCAGGAGGGTGAGGCAGGAGAATCACTTGAACCTGGGAGGCGGAGGTTGCAGTGAGCTGAGATCACACCATTGCACTCCAGCCTGGGGGACAAGAGCAAGACTTCATCTAAAAAAAAAGAAAAGAAAAGAAAGTATAAACATGGTAATATATACATATATTTTTTGAGATGGAGTCTCACTCTGTTACCAGGCCAGGCTGGAGTGCAGTGGCACGATCTTGGCTCACTGTAACCTCCGCCTCCTGGGTTCAAGTGATTTTCCTGCCTCACCCTCCCGAGTAGCTGGGACTACAGGCACGTGCCACCACACCTGGCTAATTTTTGTATTTTTAGTAGAGACGGGGTTTCGCTATGTTGTCCAGGATGGTCTCGATCTTTTGACCTCGTGATCTGCCCTCCTCAGCTTCCCAAACTGCTGGGATTACAGGCGTGAGCTACAGCACCCGGCCTAAACATGGTAATATATTATCACAATAAAGAAGCTATGGAAGTAGAATAAATCACGTGAGGAGGAATAACTGAGTAAAAACAGAAGATGGCCTTGGATTGCGCCTTGAGGAACATCAATGTTTATTAAGTATTGATATAAGCCAAGCATGATGAACTTGCACAGGTGTCTGAAAAGGAGCTCCCCAGAGAGACAGGTGAAAATCTTTCATCTTAAAATTTGTATCATTTATTTACTGTTATATAACAAACCACTTAGTAGCTTAAAACAACAACTTAGGCCAGGCTCAGGAGGCAAGCAGAGATCAAACTTAGTAGCTTAAAACAATGACCATTTTACAGCTCACAATTCCATGGGTCAACAATTATGGCTGGTCTCAGCTAGATCGCTCGTCTGTTGTCTCACCTGAAGTCACTTATGCGATTGTAACTTTCTGGTGACTCAACTGGGGCTGGCTGATTCCTGATAGCCTCCTAAGTCTCATGCCCGAGCCTGGATAATTGGAATGACTGGCACAGCCAGGCCCCTCTCTTCATTTTGTTTTCTCTCTCCCGGAGGAGACTAGCCTAAGCTTGCTCACACAGCAAAAGCACTATTACAAAAGACAAGGCCGGGTTCAGTAGCTCATGCCTGTAATCCCAGTACTTTGGGAGGCATAGGCGGGCAGATCACCTGAGGTCGGGGGTTCAAGACCAGCCTGACCAACATGGAGAAACCCCACCTCCACTAAAAATACAAAATTAGCCAGGCATGATGGCACATGCCTGTAATCCTAGCAACTCGGGAGGCTGAGGCAGGAGAATCATTTGAACCTGGGAGGCAGAGGGTGCAGTGAGCCGAGATCATGCCTCCATTGCACTCCAGCCTGGGCAACAAGAGCAAAACTCCAACTTAAAAAAAAAAAAAAAAAAAAGAGAAAACCCAATACACTAATAGGGTTGATATCCTATTGACCAAATAGGCTGATATCCTATTGACCAAAGCAAGTCATATGTCCAAGCTCAGAGTAAACTTGGGAGGCAATGATATAAAAGCAAGGATCATGGGATGAGTGATTCCTCAGGAGTCATGAGAAGTAAGAAACCACCATGGCAATTATGAACCTACAACGATTTGTTTCCCATCAAGTCTAATCTAAATTACTTTCCACCATAGGATACTATTCAGTGTTCTTTCTATCAGGCTAGTTCTTTCCTCATGCTTCATTCTTGCTGTGACCTCTATTTGAGATTCCTTCTCCATGTCCCAGCCTTCTCTATCTGGTGAATTTTACCCATTTTTTAAAGCTCATCTCATCTTCCACATTTTTGTTCATTTTACTCTATCAGCCTAGAACACTGCGCCCTACCCTCCTCTCCAGTCCTAAGGCTACGCCAACATCTGGCCGATTCTAATCTCAACTTCCCCATGAAGACTTCTGAAATGGCTCCAGCCTTCATGGATCTGCCTTGTCTATATAGTGATCTAATAATTATACCAAACAATTTTGAACTTAATTATGTGTATTTTATACTTTATGTAATTATGTATATTTTGTATTGTTGGCTTTAAATATACCTCTTTTCTACAAGTGGATTGCAAATTTCTTGATGAAAAATACTATGTCTGATACTTCTTTAACATAATGGCATATAAAGATGAATAGTGTTCTCAAGAATGTTACTGTCCAACAGGGGAGACCTGCCCCACCCCCAAGTAAACAGGTGATTTTAATAGAGTACAGGTGCTATTTCAAGCATAAGTGCAGGATGCTGTGAGAAAATGGTGAACAGGTTCTAAATTTGTTGCTGTTGCTAGTATCTTTGGGGTTTTTTGGTTTGTTTTTATTTCTTAGTGGGACAGGATGTGGTCAGGGAGGCTGATGTCTAACCTGAAAGTCCAATGACGGCTTAGCCAAAGGAGGGCGGGGCATGGAGAAGGAGTTTCAGTCTGAGGTTTTACTAAGAATGTAGGTAAAGAGGAAAAGAGATGTCTCAGTTCTTTAAAAACTCCAAGTACAGGACTTAAAAGCTGGGGAATAGTGAGAGAAGAGCAGTAGTGAGATTGGATGCCAAGGGCTTCAGCCCTGGAAACTCCTTCCATGTTTGATATGGTCTGAATTGTCCCTCCGAGATTCCTGTTGAAACCTAATCCCCATTGTAGTGTGGGGCCCTTGGGACAGTGATTAAGTCATGAGGGCTCCACCCTTATCAATAGGATAAGGGTAGTAATACAATCAGCCTGAGGGAACAGAGAGCCTCTTCGACCATGTGAGGACACAGAGAAGCCACCATCTATGAGCAACAAGCCCTTACTGGACACCGAATCTGCTGATGCCTTGATCTTAGACTTTCCAGCTTCCAGAACTGTGAGAAATAAATTTATATGGTTTATAAATTACCCAGTATAAGGTATTTTTGTTACAGCAGCCCAAATGGATTAAGACAATGCTCTTTTGTGTTATTCATGATGCTTTTTTGGAGGTAAATATTGGCCCAGTGTCAGTAGGGCATTGAAGGAACCTCCTAATCCGAGGTCAGGATACATGAGAGGGGGTCCTCATGGTCACATTTTCTCAACTGCCAGACTCCTGTACTTTATCCTGTCATTTCTGTACAATACTGAAAGAAAGGCCTGCAGAAAGACTTTAGCTCTAGCCTCTACCTTGAAAAATTAATGAAGACATCTGTGAAAACAAGAGGTCAGGGTTACTGCTCTCTCTTGCCTCAACGTGTAAGATTGTGTGAAATCACATAGTTGAGTGACAGTGATTGCAATGGGCCCAATCTCCAAGAGTGATAAAAAAAAAAAAAAATCCTGGGCCTTGTTCCTACGCAATAGTCACACTATAACACTGTGGTTCATGAAACATAATTTTATAAGCAAGTCACCAAACAAATACTTCTCTGTATGTGATTTTTAAATAAAAATAGCTATGATCCCCAATCAATGTACAATACTAATTAGTCCCTTCTCAAATCTTATAAATGGTTAATCAACCTTATTTTAGAAAAGGCCAGCTGTTTTGCAAAAAACTCATGAGAAGAAAAAGACAAAAATAAGTTTACTCCACCAAGCTGATTTAATGTGGGCTCCCAGGGAGACGGCAAGCATTTCAGTGATGTGTCTAACACAGAATTTTCTTTAGACATTTCTGAAGCTCTAATAAGCCAGATCCTGCTGTGGAAGTAAATTAATCCCAAATACAAGTTAGGCATTTTGCAAAGTGCATTAACTCCTTCAAGTCCCCCAATCACAAAATCTTCTGGAACGCCCATTAATAGGAGATCGGATTGAATAGAGGGCAAGTGAAACATCTCTAGTTAATGGTCATTTGGGAAAATCTAAATGTGCTCCCAAATGACGTCCTGTGTTTCCATTTAAATAGTTTGGAGGTGAAAGAAAATAGTTTATTTATCTGTCAGGGATCATCATTCTGTTTCCACTCTGAGTTCTCTCCTTCTATTATTAATTCAGCAAATCATACAATAGCTGAACATTTACCTTGCCTCCCTGCTAAGAAATTCTCAGGCATTTTCAACACTGAGGTCATATAACAAAAAATAAGCTTATAAAGGTAATTTCCTGTGAGGTTAGCTTTAGTATTTTTTCACCTTTCACGTTCTAATCATAATTTTGTTTATATACAATGGTCACAATAACTAAGACTCAAACGGGTCAGTGACTCACCTATTTGTGTTTGTAAAAAAAGAGAAACAGGCAGAAAAGTTTAATATGATTAAGTTTCATTTAATTTCAGTAATATTTCAAGTGGAAAGGCGTTCAGTTAGGAATCTGTATGTAGTTATATAAAATCACAAAAAAGGGCCAGGCGCAGTGGCTCACGCCTGTAATCCCAGCACTTTGGGAGGCTGTGGTGGATGGATCACCTGAGGTCAGGAGTTTGAGACCAGCCTGGCCAACATGGTGAAACCCCGTCTCTACTGAAAATACAAAAATTAGCCAGGCATAGTGGTACACACCCATAATCCCAGCTACTCGGAGGCTGAGGCAGGAGAATTGCTTGAACCTGGGAAGCGGAGGTTGCAGTGGCCAAGATCGCACCACTGCACTCCAGCCTGAGTGACGGAGCGAGACTCTGTCTAAAAAATAAAATAAAATAAAATCACAAAAAAGAAACAACTTAAACGTTCAGAAATAGGTAAGAGGAAAAAATCACATATGTCAGAGCCCCATAATGGACTACTGTATAAATATTAAAGTGATATTTATGAAGAATGTATATGTCATGTAATTATATGATTACAATTACATTCTGATTAATTGGCAGAGTAAAATTCTGGAAGAAAACATATCAGGCCGGGCGCGGTGGCTCAAGCCTGTAATCCCAGCACTTTGGGAGGCCGAGACGGGCGGATCACGAGGTCAGGAGTTCGAGACCATCCTGGCTAACACGGTGAAACCCCGTCTCTACTAAAAAATACAGAAAGCTAGCCGGGCGAGGTGGCTGGCGCCTGTAGTCCCAGCTACTCGGGAGGCTGAGGCAGGAGAATGGCGTAAACCCGGGAGGCGGAGCTTGCAGTGAGCTGAGATCCGGCCACTGCAGTCCAGCCGGGCGACAGAGCGAGACTCCGTCACAAAAAAAAAAAAAAAAAAAAAAAAAAAAAAAAAACATATCAAAATGGTAACAGTAGTAGACTTTGAGAGAAGAACCTGTAATATTTTTCTCTACATAACAAAATTTCAAAGTTTCAACAAAAGAGTATGGCCAGTTTTATAAATGAAAAAATTCCACTTTTAAAAACAAAAATCCATCTTAAAAATTTATATTTTACTACAACCAAACTTAGTGACTGTAGTACCTATAGTGCTTTTACAGTTTACATGCCACTTTTACATTTATTCTCTACTGTCTATTGTAATTGAGACCGTAGCACACCACTTATTTCATACCACGTCAAGCTAGTTGTATTCCACTTTTCATATGATATTAAACCTGGCCAATGTTTTAGTAGACATAGGATAATTACCAAATGTAGTTTTCTTTATGATTGCTCATAAAATACACATTATAGATGTAGTAATGAAAAAGCTTATGGAAATCATTATATTGAAGTATTTTAAAACCCTCAAAGTGCTACATTCCTTCCCCACTGATTCCTCACATAACATTTTAAACCTTTAAAACTCTCCCTCAAGCCAACACACAGAACTCTCCCACTCTCCCACTTGCTTCCCTCCAACTTTCCAGAAAAGGAAAAAAATAAGCTGAGTATATCAGGCCCGAACTCCCTCAACATCCCATCCTCACACTCGGGTTCAACTACATAATTTTCAGGGCTCAATGTAAAATGAAAATGCAGGGCCCATTGTTTGAAAAAGCAAGAGAAACTGCAGTTAAAAGTAATAAAATATACAATTTTTTTCCCTTAACAATATTTCATTACATACAAAATAATATTTTGGGTGTCAATTTTATATAATATAATAACAATATTTTATTAATGTGACATTTTAATCACAAGATTTTCTGGTACACTTCTCTGCAAATTTATTAGATTGTCAAAGTTTTTAGTTTTAGCAATTTCATTTTCAATGCATATAATTGAAAGCAATATCAATTCTTTTAAAATGAAAGTTGGCAAGTAATTTTTGATAATTCTTAATTCTGAGAAGAATGTGTTGATGCAACTGTTGTTGGTGCTGTTAAGTTAATGTTTTTAAGCTGTAACAACATTGAGACACATATCTGATAAATTTTGAAATATAAGTTTTAGTATATCTAGAGCTCATGATTCTCGGGGAACAATTTTTCCAAAAAGATTTAACACTTCATACAAATCAGTTTTGTGTTGAGTATGATTTTTGTTTTAAATGTAAATTTCTACAATGATAATGTAATGGATATTTGCTTGGCAGTGTTGCAGTAGTTAAAAACCAGAGATTCTGAACTCTGAAAGATTCTATTAAGTCAATGATATGCTTAACTGCAATGTTCATGTCTAACACTTCTATTTTGCAATAATTTATTTACAAAGTTTGCCTCTTGAGTACCAAGATTTCCTCTCCCAGGGTTCATGCTGGACAGTTAATACTTGTGCAGATGCCACAGAGCTGGGATCCCGGGACAGACATAAACTGGCCTCCCTCTGCAGATCCTGGGGCTGCCTCATGCTGAGCCTGCTTCTCTCCCAGGGCTGGGGCCATGGCCACGACCACATTGCTTTTGCTGCTCCTCCCACCATCACACCTGCCAATCTGGACCCAAGTCACAGCCCCTACCACCCCTTCAGGTTTCTGTGGCTCCTCAGACTGCTTCAGTTGCATACGTGTATGCCAGGCAGCCAGGCCTAAACTTGAGTGTATGTTTGCTGCTGCCAGGCATATCTTCTTTGCTCATGCATGTGTTCCATTGTCCCCTGGACTTCACTTACAAAACACAAGTTCAGAGACAACGTTATTAAGAATTTCAAAGTGGCCACAGCAGATTAAATCAAGCCTCTTCTGAGAGTGAGCCCTGTGCAACTGCAAAGGCTACACTACCAAGAAGCTGGCTGGCCCTGCTCACACCTACACATTTACCTGTCCCCAGCCTTTCTCTTCTCAACTAACTCTTCTTTCTCTTGATGCAATCCTCTCCCATTACCTGAAAGATCTTGCTTCTTTCTCTCTAGTCATCCCTTTTCTCTCCTGTGTTTGTTTGTTTGTTTGTTTTTTCTTTGAGATGGAGTTTTCTTCTTGTTGTCCAGGCTGGAGTGCAATGGCACCATCTCGGCTCACTGCGACCTCCACCTCCTACATTCAAGCGATTCTCCTGCCTGAGCCTCCCAAGTAGCTGGGATTACAGGCTTCTGCCACCACATCCGGCTAATTTTTTGTATTTTTAGTAGAGAGCATGTTTCACCAGTTTGGCCAGGCTGGTCTCAAACTCCTGACCTCAGGTGATCTACCCACCTCAGCCTCCCAAAGTGCTGGGATTACAGGTATGAGTCACCATGCCCAGCCTCTCTCCAGTATTTTTAAATTATCAACTTATTCTTTACTGATACCTTCTAGATAGCTGTGAGATACTCAAATCTCTCCATCTTTAAACAAGTACATACAGAACTTTCTCCTTCCCTTTGAAGTCAGGTACTGGAATACTAGACTGACATCATTGTTTTGCTTTCTGACTTTTTCCTTTATCTTCCATCAGACTTCTATACTCAAAACTTCACCAAAATTTGTTTTGAGCAAGGTCACCAAAGGCTTCTTGACTTCTAATACAAAGGACTCCTTTAATTTTTATTATGGACTAAATGTTTATATTCTCCTCCTCTTATCACCAAATTCATATACTGAAGCCCCAACCCCCAATATGAAAGTATTTGGAGATGCAGCCTTTGGGGAAGTAATTAGATTTAGATGAGGTTACGGAGCTCGGACCCCATGATAGGATTAGTGTTCTTATAAGAAAAGGAAGAGAGACCAGAGCACTGTTTATTACTTCCAACCACGTGAAATCACAGCAAAACAGGGCTGTCTGCAAGCTGGGATGATCATTTCAAGGTACTAAATCAGTAGGCACCTTGATCTAGAACTTCCTAGTCTCCAAAATAAAATAAAAGTGAGAAATAAATGTCTGCTGTTTAAACAACCCAGGCTATGGCATTTTGTTATGGCAGCCTGAGTTGACTAAGCGAATCCTTTTACTTGGTAATTCCTCTTTCTTGAAATTCCTCCTTTAAATTCTGAAACACCACCCTCTCTTTGTTCTCATTTTACTTCCAACCATTTTGACTGTTCATGGCTCCTTTTCATCTGTGCATACTTAATGCTATCCTTACATCGTTTTTCTCCTCCCTTAGCGTACTGTTTCTGAGAAATCCCAATGCCCACGCTAGAACAAAGTGATATGTGTTCAAATAACTTCTGAACTCATACCTTCAACCCAAACCTCTCTCTGAGCTCCTGACCCATAAAATTTAGAGCTTCCTGGGCATCTTCACTGTGATATCCCTGGATACCTGGAACTCAGCCTATCCAAAAGAATCTCATCTCCCCTCTATACTGGTTACACTCATCTTTACTTTTTGAGATGAAGTTTTGCTCTTGTTGCCCAGGCTGGAGTGCATTGGTGCGATCTTGGCTCACTGTGACCTCTGGCTCCCAGGTTCAAGTAATTCTCCTGCCTCAGCCTCCTGAGTAGCTGGAATTACAGGCACCTGCTACCACACCTGGCTAATTTTGTATTTTTAGTAGAGACGGAGTTTCTCCATGTTGGTTAGGCTGGTCTCAAACTCCGGACCTCAGGTGATCCGCTTGCCTAGGCCTCCCAAAGTGCTGGGATTACAGGTGTGAGCCACCGCGCCCCAGCCCATTAAGCCCATCCTATCTCAGGTAGTGGCACCACCATCCAAATGCACCCAAATCAGAAAACAGAGGCATCCTTGACTCCCTCCTTTCCCCATATTCAATGATATACCAAATCTAGGGATTCTGCATTTTTAAGATTTCTTGGCTTTGTCCCCTCTTTCTCCCTCTCCATAGTTCTTCCCTTAGTTCAGGCCTTTGTCATCTTTCTCCAAGGCTATCACAATAGTCTTTTTTTTTTTAACTATTCCTCCTGCTCCAGGGGTGTGCTCTATATACCTTATCTTCCGTTTTGCTCTAAGAGTGATCTTTCTAACACAAATCCGCTTACATTTTCCTCCACCTAAGACTTTTCAATGACTCCTCATTGCTGCAAAATAAAGTTCCATGCTGCTTAGTGAATAATAGAAGACCTTCCATATCCAGCCCCTGTGAATTTCTCCAGCTTTATCTTTTCCATCCCTTGCTCTCACTATGTTAAACTACTAGCAGTCCTCCAAATATATCATCTTACTCTGTCTTGCTTTTATTTTCTTTTGCTGAGAAAGCTTCACCTTATTCTCATACCCTCGTATTCTCCTCTACACACTCAGGGCTTCTCAAATGGTCTGCCATGCACCACTAGTACATGAGATATAAAAGTACTCAGTCTTTGGAGCAGTCAGAGAAGAGCTGAGGGTGGCCCAACATGGTAAGAAATGGGCAAATTTTCTAACAGTTTGGATGTGAGAAAAAAGAGGAGTCAAGATGACGCCGAGGTTTTTCGGCCTGAATAGTGGGAAGAGTGGAGTTGCCATCAACCTTGGAGGAAGACTGGGTGGCATAAGTTTGGAAGAGCAGATAAAGTGTCAGTTTGGGATATGGTAGATTTGAGATGCTGACTAGATGGTTATATATAAGCTTAGAGTTCAGGGGACAGATCTGGACCAAAGGCAGAATCTAGGAATCATAAACATATATGAGGCATTCAAGTGGCTGGATCAGATCACCAAGGGAATGAATGGAGGTAGAAAAAGAGAAGTCCAAGGTCTGTGCTCTTGAATGTTCAGAAGGAATAGCCAGTGAGATAAAAGGAAAATCAGAAGACTGTGGTGTCCTGGAAGTTAAGTGAAGAAATGGGTTTGAAGATGAAATCCCTGACAGATGGAGTAAAATGAGGACTGAGAATAGACGAGATTTTGCAATATGGAGCTTCAGTGGAGTGGTGGTAAGGAAAGGCCGATTAAAGAGGGTTCAAGAGAAAATGGAAGGAAATTTAAAACAGTGAATATTTTATCAACTCTTTAACAATTTTCTTTCTATAAAGGGAAAGAGAAAGAGGGTAGTAGCTGGTGGAGGGAGCAGGATAAAAAATGGTGTTTTTTAAGATGGGAGAAATTACAACATATATTGTATAACGAAAGAAAAATCAAGAAAAGAGTTGAAGAAACAGGGGTAGATGGGAGAATTGCTGGAGCGTTGTCCATGAGTGGTGAAAATGGCAGGTTTTGGAGCAAGTGGAGGAGCAAGGAGCACAGCAAGGGCATCACAGGGTCAGCACACAAGTGCACAGACACTGGGGGTTAGTGATAGGTGCAGACTTAGGGAAGCTCTCTTCTGATCGCTTCTATTCCTCAGCCAAGCATACAGAAAAACAGCTAATAGTTAGCTAGGAGTGAAAATCCAGGAGAAGGTAAAGATTTTTAGGAGAGATGAGAAGGTACAGTCACCAGGAAAGGTGAGAGAGTAATTTTGATGAGAGAAATATAATACCACTGCTGAGCAGAATTACAGGCATTCTTGAGCTTCCGAGTTTAAATTTAATATAAAACTAGTTTAGGCCGGGCGTGGTGGCTCACGCCTGTAATCCCTGCCTTTTGGGGGGTTGAGGCAGGAGGATCACCTGAGGTCAGGAGTTTGAGACCAGCCTGGTCAGCATGATGAAACCCCATCTCTACTAAAAATACAAAAAATTAGCTGGGCCTGGTGGTGCATGCCTGTAATCCCAGCTACTTGGGAGGCTGAGGCAGGAGAATCGCTCAAACCTGGGAGGCAGAGGTTGCAATGAGTAGAGATTGTGCCACTGCACTCCAGCCTGGGTGACAGAGCAAGACTCCATCAGGAAGGAAGGAAGGAAGGAAGGAAGGAAGGAAGGAAGGAAGG
>NW_016807715.1:206291-215839 GCF_001698545.2 Rhinopithecus bieti
GGAGGGAAGGAAGGAAGGAAGAAAGAGAAAGAAAGAAAGAAAAGAAAATAGTTTAATAGTTTAGTTGGATGTTTTTCTCCAGCCATATTTGGGACAAAGGGGAAGTATATGGAGAGTTCTATTTAAATAATGTTGGGCTTTGCCAAATGAGCATGAAAAAGAGATGGGGCAAGGAAGTGGAAGCTATATTCAAGGGGATGACTGTGATTGATCAAGGAATTTAAGCTAGATAAGGAGGAGATTGAAATAAGAGTGAGAGATATGAGAAGGTGGTAAGTGTGGTGTTAAGAATTGTTGGGATTGAGATACTGGCGTGAATAACTAGAAATCTGGAATGTGGTGATCAGAAAGTGGAGTGCTTGAAATTGAAATTATTGGAGTGCAGCATCTCATAGATATTCTCTATCAGCCATAGTGATCCTTTAAACTTTGTGTAGTTTTTCTGTATATCAATTATACCTCAATGACGCCATTAATACAGATACACAAGATCATGCTCATTTCCTGTTCAAAATCCTCCAATGACTTCCATCACATTTAGAATAAAATCCAAATACTTCATCATTGCTTACAAAACCCTACATGATCTGATCTGAACTTCCTTCCCCCACTCCTCCTTTGAACCTTATCACCTACCAAAAACTCCTTATAAATTCTTAATAACACTTTATTTTAAAACCAACTCATACTTTGTAGCTGAGTAAACTTAGGCAATCTAGTTAGCCTTTTTGGATCTCACTGCTGAAGGCAGTAGTACTTTTCAAAGTAACGTACTTAACCTGATACAATGATGTTCAAGGAGGGGGCCGTGAGGTAGGTGTTAAAATATTATGTGCCAATTTCATCTACTTACTTTTCTTTTGTATGATACTGGACTATTCTTGTTTATGAATTATAAATTGTAATATCTGCCCTTATGTGGAAGAGGTTTCTTAGGAATTGTTTTGTAAATACATGTGTCAGTTAAAGTATCAGGCATGTTCATCCTGCATTTCTGTTTCACAGCACTACCATGGAACCCAGTTGTTAGGCTAGGTGCTGGAGATAATACAATTGCCCTATCCTTAAAAACTGAGTGAGAGGGAAATGTTAACAGATGATTAGAATATTTAATAAGAGACATATGTCCAAGATACAGAAGAGGTAAGTGTTGGGATATCAGGAAAGATTTTCTAGGATGTGCGCAATGACTCATGCCTGCAATCCCAACACTTCAGGAAACTGAGGTAGGAGGATTGCTTGAGGCCAAGAGTTTGAGACTGGCCTGGGCAGCATAGTGAGACCTCCACTATCTCCATTAAAAAATGAAAAAAAATTGGCCAGGCACAGTAGCCCATGCCTGTAATCCCAGCACTTTGGGAGGTTGAGGTGGGCAGATCACGAGGTCAGGAGTTCAAGACCAGCCTGGCCAATATGGTGAAACCCCGTCTCTCCTAAAAATACAAAAATTAGCTGGGTGTGGTGATGCACACCTGTAATCCCAGCTACTCAGTAGGCTGAGGCAGGAGAATAACTTGAACCCAGAAGGCAGAGGTTGCAGTGAGCCGAGATCATGCCATTGTACTGTGACAGAGCAAGACTCTATCTCAAAAAAAAAAAAGAAAAGAAAAGAAAAGAAAAGAAATTAGCAGGGCTTGATGGCACATATGTTTAGTCCTAGCTACTCAGGAAGATGAGGTAGAAAAATGGCTTGAGGTCAGGAATTCAAGGCTGCAGTGAGCTATGATCACACCACTGTACCCCAGCATGGGCAACAGATAAATATCCTGTCTAAAAAAACATTTTTTTTAAAGGAAAGGTTTTTAGAACAGAAATAACTGAGCATGTTAGTGAAGATAAATAACAGAATACATTGCAGAGGAACATTCATGCAAAGAACACATTTACAAACATGAAATGTTGTATATTCAATATTTGTCTATTTAAGAAAATGAAAGCAATTTTGTATTACTGGAGTCAAGTATAGGCAGTAGAGGGGTAAGGAGGCAGGGTGAGGGGAGACATTAGGAGGTAAGGTTAGAAGAACTCTTAGAAGTGGTTTATTCCAAATTCCAGCCCAATATGGGGGTTTCTTCTAGACTCTATAGCTGCACTCTCCAATATGGTAGCCACTGCTCTATGTAGCTGTTTACATTTCAGTTTCAATCACTTAAGATAATTCAGTTCCTTGGTCATATTCAACTGGTCATGTTTCAAGGGCCTTTTGTACCATGTGACTAGTGGCTACTGTATTGACAGAACAGAAATGGGACATTTTCGTCACCACACAAAGTTCTAGTGGTCAGTGCTGCTCTAGAGTATCCCTGACAGGTGTCCATTTATCTTCTGCTCAAATGGTGGGGAAATGGCTACTTTCCAAGATAGTATATGCTAAGATAGTCTATGCCATTTTTATATAGGTCTATTTGCCAGAACATTGTTTTAAATAATTTAACCCAGAATGTATTTCATTCCGATTTCTGTGCAACAATCCTAGCTCTATGGATAAATATAAAACAAGTTCACATTTTCTTTCACTTAATGGCTCTTTGTCTATTTTCCAACTTTTGTCCTGTCTCCCCCTTTTGTTTTCTTCCCCAGCTCAGCCCTTCTGTGCTTCCTCCCATGACTGTTTCCAGATTCCGTTTCGATGGCCCTCTTCCATATTTCTCCTAGACTATGTTTTCCTAAACTGAACACTTTATTTCAGTTGTGGTCTGATCAGCAGAAAACAGAACTACTACCTTCCTGTGCTGCAAGCATTTTATTTCCATATATGGAACCTAAGTTTATTTTGCCTTTTTTTTTTTTTTTAAGCATCTGTCATTCTGCTGTGCATATTAAGCTTGTTGGCTGCTAATATCTCACTGTATTTTTAACACAAGTCACTGTTGCAGTGAGTCTCTCTGAGCCTGTATCAGTCAAGCAACAATTTTTTTTTTTTTTTTTACAAACCTATGTTTAATTTCTTGTTGTTCCCGAACGTTGGTTACATACTCCACGGAAAAAGAATTGGTAAAGGACAGCAAAAGAGTGAAAAAACTCCGAGAGGTAAAAAATAATTCAGAAATAATATGATTTATTAAATCTGTCTCATAAAAATATTAAATTGGATATAGAGGAAAATATAAAATATAGAAGTGATAACCTTTGGCATAAAATGGTAATAAAATTACCAACAGAAAATGGGCTGACAATAAAGTACTCTTTTCCATAAATGACTTTTAAACCCTCCTTAGGTTAACGCATGTGCTGAATTATTAAGCAAGACTGTATTTCTTTGCCATATTAATACCTCTTTGGTGCATTTGAGTTTTAGTTCATCTTTGGGGATACAGATATATGTGTGACAGTGTACTCACCAGTTGCATGGGAATGCATACGCAGTGTTCTGTCCCTGCACCTGGAAGGCCCTCAGGAACCGCTCAGGGTTAGCTCTGCTTCACCTTCAGTCTTTACCTTACCACGAAAAAACTCCCTTTGTTCCTCTCCTTTGGAACCACATGTAGGCATTCCTAACCATTAATTAGAGTTATGAGTTATTAAAGTTGCCCTTTGATTAGGCCATCTCTCTCTACTCTTCTTGTACCAACCTTTAAAATGACAATTCCCCCCAAGCAAGATGGAGTGGTATATCTGTCACAGCAACCATGAATCTCTGAGGTCCCAGTAACTTAAGTACCTCAAACCTTATCCTGAGTATTTCTGTACCACTGCATGATCCTAAAATTGCATATTTGACAAACACTTTCATCTCAGATGTTTGATTGAGGTGCCAGTTTACACACTTTAGTGAGCAATGTATCCCCAGTATGTTCTAAGCCAGTAGGCCTGTGGTGGCTTCTCAGTTCTATCTCCTCAGAAAACGCTAAAACCTAATAATTGAATATATCTATCTATTGTATCCTTTTTAAGATGGTTTCCATACATAATCTACATATGCTGAATAAGTAATTGATGTTTAGTGAAATAAATAACTCCCTGGACTTGGCAAGCCTCTTCATATCCATTATCTCACTAGATCCTTCCAACCTCTTAGGAGACAAGTAAAGCAGAAATAATTCCCTCTTTATATAAGAGGAATTTTAGGTTCAAAGACATAAAGTCATTTTCTCAAGGTCATACAGAAAGTAAGTGGTGAGCCAGGATTCAAACCTCATATGAAGAGCAACACGCTTTCTAGTCCACCGTGATGCCTTCAACCTTCTCACTTATTTCCAGAAACTGTCCTTTGTAGATGATTCATTTTATCTTAGAAAACAATAGCCAGACTTGTCCTGTGGTACATTCTATGACATCCAATCCTGTGAGATAAAACTAAACACAAGGTTTTTACAAAACAGTCAGCAGCACTCAAGTTTCAAAACACATTCATCACCATTTTCTAATATTCGTACCTCAATTTGTGATGGATTCTTGGACAATTTCTTTTGAACAGCTTCACAAAGTATGATGAGAAAACAGAATTTTGAGCCTGGAAGAGACTTTTATCTTTTAAACCTTTTAAAATTAGCTTTTGTAATTGAAAAGTTTATATGTGCATACAGAGAAGATCCAAATAGGGTTAGAAAGTATATATTTTTCTAAACACACAAAAAAGCCCCTCATCCTAATTCCTTAATTTTCCTCCCCAGAGGCAATTTATAGATACTCCCAAAATTGTCTAATTTTGTAATTAGCACACACAGAATGTAACTGCAAATGGAAGCATGCTGTACACACTATTCTGTATCTTGCTTTTTTGTTGTTTAAAAATATTTTTTAGGCCAGGCACGGTGGCTCATGTCTGTAATCCTAGCACTTTGGGAGGCTGAGGAGGATGGATTGCCTGAGCTCAGAAATTTGAGATCAGCCTAGCCAACATGGCAAAACCTATATCTATTAAAAATACAAAAAATTAGCCGGGCGTGGTAGTTCGAGCCTTTAATCCTAGCTACTCTGGAGGCTGAGGCACTCAAGTCTCTTGAACCGGGAGGGGGAGTTTGCAGTGAGCCGAGATTGCTATACTGCACTCTAGCCTGGGCTAGAGTGAGAATCTGTCTCAAAAAATATGTATATATTTTTTGGAGGGTGTTTCTTAGCAGTACATTATTTTCCTTTGCTGTATAGTATTCTATATTATAATTTATTCAACAAGTCTTCTAATGATAGACTTCTTTTTGCTATATTCAGTCTTTTGCTATTATAAACAACACTGTAATAACCTTTACATATATATCTTAATTGAAGGTGGAACTGTAGGTCAATGTGTATGATTTTTTATTGTACCTATTTATCACTATAAAGTCACTATCATTGTCTACTTTAATGCTTTTTCCTGTAAGTTCAACCTTTTCTGTTTTGTTTGCTTGTTTTTGAGACGAGTCTCTCTCTGTCACTCAGGTTGGAGTGCAGTGTCACTCAGGCTGGAGTGCAACCTCCCCAATCCAGGCTTAAGCGATTCTCCTCCCTCAGCCTACCAAGCCGCTGGGACCACAGGCGTGCACCACCATGTCCTGCTAATTTTTGTATTTTTAGTAGAGACGGGGTTTCGCCAGGTTGGCTGAGCTGGTCTTCAACTCCTGACCTCAGACTATCTGCCCACCTCAGCCTCCCAAAATGCCGGGATTACAGGTGAGCTACTGTGCCCTGCCAACCTTATCTGATATTAACATTAGGGTCTCTATTTTCATTTTGTGTGATTTTGGGGCCACATTTCTTTCTTTTTCTTTTTATTTTTTATTTTTTATTTTTGAGATGGAGTCTCGCTCTGTCGCCCAGGCTGGAGTGCAGTGGTGCGATCTCTGCTCACTGCAACCTCCACCTTCTGGGTTCAAGCAATTCTCCTGCCTCAGCCTCCCGAGTAGCTGGGACTACAGGCGCCCGCCACCACGCCTGGCTAAAATTTTGTATTATTAGAAAAAGACAGGGTTTCACCATGTTAGCCAGGATGGTCTCGATCTCCTAATCTTGTGGTCCACCTGCCTCGGCTTCCCAAAGTGTTGGGATTACAGGCGTGAGCCACCGCGTCCGGACTTTTTTTTTTTTTTTTTTCTATTTTCCTTTTTCTTTTTTTCAGACAGGGTCTTGTTCTATCACCCAGGCTGGAGGGCAGTGGCACGCCCATAGCTCAGACAGCCTTGAACTTCCAGGCTCAAGTGATCCCCCCACCTCGGCCTCCCAAATGCTAGGATTACATGCATGAGCCGCTGTGCCTGGCCCATCCTTTTACTTTCAAACTGAGTCACTTTGTTTTATATGTGCCTCCTATTTGGTGCTTATATTTAGGTTTTGTTTTAAAATTCAAACAGATTTTTAATAAGTGAGTTTATCTGTTTTATATTAGCTCTGTTTTCCAATTTTGTTATGTTTTCAGTTTTAATGCTTCTTTTACTTGGTTGCTTCTCAAAAGTCTTTTCCTAAAAAGAAACATAGGAAAGATAACAAGAAACAAATGAAATTGGTCATATACAGGGCTTGGTTAGAAACGAAGTGGAAAGAGTAAAGGAAGAAACAACAGTTCTCTGAAAGGTTAAATACTGATATTTAAATGTATATGAATATTTCAATATACCAATGTTTAAATATTCAAAAAGTAAAATTAAATCAATAAGGATGGAGGAAAAAACCCAAATTGAATATAAACAAAACAAATGAACTTAATTGTGTCTCAAACGAACATTGTAACTACAGAGGGAAAAAAAACTAATCCAAGTAACTTATGAGCAGTACTTCATTATGCTAACGGTTTATAGATTAACAGTACTTTGTCTATAAACTCTCAGCATAAATTTTGCTTTTAACTGCCCACAAATATTAACGTCTATAGTTGGTTAGGCATTTCAGTTCCTTAGATTTTTTTACTTCAATTAAAGATTTTTCTTTTTAAAAATAGCTTATAATAGATAATTCATATACAATTCACCCATTCAGTGTATACTATTCAATGGTGTTTATTATAGTCAGAGTTATACAACTATCATTACTATTTTTTTTTTTTTTATTTTTTAGAAACAGAGTCTCACTCTGTTGCCCAGGCTGGAGTGTAGTGGTGCAATCTTGGCTCACTGCAACCTCTGCCTCCCAGGTTCAAGCGATTCTCCTCCCTCAGCCTCCTGAGTAGCTGGGATTACAGGCGCCCACCACCATGCCTGGCTAATTTTTTGTATTTTCAGTAGAGACAGGGTTTCACCATGTTGGCCAGGCTGATCCCAAACTCCTGACTTCAGGTGATCCACCTGCCTCGGCCTCCCAAAGTGCTGAGATTACAGACATGAGACACCGTGCCCGGCCTATCACTACAATCAATTTGGAACATTTTCATCACCCCCAAAGAAACCCCATACTCATTAGAACACACTCCCCATTTCCCCTAATCTTCCCCCTAGTTCTGGACAACACTAATGTACTTTCTATTTTTATAGATTTACCTATTCTAGACATTTCACACAAATGGAATTATACAATTTTGGTCATTTGTAACTAGTTTCTTTCACTTAGCATAATGTTTTCAGTATCTTGTTTCTCTTCATTTGAATATATAATATATTCCATTTTATATATATATCACATTTTATTTTCAAGTAATTAATTTGACATTTGGGCTACTCCCTTTTTTTTATTGTTACAAATAATGCTGCTATGCCCATTCATGTATAAGTTTTTATGTGGATGTGTATTCCTTTCTCTTGGGCATGTATTCAGGAGTAGAATTGGTAGGCCATATGGTAACTCTACATTTAACATTTAAAGAAACAACCTAACATTTTCTCAAAGCAACCACACCAATTTACATTTCCACCAGCAATGTACAAGGATTCCAGTTTCTGCACATCCTCACCAACACTTGTTTTTCTTTATTTTTTATTTTGCTGTTTTATTTTATTTTGAGATAGGTCTTGCTTTGTTGCCCAGGTTGAAGTACGGTGGCACCATCTTAGCTCTATACAGCCTCAAACTTCCAGTCTTAAGTGATCCTCCCATCTCAACCTCTCAAATAGCTGAGACCATAGGCATGAACCAACACACCTGGCTACTTTTTTTTTGAAACGGAGTTTTACTCTTGTTGCCCAGGCTGGAGTGCAGCGGCGCGATCTTGGCTCACTGCAACCTCCCCCTCCAGGGTTCAAGCGGTCTTCTGCCTCAGCCTCCCAAGTAGCTGGGATTACAGGTGCATGCCATCACGCCTGGCTAATTTTTTGTATTTTTAGTAGAGACAGGGTTTCATCATGTTGGTCAGACTGATCTCGAACTCCTGACCTCAGTGATCCACCGCCTCGGCCTCCCAAAGTGCTGGGATTACAGGCATGAACCAACGAGCCTAGCACACCTGGCTAATTTTTAAAATGTTTTGTAGACGTGAGGTCTCATTATATTGCCCAGGCTGGTCCTGAATTTCTGTCCTCAAGCGATCCTCCGATCTGGGCCTCCGAAAGTGCTGGAAATTCAGGCGTGAGCCACTATGCCTGGGCTGTTTATCTTTTTGATTATAGCCATTATAGTGGGTGTGAAGAGGTGTCTCATTGTCATTTCGGTTTGCATTTTCATAATGACTAATATTGAGCATAATTTCATGTATTCATTGGCCATTTGTATATCTTCTTTGGAGAAGTGTGTGTTTGGATCCTTTGTCTATTTCTATTTTTACTACTGAGTTAAAAGTATTTTTCATATATTCTGGATACAAGCCCCTTGTCAAATAAACGAATTGAAAACATGTTCTCCCATTCTCTGGGATGTCTTACATTTTAAATTTTGATGAAGTCCACTTTACCTTTAGTCACTTGTGTTTTTGGCATCATATTTAAGAAATCACTCATTACTTGACTCAAGGTCATGAAGATGTACTCCTATGGTTTTAACAGTTTTATAATTTTAGCTCTTACATTTAGTTCTATGGCCAATTTTGAGTTTGTTTTTTATCTAGTGTAAGGAACAGGTACAACTTCATATATTTGTATATAGCTATCAGTTGTCCCTGCATCACTTGTTGAAAAGATTATTCTTTCTCCATTGCATTGTCTTGTCACCCTGGTCACAAATCAATAGACCATAATGTGAGGATTTATTTTGGACTCTCAATTTTTTCCTTTGATCTGTATGTCTTTCCTTATGCCAGGACCACCCTGTCTTGATTACTACAGATTTTAGTAAAATTTGTAATCAGAAAGTATGAGCCCTTTATATTTGGTTCTTTGTGTTATTGTTGTTAATTGTTTTGGCTATTCTGGGTCCCTTGCATTTCCATTTGAATTTTAGAATCGGCTAGTCAATTTATTCAAAAAACGCAGACAAAGGCCAGGTGTGATGGCTCACGCCTGTAATCCTAGCACTTTGGGAGGCTGAGGCAGGCAAATCACCTGAGGTCAGGAGTTCAAGACTAGCCTGGTGAAACCCAGTCTCTACTAAAAATACAAAAAAAAAAAAAAAAAAAATAGCTGGTCATGGTGGCATACGCCTGTAGTCCTAGTGACTCAAGAGGCTGAGGCACGAGAATCAATTGACTCCTGGGAGGCAGAGGTTGCAGTGAGCTCAGATCATGCCATTGCACTCCAACCTGGGCAACAGAGTGAGACTCTGTCTCAAAAAAA
>NW_016807715.1:216052-242022 GCF_001698545.2 Rhinopithecus bieti
TTTTTTTGAGACAGGGTGTCCCTCTGTCACCCAGGCTACAGTGCAGTGGTATAATCATAGCTCATTGCAGCCTTTACCTCCTGAGCTCAAGTGATCCTCCCACCTCAGCCTCCTGAGTAGCTAAGACTGCAGGTGTGCACACCATGCCTGGCTATTTTTTTGTGTATTTTGTAGAGAGGAGGTTTTGCCATGTTGCCCAGGCTGGTCTTGAACTCCTGTGCCCAAGCTATTTGCCTACCTCAGCCTCTCAAAGTTCTGTGGTTACAGGTGTGAGCCACTGCACCCGGGTGAGTATTTCTATCTTAACAATGTTAATTAAGTCTTCTGATCCATGGAAATGGAATGTCCTTCCATTTATTCAGGGCTTTAAATTTTTCTATCAACAAACTCTTGTATTTTCCAAAGTACACGTTTTGCACTTTCTTTAAAAAAAACATAATCATAGGCCAGGCACAGTGTCTCATGCCTGTAATCCTAGCATTTTGGGAAGCCAAGATGGGCAGATTGCTCGAGCTCAGGAGTTTGAGACCAACCTGGGCAAAATGACGAAACCCCATCACTACCAAAAATACAAAAATTAGCCAGGCATGGTAGTGTGCACCTGTAGTCCCAGTTTCTCAGGAGGCTGAGGTGGGAGGATGGCTTGAGCCTGGGAGGCAGAGGTTGCAGTCAGCCAAGATCATTCCACTGCACTCCAGCCTGGGCAAGAGTCAGACTCTGTCTTAAAAAAAAAAAATACATATATATATATGCTTTGATGCTATTGTAAATTACATTTTCTTAATATCATTTTGATTTATGCATTATGTGAAATATAACTGATTTTTGAATACTGTTATATCCTTCAACCTTACTGAACTTATTTATTAGTTCTTATAGTTTTTAAGTCAATTCCTTGGGATTTTTTGTATACAAAATCATGTCATCAGCGAGTAGAGGTAGTTGCATGCCTTCCTTTCCAATCTGGGTGTATTTTATTTTTTTCTTACTTAATTGCCCTGTCTAGAACTTCCAGTGCAACATTGAATAGAAGTGGAAAAAGCAGACAGCCTTGTCTTGTTCTTGAGTTCCTAATCTTCAGAAGAAAGCATCCAGATTTTCACTATTAACTATGTTAGCGGTGAGTTTTTCATAGATTCACATGAAAAGTATTTAGGGATGAGGGCATCCTGTCTGGAACTTACTCTCTCAAAGGATACAGACAATAATGGTGTGTGTGTGTGTATATGTTTATGGAGAGAGAAAGAAAAAGAATGATTGAATGAATATGGTAAGGTTAATGTGGTAAAATGTTAACAACTGGGGAATTTTAGAGAGCCACACCCTTTAGCATATTTTGCTGAGCCCTTTTTTTTATCCAATTGAAAGGATTTACTGAGTGCTGCCTGGTCTATCCAGAGGTCAGCCGTGGGTTTGACAGCCGTATCCTTGGTTTGATCTTTGCAGAAAACTCAGTACCTTTCTTCACGTTTATCTTTCATTATTTGGAGTTGAGCGGATTTTCCTCTGCCAATGCTGTAAGTTCTAAATTTCTGTACTCTCGATTTTCTTTTGTTCTTGCTTATAAACCTGCCAGCTATTTCTGAACCCATCTGTCAAATGCAGCTATTGTTAATCAATCTCTTTCCTTAAAATTGGAAGTTCAGAGGCACAGCATCTGCCTTCAAAGTTATCACAGGTATTAGTTTTACCATACACTTTGCAACAGCATAACATGGATCACCATCTATGCTCAAAATGTTCCATTTTTGGCCAGTGGGAGATCTTTGAAGCTGGCTCCTGTGTCATTTTGCTCATTATTCTTTGAATACATTTTTTTTTCTTTTTTTTTTTTTGAGACGGAGTTTCGCTCTTGTTGCCCAGGCTGGAGTGCAATGGTGCAGTCTCAGCTCACCACAACCTCCGCCTCCCTGGTTCAAGCGATTCTCCTGCCTCAGTCTCCCAAGTAGCTGGGATTACAGGCATGTGCCACCATGCCCAGGTAATTTTGTATTTTTAGTCGAGACAGCGTTTCTCCATGTTGGTCAATCTGGTCTTGAATGAACACGTTCTTACTTTCCGGCAAAACTAGATATTCCAGGTCCACCTTGTACTATCCCTTCCCACCCCTAATCAGGCATTTATTCAAGAGTCTTAGTTCCTTGAGTAAAGATGGTATTTACAAACAGATCTTACAGTTTTGTGTACTCATTGCTCTAGAAATGTCATTGTTTCTAGACTTTTCACAGAAAAAGGTAAGAAATATATGTTTGTTTATACACACAACTGCCTATCTACCTAATCATCTAGTTAGCTAGCTAGCTTGAAAACCAAATGTTGCCGGGCGCGGTGGCTCAAGCCTGTAATCCCAGCACTTTGGGAGGCCGAGACGGGCGGATCACGAGGTCAGGAGATCGAGACCATCCTGGCTAACACGGTGAAACCCCGTCTCTACTAAAACTACAAAAAACTAGCCGGGCGAGGTGGCGGGCGCCGGTAGTCCCAGCTACTCGGGAGGCTGAGGCAGGAGAATGGCGTGAACCCGGGAGGCGGAGCTTGCGGTGAGCTGAGATCCGGCCACAGCACTCCAGCCTGGGTGGACAGAGCGAGACTCCGTCTCAAAAAAAAAAAAAAAAAAGAAAACCAAATGTTTACATTGATACCTCCAATTCCAATTCAATAATCCAGCATGAATTCCCCCTTTCATATTTGTACCTCTTTTCTATAAGTGAAAAGCCTGGTTGCCATTATCCTCAACATATTTGCTTATCTGCTCACTCTCTCCATATGGAATCAGCCTTCCAAACATTCATGCTGTCTCCTTGCTCCCAGTTCTTCTGGACTCACAGATCACATCGACTAAGTTCCTTTCACCCAGGCTCCAATGCTGCTGAGCACTCAAGCCACATCAGCGGAGTGTCCCCAGTCCAAACACAAGGGAAGAGGAAGTATATTATTCTGTTCTCATACTGTTATGAAGAAATACCTGAGACTGGGTAATTTATAAAGAAAAGAGGTTCAATTGACTCACAGTTCTGCATGGCTAGGGAGGCCTCAGAAACCTTATAATCATAGCAGAAGGCACCTCTTCAGAAGGTGGCAGGAGAAAGAATGAGTGCTAGCAGGGGAAATGCCAGATGCTTATAAAACCATCAGATCTCATGAGATTCACTCATTATCACGAGAACAGCATGGAGGAAATAACCCCCATGATTCAATTACCTCCACCTGGTCCTGCCCTTGACAGAGGATTATGGGAATTACAATTCAAGGTAAGATTTGGGTAGTGACACAGCCAAACCGTATCAGGAAGGGACCAAGTTTTTGAAACAATGGTACTATTAAAGAAATAATAATCCTTGACTAAAAGTGTTTGTGACTGTTGGTATCTTAACAAGACCCTTGGGTCTGCAACCCAAGGGCTATTTGTTACCCCAGCAGATGCTAGCCTATCCTGATGATACAACAAGCAATGAGTGGCGAAAATGGGGTAGGAAAAGAGCTATTCCCTAAAAGTAATTTCCTGCTCAACTTTAAGAATACAAAATTTTTATTTTTATTTTATTTATTTTATTTCGTTTCATTTCATTTTATTTTATTTTATTTTATTTTATTATTTTTTGAGATGGAGTTTCACTTTTGTTGCCCAGGCTGGAGTGCAATGGCACGATCTCGGCTCACTGCAACCTCTGCCTCCTGGGTTCAAGCGATTCTCCTGCCTCAGTCTCCCGAGTAGCTAGGATTACAGGCACGAGCCACCACACCTGGCTAGTTTTGTATTTTTAGTAGAGATGGAGTTTCTCCATGTTGGTCAGCCTGGTCTCAATCTCCCGACCTCAGGTGACCTCCCCACCTTGGCCTCCCAAAGTGCTGGGATTACAGGCATGAGCCACCATGCCCGGCTGATGTGTGTGTATATAAGTATATGTTCTTCTGTCCCAGATGGTTGAATATGTGTATTCTACATGCAAAAATATACATATTACTAATAGGGGAAAGTTGCTAACTGCATTCCATTTTGTAATTATAACAAAAGTGGATACAAACCCAGTAAGAGTAGTAGCTTATTTATTTTAAAAAATAATAATTTCAGTGTATCTTGTTTTCAGTTTCAACACTCACAGATTTGAAATTTAGCTCTGCTTGGAGTTGATGCATGTGTTGGTTTGGACTGGTATTCTGCTGCTCAAATGTGAGATGATCCTGCCAAATGTTATTAGAGTAATAAATGCCAGTGAAAGCATAGTGTGTTAGTCCATTCTCACACTGCTGTAAAGAAATACTCGAGAGTGGGTAATTTATAAAGAAAAGAGGTTTAATTGATTCACAGCTTGCATGGCTGGGGAGGACTCAGAAAACTTACAATCATGGCAGAAGGTGAAGGGGAAGAAGGCATCTTCTTCACAAGCAAGAGGAAGGAGAATATGTGCAAGCAGGGGAACTCCCGAACTCTTACAGAACCGTCAGATCTCGGCCAGGCGCAGTGGCTCACACCTGTAATCCCAGCACTTTGGGAGGCTGAGGTGAGTGGATCATTTGAGGTCAGGAGTTTGACACCAGCCTGACCAACATGGTGAAACCCCGTCTCTACTAAAAAAATACAAAAATTAGCCAGCGTGGTGGTACACGCCTGTAATCCCAGCTACTCGGTTGAGGCAGGAGAATTGCTTGAACCTGGGAGGCGAAGGTTTCAGTGAGCTGAGATCATGTCACTGCACTCCAGCCTAGGCTACAGAGTGAGACTCAGTCTCAAAAAAATAAACAAATAAATAAAATACAACACAAAACAAACAAAACATCAGATCTGATGAGACTCACTCATTATCACGAGAACAGCATGGGGGAACCGCCATTATGATCCAATTATCTTCAGCTGGTCCTGCCCTTGGACACGTGGGGATTTACAATTTAAGATGAGATTTTAGGTGGAGACTCAGCCAAATCATATCACGTAGTTTCCAAACTCGGCAAAAATAGTCATTCTATAGCCATTCAGTTCAGCAGTCCAGCAAATAAATACATATGTCACTGTTTCATTTGAAAAGAGTTATTTCAAATTATAGGAAGAAATCAGTTGTCCAGAGCCCAATCCAATTTCTGAAAACTTTCTGGGATGTGGCCCAGTCGGTTTTTTGGTAGATAACTCTTTACCACCTCTCAAGCAGTCAGCTGTCTCACCCTGGTGATGAACACCCTGATGAAGAAAAACTGAATCAAGGAGCACTGCTTTGGTTGGTTTTGTCACTTTAGTCTCACGCTGGAGGTTGAGAGACTCTCTATGTGATCTTGTGTTTCCCACAGTTTTCTCAGCCTCAGTTTCCTTATCTGTGAAATAAGACTAGAAACATTAATTCTCTGGTTTCTTCAGGGTGCCAAGTTCTGTGATTCTTCTACCATTAGGATTATTTATTTTCTTAAGTAAGACCATCTGTCTTGATCAGAAAAGTCCTACCAACTGAAAAGATCTGATGAAGTAGTATTCTTGACTTACAGAAATTAAATGGTGAAGCTGGGTGCGTGGCTCACACCTATAATCCCAGCACTTTGGGGGGCAGAGGCAGGCAGATCACTTGAGGTCAGGAGTTCAAGACCAGCACGACCAACATGGTGAAACCTCGTCTCTACTAAAAGTACAAGAATTAGCTAGGCATGGTGGTGGGTGCCTGTAGTCCCAGCTACTCAGGAGGCTAAGGCATGAGAATCGCTTGAACCCAAGAAGTGGAGGTTGCAGTAAGTTGAGATCACGCCACTGCACTTCAGCCTGGGCAACCGAGCAAGACTCTGTCTCAAAAAAAAAAAAAGAAAAAAGAAAAAAGAAAAGAAAAGAAAAGAAAAAAAGAAATTAAATGGCGAATTCATGTGTAGTACAGGTTCTTGTTTAGTTACAGGGGATTCTCAGGAGACTCTGAAGCAGTTTCACAAACAGAAGTATAAATATAATGATTTAATGCACTAATTATTCTCCTCTGCTCTGGATCATATTTAGAATTTATAATGCATAGGAGATGCCCAGTCCTAATTTCTGAACAACTTGACAAGAGCTTGTGGTGCCTTTCTCTCCCATTGCTTTTTCTCCTTTCCCAGAGAAACCTGGCTTCTGCTGAGTGAGAATCTGGAGCTGATGGTGATGCTACCATCTGTCAGAGGGAGTCAGCTCCTCTGAGATCTCTGTAGCTCTGGAAGCTCTGGTTACCACAGCAATGCTACACCTCCCTCCTCCCATCACCCAAAGTTCCAAATGCTCCCCAAACGTAGTCACTCTTTCCAGTAACATCCTCTCCAACAGTTTCTCCCAAGCAGAGTAGTCCTCAAAGTTGTCTTTGAAACCAGAGCAGGTGGGTTTCATTTCAGTTACTGTATTTTTCACTTCTAGATGCTCTCATTGCTTTTCATATGTGCTCTGGCATGGTTTATATTTTTGCATTCTGCAAATATGTTCAATTTTTCACTTGTTTAAACATATTAAACTTATAGTTGACTTATAATCAATGTCTGGGTTTTCTACTCTCTGAAGTATGTGTAGGTCTGTCTTTGCTTTTGTTGTTTCTTCTGGTTCTTGCTCAAGTTACCTTGTTCCTTGTGGACCTGGTTATCTTCAGTTGCTGGTCATTATCTTTGAAATATTCTCTGTAGAATTTCTCTGGGATTGAGGATAAAGGTGTTGTTTTTGTTTGCTTCTGCAGATACATGGTGGAACTAGCAGCTGGGAAACCACATCATACCAAGTTCAAGACTCGAGGTTCCTTGGCTCGTCATGCATTCCCAGTCTCTGAGTCTGATCTCTGGCACAATTCCTCAAGAAGAGGGTGTTTTGGGTTTGGTGTTTGTGTATGTGTGTGTGTGCATGTGTGTTCACATGTACATGTGTAAACTTTCCTTCAAATTTTTTTCCTGCTTTTCTCAGGCCTAGTCTATATTCCTCTGAGTTTGAAAGAAAAGGATGAATTTAGTTCCACTTCAATCTAACCCTAAAAATATAAGTTTTAATTTTTTTTTTTTTTTTTTTTTGAGACAGAGTCTCATTCTTTCACCGACGCTGGAGTGCAATGGTGCGATCTCAGCTCACTGCAACCTCTGCCTCCTAGGTTCAAGAAAATTTCCCACCTCAGCCTCCCAAGTAGCTGGGATTACAGACATGCACCACCACACCCAGCTAATTTTGTATTTTTAGTAGAGACCGGGTTTCTCCATGTTGGCTAGGTTGGTCTCAAACTCCTGACCTCAGGTGATCCACCCACCTCAGCCTCCCAAAGTGCTGGCATTACAGGCATGAGCCACCGTGCCTGGCTTAACCCTAAGAATATAGCCTTTTGAAAGGCCTGGCATAATGTGGGGAGGATCTCTTACAAATTGAGTGATCATACAATCTAGTTTGCTCAGCATAGCCCTAGTTTATACCTGTTGTTCCAGTGTAAGTATTAATTATACCCCCTGTATTTGTATATATGTGTGTATATACATGTATATGTAAATGTGTGTATGTATATGTGGGTGTATGTGTATATATATATATGTTTATTATTAAATTGGCTCTCACTGTTATGGAGGCTGAGAAATTCCACAATTTGCCATCAGTAAACTGGAGACCCAGGAGAGCTGATGGTATAGCTCCAGTCTGAATTTGAAGGCAGGAGAAGATGGATGTCCCTGACTGAAGACAAGCAGAGACAGCAAGCTGTCCCTTACTCAGCCTTTTGTTCTAGTCAGGCCTTCAGTGGATTGGATGAGGCAGACCCACCCTGGGGAGTGCAATTGGCTTTATTTAGTCTACAAATTCAAATGTTAATCTTATCCTTGAAATACCTTCACCGACATATCCAGAATAATGTTAAACCAAGTATCTGGGCACCACATGGCCCAGTTAAGTTGACACATAAAATGAACAATCTGACCTCGCACCCAAAAGATCCGGTTTGGACAACAAATCATTTAATCGCCCTTAAAAGATTCCACACCTTGGGTAGATCCTGGGCCTTGACAAATATGTTAGGGAAAAACAGCTTCACTGCTCTCATAGCCTACTTACTGCTCTGTCAAGTAATTCCCTACTACCTCAATAGCACTTGGATGCCTTTAGGGTGATCACGTATGTGTGTGTTGGGTGTATGTGTTTAAGTTTTATCTAGAGTTTGTCATTGCTTTTAGTAGCTATGTTAGTTCAAAAATTTATACCACTCAGTCCATTATCACCATTATAGATATGTCTATGCACCTGTTAGCTGGAACTTGAAACCAGTTTTTCCATAGGAACTATAATAAGTGGACTTTTAAGTTCTATGTGTTAATGAAGCTCATTTACAGGTTAAATAGTCTATTTTTGACTGGCTACCTACCCTTACTGCTGTTTCAAAGGTGAAACAAATTCCAAGTTCCAAATAGCCAACTTAAAAACAAAATGATTCAGAGGCAGAGATGAACTCTATGTATGTTTCAGATGTTTAGACTTGTTCCATCTCACATTTTCTAAAGAAAAAAACTTTAAATAATGTGACCACCCTTTCAAATCCTGGATGCCCAACGGATGAGGCCAGCTCTGACTGAAATGCCTGGGCAAAGTCAGGGCAGCCACCCTGCCCCTCCCCTCTTCGAAGAGCCCAGGCTCTTGCAGACCCCTCCCGACCAATGTCCACGGAACACTGTTTGTAATCAAGGTGAATGGTTGAAAATAAATGAATATATGGCCGGGTGCGGTGGCACAAGCCTGTAATCCCAGCACTTTGAGAGGCTGAGACGGGCGGATCATGAGATCAGGAGATCGAGACCATCCTGGCTAATACGGTGAAACCCCGTCTCTACTAAAAAATACAAAAAACTAGCCGAACGAGGTGGCGGGCGCCTGTAGTACCAGCTACTTGGGAAGCTGAGGTGGAAGAATGGCCTAAACCCGGGAGACGGAGCTTGCAGTGAGCTGAGATCCGGCCACTGCACTCCAGCCCGGGTGACAGAGCGAGACTCCGTCTCAAAAAAAAAAAAAAAAAAAAAAAAAAAAAAAAAAAATAAATATAATAAAATAGTGGACTGTAATATATCCAGGCACCAAACCTGCTCAGGTACACTCTGATTCTAAAATAAAAGCTGAAGAAAAAAGTGGGAGAAATGGTAAAAAATAAAATAAAATAGTGTACAAATGAAGGAGTGAAAGTCTGTGTTATATACCTTCCCTGTATATAATTCTTCTAGTAATTGAGATTTGAGTGCCCTCCTCCCAGTATGGAATTTAGTTTGCATCAATACTTTTAAAACCAATAAATAACTGATAAACTCTATGGAAATGATTTGCAACTAGGCAATTAAACTGCCAATGCTTATATTTCTTGGTTTTAGGGTATGATACACAGATGGTCCCCAACTTGCAATGGTTCGAAGACCTATTTTTAGACTTTACAATGGTGTGAAAGTGATTACACATTCAGCACAAACCATACTTCAAATTCTGAATTTTGATCTTTTCCTGGGCTAGCAGAGCGTGGTATGATACTCTCTCATGATGCTGGGCAGTGGCAGTGAGCCACAGCTCCCAGCCAGCCATGAGATCATGAGGGCAAACAACTCATGCTTTGCAGTCTACTCTGTTGCCAGCATTTTCTGGATGTTGTGTTTTGCAATTCACATTTCATCATGTCTACACAATCCCCATTTTTGACATGATATTTTCAACCTACAATGGGTTTATTGGGATGTAACTTCATCCTAAATAGAGGAACATCTGGAGTGCTAAATGCCTTTCAGAAGGCAATAATAGATACTGTAGGGAAATGAATTCAAGCTGATAGCTGCTAGGGCAAACAAGCAGTTGTAGTATTAAGTTAATAGTGTTAACCCAGGTGCTAGAGGCCAGGATAACATATTCAGACAAGTATGTATAGAATGGATCATTGACTACACGCCTTTAAGTTCTGTATGGAGTTAAGAAAACAAATGGACATGAGAATTTGGGAAACGGAGGCTAGCAACTCACTTCTAAAGTTAAAAAGATATTTGCTTGACTATCAGTTTAATTCATGTCATATTATACTTCAAAATGGCTAAACATAGAGGAAAATATGACATTAGTGATCGAACATACATTTCTCAAATAAAAACAAATTCAAACCAGAAACTTTCTTGCTGAGACCAGCTCGGTTGGGGAGACCCTAACCCAGCGACGCTAGAGGTATTAAAGACACACAGAAATATAGAGGTGTGAAGTGGGAAATCAGGGGTCTCACAGCCTTCAGAGTTGACAGCCCTGAACAGAGATTTACCCATGTATTTATTAACAGCAAGCCAGTCATTAGCATTGTTTCTATAGATATTAGATTAACTAAAAGTATCCCTTATGGGAAACAGGGTTAACTAAAAGTATCCCTTATAGGAAAAGAAGGGATGGGCAGAAGTAAAGGAATGGGTTGAGCTAGTTATCTGCAGCAGGAGCATGTCCTTAAGGCACAGATAGCTCATGCTATTGTTTGTGGTTTAAGAACGCCTTTAAGCAATTTTCCACCCTAGGCAGGCCAGGTGTTCCTTGCCCTCATTCCAGTAAACCCACAACCTTCCAGCGTGGGCATCATGGCCATCATGAACATGTCACAGTGCTGCAGACATTTTGTTTATGGCCAGTTTTGGGGCCAGTTTATGGCCAGATTTTGGTGGGGCTTGTTCCCAACACCTTCTTTTCCAAGTCAGAGATATTTTAAATTTAGTATCAAGAGAAACAACGGTAGATGGGGAGAGTTAAAAGCACCAGCCAAGATATCTAAGCTCTGGCCTTGGAAAAAGCAGCTGCCTAACTTCAGCTAGGTGATGTATTAATACCTGTCTCTGCACCTCTGCTTACTCAGCTGAACACTACTTTCAACATATAATGCCTATGATCAGGATCTGATAGCTATGATTCTTAGACAAATATCTTACCCTCATCCTGCATCTGTCCTCAAATACATAGTCTCATTACTTGAAAGATAAACCTGGGCCAGGTGAGGTGGCTCACGCCTGTAATCCCAACACTTTGGGAGGCCATGGCAGGTGGATTGCTTTGAGCTCAGGAGCCCAGCCTGGCCAACATGGTGAAACCCTGTCTCTACAAAAAAAAAAAAAAAAAGCCAGGCGTGGTGGTGGGCACCTATAATCTCAGCTACTCAGGAGGCTGGGGCAGGAGAATTGCTTGAACCCAGGAGGCAGAGTTTTCAGTAAGCCGAGATCGCACCGCTGCACTCCAGCCTGGGTGACAGAGGGAGACTCAGTCTCAAAAAAAAAATAAGTAAATAAAGGATAAACCTGATCCACTGTGGTTCTACTCTTAAGCAACAGACTGGAGGCACAGCTCTCAGTTCTTAAACGACTGAACCCAGGCATGATTCTATGGTTCCCACCCACCTCCTGTGCTCTTTTACATTCATTAAAATAATTAATTGGGAGGCATTAGCCTGAGACAGCTCCAGTGCCTTGGGTTCCTACCTAACTGAAAACAAACTGAAAACTGAAGCCTAACTCAGCATGAATGGTTATAGCCTAAGAAAAACAAAACATAAGCTTAACCAATTAGAAATGGCCAACTAACCTCAACTGAGGACTTTCCATTTAACTAATCAAATATTTTCTTTATCTTGCTTCTGCAAATGCATTATGCAGGCGTACCTCAGAGCCCAGAGACATTGTAGGCACAGTTCCAGACTATCACAATAAAGCAAATACTGTAAAAAGAAAATGAAGTCGCATAGTTTTTTTTTTTTTTTAGTTTCCTAGTGAATATAAAAGTTACCTTTACACTGTACTGTAGTCTGTTAAGTGCACAATAGTATTAGGTCTAAAAAATGTACATACCTCAAAAATACTTTACGGCTAAAACATGGTAATGATCATCTGAGCCTTCAGCAAGTAGTACTCTTTGCTGGTGGAGAGTCCTCATTTGATATTGATGGCTGTTGACTGATCGAGGTGTTGGTTGCTGAAAGCTGATGTGGCTGTGGCAATTTCTTAAAATAAGACAATGAACATCAACTGACTGTTCCTTTCACAAAAATATTTCTGTAGCATGCAATGCTATTTGATAGCATTTTACCCTGAGTAGCACTTCTTTCAAAATTGGAGTCAATTGGCTGGGCGGGGTGGCTCACGCCTGTAATCCCAGCACTTTGGGAGGCCAGAGAGGGTGGATCACCTGAGGTCAGGAGTTGGAGACCAGCCTGAGCAACATGGTGAAACCCCATCTCTACTGAAAATGCAAAAATTAGCCAGGAATGGTGGCACACACCTGTAATCCCAGCTACTCGGGAGGCTGAAGCAGGAAAATCGCCTGAACCCAGGAGGCAGAGGTTCCAGTGAGCCGAGATAGTGCCACTGCACTGCAGCCTAGGCAACAAGAGCAAAACTCCATCTCAGAAAAAAAAAAAAAAATGGAGTTAATTCTCTCAAACCCTGTCACTGCTTTATCAACTAAGTTTATGTAATATTCTAAATCCTTTGTTGTTATTTCACCAATGTTCACAGCATCTTCATCAGCAGTACATTCTATCTCAAGAAACCACTTTCTTTGCTCATAAGAAGCAACTCTCCATTCAAGTTTGATCATGAGATTGCAGCAATTTAGTTCCATCTTAAGGCCCACTTCTAATTGTAGTTTTCTTGCTATTTCTACCATACCTGCAGTTACTTTCTCCACTGAAGTCTTAACCCCCCTCAAAGTTATCCATGAAGGTTGGAATCAACTTCTTCAAACTTCTGTTCATGTTGATATTTTGACCTCCACCCATGAATAATGAATGTTCTCACTGGCATCTAGAATGGTGAATCCTTTCCAGAAGCTTTTAAATTTACTTTGCCCAGATCCATCATAAGAATCACTATCTATGGCAGCTATAGCCTTACAAAATGTATTTTTAAAATAATAAGACTTGAAAGCTACAGAATGGATGTTGTGTTGTGGGCATTGAAACAATCTTCTTGTACATCTACATCAGAGCTCTTGGGTGACTAGGTACATTGTCAGTGAGCAGTAATATTAGGAAAATCTTTTTTTCTGAGCTGTATGTCTCAACAGTGGGTTTAAAATATACAGGAGACCGTGCTGTAAACAGATGTGCTGTCATCCAGGCTTTGTTGTGCCACTAATGGAGCACAGGCAGAGTCGATTTAGCATAATTCTTGAGTGCCCTAGGATTGTAGGGAAGGTAGATGACTATTGGTTTCAACTTCAAGGTACCAGCTGCATTAGTTCCTAACAAGAGAGTCAGCCTGTTCTTTGAAGCCAGGCATTGACTTCTCCTCTCTATCTTTGAAAGTCCTAGATTGAAAATCTGTTGTTTAGCGTAGACACCTTCATCAGTGATCTCTTTTTCTTTTTTTTTTTTTTTTGAGATGGAGTCTCGCTCTGTCACCAGGCATGAGTGCAGTGGCGCAATCTTGGCTCACTGCAACCTCCGCCTCCCAGGTTCAAACAATTCTCTTGCCTCAGCCTCCTGAGTAGTTGGGACTACAGGCATGCGCCACCATGCCCAGCTAACTTTTATATTTTTAGTAGAGATGGGGCTTCATCATGTTGGCCAGGATGGTCTAGATCGCTTGACTTCGTGATCTGCCCACCTCGGCCTCCCAAAGTGCTGGGATTACAGGTGTGAGCCACCACGCGCAGCCCTCATCAGTGATCTTAACTAGGTCTTTTCGATAACTTGCTGCAGCTTTTCCATCAGCACTTTCTGCTTCACCTTGACTTTTATGTTCTGGAAACAGCTTCTTTTCTTAAACTGCATGAACCAACCTTTGCTAGCTTTAAACCTTTCTTCTGCAGCTTCCTCACCTCTCTCAGCCTTGATAGAATTGAAGTGCGGTGGCTCACGCCTATAATCCCAGCACTTTGGGAGGCCACGGCAGATGGATCGCTTGAGGCCAGGGGTTCGAGACCAGCCTGGCCAGCATGGTGAAACCTTGTCTCTACTAAAAATACAAAAATTAGCTGGGCATGTGGCACATGCCTGTAGTCCCAGCTACTTGGGAGGCTGAGGCAGGAGAATAGCTTGAACCTAGTAGGTGGAGGTTGCAGTGAGCCTAGATTGTGCCACTGCACTCCAGCCTGGGCGACAGAGTGATACCCCATCTCAGAAAAAAAAAAAGGAAGAGAGTTAGGACCTTGCTTTGGGTTAGGTTTTGGTTTAAGGGAATGTTGTTGCTGGTTTCTTCTTCAATCTAGACCACTCAAATTTTCTCCATATCAGCAATACATTGTTTTGCTTTCTAATCTTTTTTTTTTTTTATTTACTGTAGTAGCACTTTTAATTTCCTTTGCATTCACATCTTGGCTAACTCTTTGGCACAAGAGGCCTAGTTTCAGCCTATCTTGGCTTTATTTTATTTATTTATTTAGAGACAGAGTCTCACTCTGTCACCCAGGCTGGAGTGCAGTGGCACCATCTCGGCTCACTGCAACCTCTGCCTCCTGGGTTCAAGTGATTCTCCAGCTTCAGCCACCTGAGCAGCTGGGATTAAGGCACATACCACCACACCTGGCTAATTTTTGTATTTTTGTAGAGATGGGGTTTCACCATGCTGGCCAGGCTGGTCTGGAATTCCTGACTTCAAGTAATCTTAATCTGCCTGTCTTGGCCTCCCAAAGTGCTGGGATTACAGGCATAAGCCACCATGCCTGGCCTCTATCTTGGCTTTCAACATGTCTTTTAATGCATTTAATACATTAATAAGTTATGGCTAATAAAGGTTTACGTAAATGAGTCAATGAACCACAGTAATTTTCTCTCAGTTTGCTGTGGGTATTTTCAGACATTGAATCACTCAAAGCCCTCAGGGAGGGTGTGGGAATATGTGTGTGTGTGTGTGTGTGTGTACACACACACTTAAACATAAATTGATTTTCTCTTTGTAAACTGATCCTCAATTCAGATTACTAAAACTGCCTTGATGACTTTCTATTAAAATGGGGGTGAAGGTCCATTTCCTACAGCCCCATCTTCTCACTCTTTAAAAGGGGAATTAAAAAAAATTCAATAAGTAAAGTGGTTTAGCAATGTTATTGATAACTAGTTGTATTGTCAAATATAACTGATATGCATTTATATAATTTATATAGTTTTATAGATATAGTTTATTTATGTAGTTTTCTAGTTTACCTTACTTCTTGGATTTTTCCTCTGTGCTAGATGCTCTGATTACAGAACAGTATACAGAGGTTTCCATTTTTTCTCTGAGTGGGAGGTTGCTATTTATGGTATTTAAAATATTGCAGACAGATTTTAGTTTTAAAACTAAGGAATTATCAGTGATGATATCTCAAATGCATTTGAGCAGAAATGGGGCACTTCTCTGATTTTTATATAACTGGAAGAAAAAAATCCAGACCCCCCATATTCTCAGTTCCTAGGCACTGACTCTACAGAGGAGAGGAAAACATTTTCCTATCCCTTCCCTGCTGCTTATCAGGGCCTGTAAGGGAGTAAGTTCTCTCTATACATTTTATATAGGATGTATTTTTAAAATGTTAATATAATATTTTGTTATGAAGCATGCTGGCTAGGAGCGTGTAGCACTTTTGACTAGGAAGTAACCTTAGTTTTTTGCCAATGCACATATATTTCATAAATGTTTTGACTGGGAAAATAAAAGGAGAGGAATATGAGGACCGTATTTGTCAGGGTTCTCTAGAGGGACAGAGCTAATAGAATAGGTGTATTTATCAACGGTAGTTTATTAGAAAGTATTGACTCACATGATCACAAGGTGAAGTCCCACTTGAAGTCTGCAAGCTGAGGAGCAAGGACGCCAGTCCAAGCTCCCAAAACCTCAAAAGTAGGGAAGCCGACAGTGCAGCCTTCAGTCTGTGGTCGAAGGTCCAAGAGCCCCAGGCAAACCACTGGTAGAAGTCCAAGAGTCCAAAGCTGAAGAACTTGAAGTCTGATGTCTGAGGGCGGGAAGGGTCAAGCACAGAAGAGAGATGAAGGCCAGAAGACTCGGTCAGTCTAGTCATCCATGTCCTGCTTTTATTCTAGCAGTGCTAGCAGCTGATCAGATGGTGTCCACCCATATTGAGAGTAGGTCTGCCTCTCCCAGTCCACTGGCTCAAATGTTAATCTCCTTCTGCAACACCCTCACAGACACACCCAGGAGCAATACTGTGTATCCTTCAATCCAATCAAGTTGACCTTCAATATTAACCATCGTAAGGGTAGAACACTAGCAACCGTGAAATAAAATAAAAGAATGAGGCACTTGGAAACAAAAACCAGCCAGTGAGAAATGAGTAGAATGCAGATGGTCCAGGGTATGTTTTTTGTTGTTGTTGTTGTTTGGGTTTTGTTTTGTTTTGCTCTGAGATGGAGTCTTGCTTTGTAGCGCAGGCTGGAATGTAGTGGCACGATTTGGCTCACTGCAACCTCTGCCTCCCAGGTTCAAGCAATTCTCCTGGCTCAGCCTCCAGAGTAGCTGGGACTACAGGTGAGTGCCACCACGCCTGGCTGATTTTTTGTAATTTTAGTAGAGATGGCATTTCACCATGTTGGCCAGGCTGGCCTCGAACTCCTGAGCTCAGGTGATCTGTCCGCCTTGGCCTCCCAAAGTGCTGGGATTACAGGTGTGAGCCACTTCACCAGGCTGGCCCAGGGTATGTTAAAAAGAGGGATGCTAAGTGTAATCCTCTGGGTATGCCCCCATACACGCAGGAGCAGAATCACCAAATCAGTCCCCCCAGAGAAATGTAAGCACAGTCATATTATTTGTGGGGTGGGAGTGGAGTGGGGGTGGCTTCCTTCTCTTCAAGGTTGTATAAGCGTCCCTACGTGGGCATGGTGGCTCACTCCTGTAATCCTAGCACTTTGGGAGGCCAAGGCGGGTGAATCACCTGAGGTCAGGAGTTCAAGACCAGCCTAGCCAACATGATAAAACCTTGTCTCTACTAAAAATACAAAAATTAACTGGGCGTGGTAGCACATGCCTGTAATCAAAGCTACTTGGGAGGCTGAGGCAGAAGAATTGCTTGAAGCTGGCAGGGGCAGAGGCTGCAGTGAGCTGAGATGTTACTTCACTCCAGCCTGGGCAAAAGAGTGAGACTCTGTCTCAGGAAAAAAAAAAAAAAAAAAGTCCCTACACAATCTAGAAATTTGAGGGAGGGCTTCTGGTCTACCATTAATCACTGCCAGGCATAGTCATCCACGCCTGCTTGGCCCATTCAAAGCTGGTGGCTGCCTTCTCCATACCAGGCTTGGTACAGGGATCTTGTGCTACGGCTCTTGGTGGGTTGAGTTGTGTATCTCCCCAAAAAATGTATTTTGTGGCCCTAAATCCTGGTACCTCAGAATGTGACCTTATTTACTGGAATAGGATGGGCCCCTAACACAATATGACTGGGGTCCTTATAAGCAGGTGTGCATGTGAAGACAGAGGCACTCAGAGAGAACACCAGTGACTACAAAGGCAGAGATGGGAGTTGCACACCTGCAAACAAAGGAATGCCAAAGATTGCTGGCATACCATCAGAACCTCGGAAGCAGCAAAGGATTCCCTTTCAGGTTTCAGAGGGAGCATGGCTCTGCTGGCATTTTTGGAGTTCTAGCCTCCAGAACTATGAGACATCACATTTCTGTTGTTTTAATTCATGCAGTTTGTGGTACAACAGCCCTAGACAACTAATACAGCTTTCAAGGTTGTGGATCTTGGCATTTAGCCCCCAGGAATCCCTACCCTATCCCCTCGCAGGCAATTCCACCAGGGATTCTGCCTGGCATGAGGTACTAATAGGCCATACTTCCTCTTTAAGCTAAAGTCTGGGTCCTCTTCCTCTCCACTTCAGAGGTGGTCCAGCTTAAAGCCCCCTCAAAGGACATGAGTCACAAAGCTGTTTACTTCCCTGGTGGAGTAAGAGGAGTAAAAAAAAGAAATGGAACCTTAAAAACGCAATACCAGCCTCTCTTTCTTGGATTGGTTGGAGGGACAGAGAAACTATTCTTTCCTGATGAGACCACAGTAATTCAAGGAAACCGATAACATCAAGAAATAGCCCACTGGTTTTTTTTTTGTTTGTTTGTTTTTCCTTAACAACTTACCCTGTCATGTTACCCAGTGTGCAATTGTTCCCTGTCCTGTGCTGTCTTAAGCACAGTCTCAGTCACCCAGACCTTCAGTGAGAGGCTGGCAGGAGAAACTGGGGGTATCAGGAACATAGCAGTACAGGTAGGTGTGATCTCCTATCACCGTCCTGTAGACTGTGGCCAGCGTGGCGACATCAGTATCCCACCGAAGGGACACGGGCAGGGCTGTGAGCTGCAGAGGGGTAAGGGGGTCACATCTACGTCGGCAACTAACCCACACACTGTCCTGCAACAAACCCCCTTCCCAAACTCGCTAGTGAATGGCAACCCTTAGCAGGAAGAAGAAGGTATTCCCTTGCGTTACAGTTACATTTTACAATAGACAGGGGACTCTCTGAAAGACTGTATGCTTAATAGTTAGTGAGAGATTTGGGCTGGAACGGTGGCTGACACATGTGTGATCCCGGCACTTTGGGAGGCTGAGGCGGGTGGATCACTCCAGGTCAGGAGTTTGAGACCAGCCTGGCCAACATGGAGAAACCCCATCTCTACTAAAAATACAAAAATTAGCTGGGTGTGGTGGCGGGCACCTGTAATTCCAGCTACTTGGGAGGCTGAGGTAGGAGAGTGGTTTGAACCAGGGAGAGGAAAGTTGCAGTGAGCCCAGATTGCACCACTGCACTCCAGCCTGGGTGACAGAGCAAGACTCTCTCAAAAAAAAAGAAAAAAGAAAAAAGAAAGGAAGGTAAAGAAAAGCTGTGAGAGATATGTTTAAGGAATAAAGCTGTCCTCAAAGAGCCTAATCTCCACTTTTCCAAGAACTGGAAATAAACTAAATAATACAAGAGGACTGAACCAATAATAATAATTTTCCTGAATATAAAAGATGATGAACCTTTTGAATGTATTTGCTACAATTCAGCCAGGCATGGTGGCTCGCACCTGTAATCCCAGCACTTTGGGAGACTGAGGCAGGTAGATCATTTGAGGTCAGGAGTTTGAGACCAACCAGGCCAACATGGTGAAACCCTGTCTCTACTAAAAAAAATACAAAGATTAGGCAGGCATGGTGGCAGGTGCCTGTAATCTCAGCTACTGGGGAGGCTGAGGCAGGAGAATCGCTTGAACCCAGCAGGTGGAGGTTGCAGGGAGCCAAGATGGCGCCACTGCACTCCAGCTTGGGTGACAAAGTGAGACTCTGTCCCAATAAAATAAAATAAAATTCATTAAATCATAGCCCTTGGTCTTTAAAAGGAGTATGCTGTAAAGCTGGAGGACTGAGAACCAAGGAGTTACTATCCTGCTTACAACAGGATATTTAATCTCCATGTAATTATGAGTATTATGAGTCTAAAATAAATACCTTGTAATACGTGAATACAAGCACAGTCTTCTTACACTTAAGAGGAAACAAAACCTTAAAAGAACAAGATTTTTTTTTTTTTTTGGTTTGCAGTCAGATCAGTTGCTTCTCTGAAAATATACACTTTAAAAAATTCATTGAACTTTCAGTACCCTATCCCTGGGCCAATGCTTCCTTTATCTGACAATACCCTTACTCCCGGCACCCCCACCTACCACTCTCAGCCAGTCAGACTGCCCAGCCAGGGACCCATCTCTGAAATTTGCTTTAATTCCTCTACATCAGGCCAGGCGCGGTGACTCAGCCTGTAATCCCAGCACCTTGGGAGGCTGAGGCAGGTGGATCACTTGAGGTCAGCAGTTCGAGACCAGCCTGGCCAACATGGTGAAACCCCATTTCTACTAAAAATACAAAACAAAGCAAAAATAGCTGGTGGTGCATACCTGTAACCCCAGCTATTCAGGAGGCTGAGGCACAAAAATCACTTGAACCCTGGAAGTGGAGGCTGCAGTGAGCCAAGATCATGCCACTGCTCTCCAGCCTGGGCAACAGAGCAAGACTCCATCTGAAAAAAACAAAAATCCCTCTACATCAAAATTTACACATCCAGTCTGAAATCATTTGCCTTGAAATATCTCAGAGGGGGGAAATTTGTAAGAGGATAAATTAAACAAAGTGAGTAACTATTGATAAACATTGACAACCATTAAATTTGGGTGATGGGTACATGGGGACCCACAGTATACTATTATACCTTTCTGTATTTTGAAAATTTTCATAATAAAAGCTTAATCAACAATTTAAAAAATCACATTTCTGATCTCTTTCCACAAGAGATTGCTTAAGGCCAAGTGGCAATGAATATGTAAAATACAATTAGCATATTCTCATAAGTTGCACAAATTCACTTGCGCCTTAATACCTTAAACTGTGACAAGTGTGCATCTAGAGGGCCAACTGAGCATGCTTCTAATGTGAGGAAAATTGTAAAGTTCAGTGGGGAAAAGCTTGGAGAAAAGAAAGTTTTCTGAGAGGGCTTAAATTAAATCATGATATGTAGGTCTTAAACTGGTTCTGAGTGTGCCCTAAAAATGTATCTAGTGGAAAAATAGGATATGTCTTATGCTTCAATTACTGGAATAGCTGTGACATTTCACGCCTAAACATCTTTCCAGTGACCTGACTCTGGAGTGGTGACTTGGTTCCCTTGACCGACTGCAGAGGGGGTGGTGTGGAGGCGGGCAGGGGGCTGGATTTGTAGGAAATCAACGGCAGCTCATTTGCCCATTGGTGATCATGCCTGTTAGGCTGCTGCACGACAGGAGAGGCAGCTTTGCTTTGGCAGAACATCTGAAAATGTCAGTCTTATTCTTTTCTGAAACCATTTTTGCCTTTTACATTTTAATTATTTTAAATTTTGGAAAGTATCTGAACACGGTGAGAATCTTTATTCTGTTATTTTGGCACTGACTGTACTCATAGATTGATTCCCATTTCTAGTCAATTCTTTTCAGATTTTCTCAATAAAAACTGAATACAAATAATTTGGAGTGTTCTATTAATTGTGAAAAGCTAGTGATGTTGAGCATTGTGTATCTTCTTTTAAGAATTGTCTATCCATGTCGTTAGCCCACTTTTTGGTGGGATTTTTTTTTTTTTCCTTACCGATTTGCTTGAGTTTGTTGTAGATTCTGAATATTAGTCCTTTGTCAGATTTATGGATTGTGAAGATTTTCTCCCACTCTGTGGGTTTTCTGTTTACTCTGCTGACTGTTCCTTTTGCCATGCAAAAACTCTTTAGTTTAATTAA
This sequence comes from Rhinopithecus bieti, assembly GCF_001698545.2. Classification (NCBI taxonomy): domain Eukaryota; kingdom Metazoa; phylum Chordata; class Mammalia; order Primates; family Cercopithecidae; genus Rhinopithecus; species Rhinopithecus bieti. The sequence continues at coordinate 237,213 of NW_016807715.1, forward strand.
GTCCCAGCTATTTATCTTTTGGGTTCTTGGTCATGAAATCCTTGCCCAAGTTAATGTCTAGAAGGGTTTTCCAATGTTATCTTCTAGAATTTTATAGTTTTAGGTCTTAGGTTTAAGTCCTTAATCCATCTTGAGTTGATTTTGTATAAGGTGAGAGATGAGGTGAGGATCCAGTTTCATTTCTAACTACATGTGGCTAGCACAGTTATCCCAGCATCATTTGTTGAATACGGGGGTCCTTTCCTCATTTATGTTTTTGTTTGCTTTGTCAACAGATCAGTTGGGCTGTAAGTATTTAGGTTTATTCCTGGGTTCTTTATTCTGTTCCATTGGTCTATGTGGCCTATTTTTATTCCAGCCCATGCGTTTTGGTAACTATGGCCTTATAGTACAGTTTGAAATCAGGGCCAGGTGCAGTGGTTCATGCCTGTAATCCCAGCACTTTGGGAGGCCAAGGCAGGCAGATCATGAGGTCAGGAGTTCGAGACTAGCCTGGCCAACATCGGTGAAAACCCTAAAATACAACAAATAAGCCCAGGTCATTGTGCATGGTGCCTGTAATCCCGGTACTCAGGAGGCCTGAGGCCAGGAGAATCGCTTGAACCCTGGGAGGGCAGAGGTTGCCCTGAGCTCGAGACCGTGCCATTGCAACTCCGGCTGGGCACAGACAAGCGATGACACCATGCTCAAAAAAAAAAAAAAAAAAAAAAAAAAAAAGAAGAAAGAAATCAGGTATGGAAGCCTCCACGATGTGTCTATCTTTTTGCTTAGTCCTTGCTTTGGCCTGTGGGATCTTTTTTGGTTCCACATGAGTTTTAGAGTTGCTTTTTCTTTTTTTTTTTTTTTTTTTTTTTTTTAGAGTTGCGCTTTCTGCTAATTCTGTGAATGATGGCAGTATTTTGATGGGGATTCCATTGAATTTGTAGATTGCTTTTGGCAGTATGGTTATTTTCACAATATTGATTCTGCTCATCCATGAACATGGGATGTGTTTCCATTTGTTTGTGTCATTTATGATTTCTTTCAGCAGAACTGTTTTGTAGTTTTCCTTGTAGAGGTCTTTCAACTCCTTGGTAAGGTATATTCCTAAGTACTTTATTTTTTTTTTGTAGCTATTGTAAAAGGGGTCGAGTTTTTGATTTGATTCTCTGCTTGGTTGCTGTTGATGTATAGAAGAGCTATTGATTTGTGTACATTAATCTTGTATCCAGAAATTTTGCTGAATTATTTTATCAGTTCTAGGATTTTTCCAGAGGAATCTTTAGAGTTTTCAAGGTAAACGATCATATTGTCAGCAGTGACAGTTTGACTTCCTCTTTGCCAGTTTGGATGCCCTTTATTTCTTTCTCTTGTCTGGTTGCTCTGGCTAGGACTTCCAGTACTATGTTGAAGGGGTGTGGTAGAGTGGGCATCCTTGTCTTCTTCCAGATCTTAGAGAGAATGCTTTCAACTTTTCCCATTCAGTATTATGTTGGCTGTGGGTTTGTCATAGATGGCTTTGATTACATTAAAGTATGTCCCTTGTATGCTGACTTTGCTGAAGTTTTAATCATAAAGCGGTGTTGGATTTTGTCAAATGGTTTTTCTGCATCTATTGAGGTGATCATGTGATTTTTGTTTTTAATTCTGTTTATGTGGTGTATCACATTTATTGGCTTGTGTACGTGAAACCATTCCTGCATCCCTGGTATGCAACTCACTTGATCATGGTGGATTATCTTTTTGATATGTTGTTGGATTCGGTTAGCTAGTATTTTGTTAAGGGTTTTAGCATCTATGTTCATCAGCAATATTGGTCTGTAGTTTTCTTTTTGGGTTATGTCCTTCCCTGGTTTTGGTATTACGTGAACGTAGAATGACTTAGGGAGGGGTCCTTCTTTCTCTCTCTTGTGGAGTAGTGTCAAAAGGATTGGCACAAATTCATCTTTGAATGTCTGGTAGAATTCTACTGTGAATCTGTCTGGTCCTGGACTTTCTTTTGTTGGTAACTTTTTAATTACTGTTTCAATCTTGCCACTTGTTATTGGTCTGTTCAGGGTATCTAATCCTTCTGATTTAAGCTAAGAGGGTTGCATTTTTCCAGGAATTTATCCATCTCTTCTAGGTTTTCTAGTTTATGTGTGTAAAGGTATTCATCGTAGCCTTGAATGATCTTTTGTATTTCAGTGGTGTCAGTTGTAATATCTCCTGTTTCATTTCTTAGTGAGGTTATTTGGATTTTCTTTCTTCTTTTCTTAGTTAATCTAATGGTCTATCAATTTTATTTATCTTTTCAAAGAACCTAATTTTTGTTTAACTTATCTTTTGTATGTTGTTTGTTTGTTTGTTTCAATTTCATTTAGTTCTGTTCTGATCTTGGTTACTTCCTTTCTTCTGCTGGGGTTGGGTTTGGTTTGTTCTTGTTTCTCTAGTTCCTTGAGGTGTGACCTTAGAATGTGCTCTTTCAGTCTTTTTGATGTAGGTGTTTAGGGCTGTGAACTTTCTTCTTAGGACCACCTTTGCTGTGTCCAAGAGGTTTTGGTATGTTTTGTCGTTATTGTCATTCAGTTTGAAGAATTTTTAAATTTCCATCTTCATTTTGTTTTTGACCCAATGCTCATTCAGGAGCAAGTTATTTAATTTCCATGTATAGGAACAGTTTTAAAGGTTCCTTTTGGAGTTGATTCCCAGTTTTATTTCACTGTGGTTCCTGAGAGAGTGCTTGGTATAATTTCAATTTTCTTAAATTTATTTAGGCTTGTTTTATAGCATATCATATGGTCTATCTTGGAGAAAGTTCCATATGCTGTTGAATAGAATGTGTATTCTGCAGTTGTTGGATGGAATGTTCTGTATTTATCTGTTAAGTTCATTTGTTCCAAGGTAAAGTTTAAATACATTGTTTCTTTGTTGACTTTCTGTCCTGATGATCTGCCTAGTGCTGTCATTGGAGTATTAAAGTCCCCCACTATTATTGTGTTGCTGTCTATCTCATTTCTTAGGTCTATCAGTAATTTTTTTTATGAATTTGGGAGCTCCAGTGTTAGGTGCATATATGTTTAGGATTGTGATATTTTCCTGCTGGACAAGGCTTTTTACCATTATATAATGTCCTTCTTTGTCTCTTTTAACTGCTGTTGCTTTAAAGTTTGCTTTGTCTGGTATAATAATAGCTACCCATGCTTGCTTTTGGTGTCCATTTGCATGCAATGCCTTTTTCCACCCCTTTACTTTAAGTTTATGTGAGTCCTTATGTGTTAGGTGAGTCTCTTGAAGGCAGCAGATGGTTGGTGAGTTCTTATCCATTCCACAGTTCTGTATCTTTTAAGTGGAGCATTTAGGCCACTTACATTCAATATTAGAATTTAAATGTGAGGTACCATTGCATTCCTGATGCTATTTGTTCCCTGGGTACTTCTTTTGTTTGTTTTTTGTTTTGCTTTTAACTTGTATTTTGTTTTATAGGTCCTATGTGATTTATGCGTTAAACAGGTTCCATTCTGATGTGTTTCCAGGACTTGTTTCAAAATTAGAGTTCCTTTTAGCAGTTCTTGTAGTGGTGGTTTGGTAATGGTGAATTCTCTCAGCATTTGTTTGTCTGAAAAAGACTATCTTTCCTTCATATATGATGCTTAGTTTTGCTGGATACCAAATCTTTGCTGATAATTGTTTCGCTTGAGGAGGCTGAAGATAGGGCCCCAATCCCTTCTAGCTTGCAGGATTTCTGCTGAGAAATCTGCTGTTAATCTGATAGGTTTTCCTTTACAGGTTACCTGGTGCTTCTGTCTCACAGCTCTTAAGATTGTTTCCTTCATCTTAACTTTGGATAACCTGATGACAATGTGCCTAGGCAATGATGATCTTTTTGTGATGAACTTCCCAGGTGTTCTTTGTGCTTCTTGTATTTGGATGTCTAGATCTCTAGCAAGGCTGGGGAAGTTTTCCTTGATTATTCCCCCAAATATGTTTTCCAAGCTTTTGGAATTCTCTTCTTCCTCAGGAACACCAGTTATTCTTAGGTTTGGTTGTTTAACATAATTCCAGACTTCTTGGAGGTTTTGTTCATATTTTCTTATTCTTTTTTCTTTGTCTTTGATGGATTGGGTTAATTGGAAGACCTTGTCTTTGAGCTGTGAATTTTTTCTCTATTTCTTCAATTCTATTGCTGAGACTTTCCGAGCATTTAGCATTTTTAAAATTGTGTCCAAAGCTTCCTGAAATTTTTATTGCTTTTTCTTTAAGCTGTCTATTTCCTTGAATATTTCTCCCTTCACTTCTTGTATCTTTTTTTGGATTACCTTGCATTGGGCTTCACCTTTCTCTGGTGCCCCCCTGATTAGATTAATTACTAACCTCCTGAATTCTTTTTCAGGTAAATCAGGCATTTCTCTTGGTTAGAATCCATTGCTGGCGAACTAATGTGATTTTCTGGGGGTGTTAAAGAGCCTTGTTTTGTCATATTACCAGACTTGGTTTTCTGGTTCCTTCTCATTTGGGTAGGCTCTGTCAGAGGGAAGGTCTAGGGCTGAAGGCTGTTCAGATTCTTTTGTCCCATGGGGTGTTCCCTTGATGCAGTACTCTCCTCCTTTTCCTAGGGATGTGGCTTCCTGTGAGCTGAACTGCAGTGATTGCTGTCTCTCTTCTGGGTCTAGCCACCCAGTGAGTCTATACAGCTCCAGGCTGGTACTGGGTGTTGTCTGCACACAATCCTGTGATGTTAACCATCTATGGGTCTCTCAGCCATGGATACCAGTGCCTGTTCTGGTGGAGGTGGCAGGGGGGTGCAATGGGCTCCATGAGGATTAGCTTTTTTTTTTTTTTTTTTTTTTTT
>NW_016807715.1:243668-251022 GCF_001698545.2 Rhinopithecus bieti
ACACCAGTTATTCTTAGGTTTGGTTGTTTAACATAATTCCAGACTTCTTGGAGGTTTTGTTCATATTTTCTTATTCTTTTTTCTTTGTCTTTGATGGATTGGGTTAATTGGAAGACCTTGTCTTTGAGCTGTGAATTTTTTCTCTATTTCTTCAATTCTATTGCTGAGACTTTCCGAGCATTTAGCATTTTAAAATTGTGTCCAAAGCTTCCTGAAATTTTATTGCTTTTCTTTAAGCTGTCTATTTCCTTGAATATTTCTCCCTTCACTTCTTGTATCTTTTTTTGGATTACCTTGCATTGGGCTTCACCTTTCTCTGGTGCCCCCCTGATTAGATTAATTACTAACCTCCTGAATTCTTTTCAGGTAAATCAGGCATTTCTCTTGGTTAGAATCCATTGCTGGCGAACTAATGTGATTTTCTGGGGTGTTAAAGAGCCTTGTTTTGTCATATTACCAGACTTGGTTTTCTGGTTCCTTCTCATTTGGGTAGGCTCTGTCAGAGGGAAGGTCTAGGGCTGAAGGCTGTTCAGATTCTTTTGTCCCATGGGGTGTTCCCTTGATGCAGTACTCTCCTCCTTTTCCTAGGGATGTGGCTTCCTGTGAGCTGAACTGCAGTGATTGCTGTCTCTCTTCTGGGTCTAGCCACCCAGTGAGTCTATACAGCTCCAGGCTGGTACTGGGTGTTGTCTGCACACAATCCTGTGATGTTAACCATCTATGGGTCTCTCAGCCATGGATACCAGTGCCTGTTCTGGTGGAGGTGGCAGGGGGGTGCAATGGGCTCCATGAGGATTAGCTTTTTTTTTTTTTTTTTTTTTTGAGACCCAGGGTGGAGTGTAGTGGTGTGATCCCAGCTCACTGCAACCTCTGCCTCTCAGGTTCAAGCAATTGTCCCTGCCTCGGCCTCCTGAGTAGCTGGGATTACAGGTTTCCACCACCACATCCGGCTAATTTTTGTAGTTTTAGTAGAGATGGGATTTTGCCATGTTGGCCAGGCTGGTTTCGAACTCCTGACCTCAGGGGATCCACCCATCTTGGCCTCCCAAAGTGTGAGATTACAGGCATGAGCCACCGTGCCCAGCCAATTTGGTGGTTCAATGCTCTATTTTTGTGCTGTTTGGCCTCCTGCCAGGAGGTGACATTTCCAGAAAGCATCAGCTGTGGTAGTATGGTGGTGGGCAAGGCCCTAGAACTCCCAAGAGTATATGCCCTTTGTCATCAGCTACCAGGGTGGGTAGGGAAGGGCATTCAGGTGGGGGCAGGGGTAGGCGTGTCTGAGCTCAGACTCTCCTTGGGTGGGTCTTGCTGCTGTTGGGGATGGGGGTGAGATTCCCAGGTCACTGAAGTTGTGTATCTAGGAGGATTATGGCTGCCTGTGCTGAGTCATGCAGATTGTCAGGGACATGGGAGAAAGCCAGCAGTTATAGTCCTCACCCAGCTCCCATGCAAATTGAAGAGCCGGTCTCACTCCCACTGTGTCCTACCCAACAGCCCTGAATCTGTTATCAGGTGGTGGCCGAGATGGGCATGAAAACTTGCCCCAGGCTACCCACCTCCCAGCTGTGAAAGAAAAGAGCTTGGTTCTTCCCCACCTGTGGAGTCTGCACACCAGATTTGCGCCCTCCCCCAAGTTCTGGCCAAGAGGCTTCTCACCCCGCTCAAATTGTTACAAAGTTCAGCTAGAGCTTTCCTTCTCCCAGTGGAGTTTTACCCCTTGCTCCTCTGGCCACCCTTCCGATGGATCCCTGTGGTGTCAGGCAGGAATGGGCTGCTTGGGGACCCAGCAAGTTCCCAGGGCCTTTCAGCTGCTTCCTCTACCCCTGTATTTCACTCGGCTCTCTAAATTGACTTAGCTTCAGGCAAAGTCAGAAACTTCTCCCACAAACAGACCGTCAGCTTCTCCAGTGGGGGTGTGTGTTCCAGAGACAAAGGTCTCCCTTTTCCACTTCCACCATTCGGGAACTCACAGAATATATTTGGGGTGTCTTCTGGGTCCTGCAGGAGCAGTCCGCTTCCTTCAGAGGTCTGTGGGTCCTCTTGGGATTGCTGCTTTGTTCTTGCAGTTGATCTGGAGGTTAAATTCACAATGTGAGTCTCCGCATGCTGCTGTGTCCAGAGCTGCAATCTAGTCTTGCCTCCCCTGTACCATGATGATCCCTCTCTCTTGCAACACACTTTTAAACAACCAGGTCCCATGAGAACTCACTCATGATCACGAGAACAGCAAGGGGGAAGTCCACCCCATGATCCAGTTACCTCCTACCAAGCCTCTCTTCCAACACCAGGGATTACAATTCAACATTAGATTTGGGCAAGGACACAAATCCAAACCATATCCATTAGCTTGACGTCTCCCAGCCTTATCTTCCTCAAACATCTCCCACCTTTGTCAATCATCACCTGCCCTCTGCACTTCAAAGTGGAACTTTTCGCTAGCTTTCTTAGACTGATATTAGAAAACTTAGGAGAGTCCAAATCTTTTAGTATTTTGAGTGATTTTGAAAAATGGTGCATTTTATCTAATAAATATCTAAAAGAATTTAGCACAACACATTTTATAGCAATTTAAAGTTTTAAAGATTCTTCTCATATTTTCTAAATTAAAACAAATACAGTACATATACATTACATATTATACAATATATATAAATTCTATACATACAAGTTATCACAGTAAGTAGTAGGTGTTAGCTCTCACATATGGGGCTCATAGCTCACAGGGAAAGGAGATCCACTGTAAAGTAACAACAGCAGTATATTTTATGTAGGCAGACACGGCAAAAAGGAGTCCAAGAGCAGTAACTATTTAAACTATTGCTGATCAACAGGAAGTTGGCATAGGGAAGAATGTCTGTAGGTAGCAGGGCTTCATTTCTCTTGAGAGAGACAATGGCAAGAGTTTAGCAGAGCAAATCTTAGAGGGATTTTGTGTATAAATAATCAAAATAAGGATCCAGTTGCCCAAATTGCAAGAAAGGGGAGGACAAGGTCTTAAAGCTTGCCTAGTCATTGCTCTGGAGGTCAACGTCCTAGTAATAGCAATTTGAATACTGTAACACTTTTCTACTGTTGTCTAAGCAATTACCACAAATGTAGTGGCTCAGCACAGCACACATTTATTAGATCAGTTTCTTTTCCACAGGTCAGAAGACTGGGAATCAATTAGTAGGGTCTTCTGCTCAGGGTCTCACTAGGCTGAAATCAAAGTTGGGCAGGGCTGGGACCTCACCTGAGGTTTGGAGTCCCCTGTGTTGAACCCCATTTAGATGGCTGGCAAAATTCAGAGTCTTAAGGGGGTAGGAATGAGGTCCTTGTTTTCTTGCTGGCTGTCAGCCACAGATCGTTTTCAGCTCCTACAGGCCACCCTCAGGTCTCAGCCAATGGTGCTTTCACCAGATGGCAGTTTACCTTTTCAAAGCCAGCAGGAGAATCTGCCTCCAGCAGGCTACAGCAGAGTCTTATAAAAGGCAACATGATCCCTGGAGTGACTATCCCATCACCTTTGCCATGTAATGTAGCCTAATCAAGGAAATGACTGTACCCACAAGACTAGTAACTACAGAGTGGAGTGCTGCTGCAGACAAATTCAAGGTCTCCACAGCTGTATCAGCCAGCCAGAAAAATCAGCAGTGGGAAGGTGACCTTCCCTCACATTCCCTTTCAAATCACAATCAGTGCATCTAATTGGCAGAACTTAATTTGCATGCATAACTCACTAGAAATGTAATTTGTGGCATTCTAACCCCTTCAGAATGAAAATGCTCCCCAAAAGCTTAGAATGGAGAACAAAGTCAGATGTGTAGAAGGGAAGTGTTCTGCATGCCAGCCATGGCATCTACATGAAGGATAAGGGGCTGCTGCAGTGACAGGATGACGAGGCCTGGTTAGTGCATTAGGGTGTTCCAGAGAAACAGAATCAACAGGATAGATAGAATCTATAAGAGATGCTTTATTATAGGAATTGGCTCACAAGATTATACAAGCCAAGAAGTACCACATATACCATTTGTAAGCTGGAGAACCAGAGAAACTGGTGATGTAATTCTTTCTTAGTTTGAAGGCCTGAAAAGCTGGGAGGCCACTGGTGCAATCCCAGAGTCCAAAGGCCTGAGAACCTAGAGCTCTGATGTCTGAGGGCAGGAGAAGATGGATGTCCCAGCTCAAGAAGAGGCAGCAAATTCATCCTTTCTCTCCCCTTTTGTTCTATCCAGGCCCTCGACAGTTGGCTGATACATGTCCACATTGGTGAGGGCGATCTTCTTAACTCAGCCTATTCAAATGCTACTTGCTTCAGGAAATCAAATGATTCAAATGCTACTTGCTTCAGGAAACAGCCTCACAGACACAGCCAGAAGTAATGTTTTACCCACTATCTGGGCAATCCTTAACTCAGTCAAGTTGATATACCTAAAATTAACCATCACAGCCAGGATTAATTAGCTGGAAGAGCATTAAATGTATGACATGAGTCATACTTTTTTTTCTTTTTTAAAGTAGAGAAAGGCACTTTATGTATCTAATTTATACCTATCCTTATTCCAGAAAAGAATTAAAAGAGGAGAGGAGAGCTGTGTGTTGGTAGAGAAAGAAAGGGGGCATTCTAGTCAGCATTAACCCATATAAAACTGGGCAATAAAAATATTTGGATTGTTTTGCCTAGGAGAAACATTTAGTATGTAGGTATGGATGATGATAGAGGGCTGTGACTCATATAATCAAGGGCTCAGGTTTGATATGAGACAATCTACTCAGAAATCCTGACATTTCTGAGCAGCAGAATGAAAATGAGGGATAACTATTAAAACAAAATCTCGTGTAAGCGCTTTTAAAAATAAGGAATCCAGCTGAGTCATTGACTTCAGGATGAGACAAAATATGAAAATCTTCTGGCAAAGAATCCACATTTTATATCCCATTAAAGTTTCAGATGCCAATTTGAATACAATGATCTCCTGTGCTAAGAAAAATACAATGTTTTAAGATAATGGTTACAGGCCACAGTCTATAACATCTCAGTTTATAAATTCAAATTTTTCCAAAGGAGCGAGGAAAAGACAAGCCCTGCAAAAACATATTCCTAGTTTCTTCCTCGTGCATGTTTTCAACTTCCAATATTATAAATTGCTTCTAAAAGCTCTTTTGTTTTTCATCTCCTTGTCACACCTGCATCAATAACAAACTCCATTCTCAATCTGTCCTTGATTCCTTTTTACAAGCAATAGCTAATTAGGAGTATTTGTGGTTTGAAGGCATCAGACAAGATTCTATTTGGTAAAACTAAGTTAGAAATACATGGCCTAAATACATATAAACCTTATTCTAAAAGAATATAGGATGTTACAGAATTTTAAGTAACTTTCGCAAGTTATTGATCATTAAGTAATCTTCGTATTCATTAACCAATGCTATGTAAGGCACAAAAATAAATTACAGGCTCAAAGTCTAATCTCTACGGAAGTATTCTTCAAAGGAACAGGAATGGACTTTGAACATGCTTTAGGGATTATTTAAACCTTTTTAATTAATTTATTTTTTTTGAGACAGTCTTGCTCTGTTGCCCAGGCTGGAGTGCAGTGGTGCGATTTCGGTTCACTGCAACCTCCACCTCCCAGGTTCAAGCGATTCTCCTGCCTCAGACTCCCGAGTAGCTGGGATTACAGGCACGCACCACTATGCCTGGCTAATTTTTGTATTTTTAGTAGAGACTGGGTTTTACCATGTTGATTGGGCTGGTCTCGAACTCCTGACTTCGTTATCTGCCTGCTGGGATTACAGGCGTGAGCCACCGTGCCTAGCCTGGGATTATTTAAATCTTATTTTTACATTTCTGCAATACGTTTTATATATTTTACACATCTATACTGTGTGTCCCAATGAAACTGCTTCTCAGCTAGATGATAGTAGTGGACAAGTAATATTTTTATCTAAAATCTTTGAACACCATCTCTTTATCTGATAGTTCCTCTGGGTGAAGTCTGCCTTACCCATAGAGTTCAGTAAAACCACACCTCCCAGCCTCCACTGGAGTGCAAGCATCTGACTTCAGTGTTCATCAAGCTGATGTATCTGCACAAGATAGTCATTCAGAAATGGATTAAATGTGGTGAAAAGGAAGTCAGTGGGACACAGGGGTTCTGGGGCCCATGTGGTGGTGGTTGCAGGTTCCTGCCTGCAGAGGTAAAGCTAGCTCACATTATAGGCAGCAGCTACCTTCTTCTCCAGCCAGTGCTGTAGTGGGGTGTGGTTCTGCTGGCGGTTCCAAAGATTCTTATTTAGTATCTCCATTCCTACTTAAATCAGCTCAGCAGTTCTTGGAAATGTGGTTGGAGGACCCTCAGCTCTACCAAACCCTTTCAGTGGATCTGTGGGATCTTCCTTTTTCCAAGTACACAACTATGTGAAGCCAGCTTTTCTTCATCATAACTCAGTTAAAATACCACAGCAGATCGAATGCAGAAGACGTTATGAGAACACAGCTGCCTTCTATTAAGTTAGATCTTGAAGAGAATAAAACAATGCCACTCTTTGCAATTTCTTTTTTTCTGTTTTGGAGAAGTTATGTTTCAAAACATTTCATTTTATGTTAACATGCAATAGGTTTGCTATGGGTTATTTTTAATGAGTTAAGTATGTTAAATATTACTTAGCTTTAATTCCTAATACAGTAAGTGTGGGTAGATATCGTACATAAAACAATGTTCTTTGGGGTCCTAAACAATATAGGCACCTCAAAAGCTTCTAAGAGTAAAGGGTCCCAAACCAAAAAGTTTAATCACCACCAAAATAGATTATGTCATCTTCATCTAAAAACCTTGAATAGAAACAGCTACATTTTTCTTTAATTTACCACCTAGACTTGGCTGATTATAAGAGAGATGTTGGTTTAGAGATAACAGACGGTATTCCCTCCCTAAAGAGAAGGGGGAGAGGGAGAAGCAGAAAGCAATATATGTTATTTTAGAACCAATGGTCAATAGGAGTATCGTGGAGGGGTATCTGTTTCTACAAATAAGATATTGGCCGGGCGCGGTGGCTCCAGCCTGTAATCCCAGCACTTTGGGAGGCCGAGACGGGCGGATCACGAGGTCAGGAGATCGAGACCATCCTGGCTAACACGGTGAAACCCCGTCTCTACTAAAAATACAAAATCTAGGCGGGAGAGGTGGTGGGCTCCTGTAGTCCCAGCTACTCGGGAAGCTGAGGTAGGAGAATGGCGTAAACCCGGGAGGCGGAGCTTGCAGTGAGCTGAGATCCGGCCACAGCACTCCAGCCCGCCCGGGCGACAGAGTGAGACTCCGTCTCAAAAAAAAAAATAAAAAAAATTTCTTTTTTCTTTCTTTTTTTTTTTTTT
>NW_016807715.1:251321-333452 GCF_001698545.2 Rhinopithecus bieti
TTTTTTGAGACAGAGTCTCACCCTGTCGCCCAGGCTGGAGTGCAGTGGCTCCATCTCAGCTCACTGCAACCTCTGTCTCCTGGGTTCATGCAATTCTCCTGCTTCAGCCTCCCAAGTAGCTGGGATTACAGGCGTCCATCAGCACGCCCGGCTACTTTTTTTGTAGTTTTAGCAGAGACAGGGATTCACCATGTTGTCCAAGCTGGTCTCAAACTCCTGACTTCAAGGGATCCGCCCACCTCGGCCTCCCAAAGTGCTGGGATTACGGCTATGAGTCACCACACCCGGCTTGCAAATGAAAGATCTTAAAGAAGACAGAATGAAGTGCCCACAGGACAATGAACTGATACTGAATACTTGTTAGTCATAAATATTTCTTAATTTCACACATGCCCTCATATTCATTGTTAGTTCAATAATCTTTTGTAATTCATTTATAGCAAACCAGTCTTAGGGAAGTTGAGAGGAGCTTAGTTCCAGAGGTTGTGGCCACCAAAAACGCTCCTCTTGGACTTGGAAGGGCTTAAAGAATTTTATATATCCAGGAATCTTAGTTTTATCACTCTGCTCACTCCATATCTTCTTGATCAATGTCCATGGAGGCTTATATATGGCAAAATCAGAACACATCTGATTATAAAATGAATATTTAATTAATAAATATCCCACAGAGCCTGTTTAGATTTCAAAAGGTGAAAATCCAGATCTCTGAAGAGTCATCTAGTACCAAAAGTTCAGAAAGTGATAGTCTCATTAAACTTAGGAAGTTCCCTTTGGTTTGGCTGGGGTGAAGTATAGTCACCTGCAATCCTTTAGTCTTCAGTGGTTGTCTTCTGGAACTATTTGCATGCATACATCAAAACACATCAGACTTTATGCTAGGGTGGCAGGGGATCTGTTTCATTAATCACCAAATAGAAAGAGCCTAGCAGTGGCCTGGTGTGGTGCCTCACGCCTGTAATCCCAGCACTTTGGGAGGCAGAAGCAGGCAGACTACTGGAGGTCAGATGTTTGAGACCAGCCTGGCCAACATGGTGAAACCCTGTCTCTACTAAAATCCAAAAAAAAAAAAAAAAAAATTAGCCAGGCCTGGCGGCGGGTGCCTGTAATTCCTACTACTCGGGAGGCTGAGGCAGGAGAATCTTTTGAAACCAGAGGCAGAGATTGCAGTGAGCCGAGATCACACTACTGCACTTCAGCCTGGGCGACAGAGCGAGGCTCACTCTCAAAAATAAGTAAATAAATAAATAAAACAAAACCAAAAAACAGAAGGAGCCTCGCAGAATATCAAGCATGTAGTAGGCAATCACCACTGATGAAATGAATGAATCAATTTAGTGAATGAATGAACTCATTAGGCACTCTTCATCTGACTTTCCCTTCTAATTGATCAATCAGCACTCATTAATCTCACTGCCATTCTTACCTTGTATTTAGAAAAATTACTGTCCTGTTCTGAAATTATCAGAGTACTGATATACTATCATTAACAATTGCTATGACAAAGTTTTCTCACTGCAAACTATCCAATGAACACTTGTTATTTACTAGCAGGTTATGGCTTTATGCTTGCTCTTACAAGTTTAATAATAGGTAATATATATATTTTCACACAGTGTAGGTCTCAGCATCTGGGACCTACTAGACATAATTCAATCTAACCAAACACTCAATATGTACAACACTCCATGGCATGAGCCTTGTACATAAAAGATCAACATATAATTTCCCAGAAATCCCCCAAGTAATGTAAAAGTGTTTACACTATGATCATACTAAAAAAAAATCACAAGCATTGTATGACATTTTCTGAAAAACTGTCTATAAGTTGTTTTTAAAAAGTTATCCATGTTAATTTGGGTTCTCTACGAATTAACAGAAGGCAAGATGGCATTGAATTTGAAGGAGATTTATTGGAGGAGGTATCTGTGAATTATGAAGTAGGTAGGGTTTGACACCTGTGAAGGAGAGAGTAAAGGAAAGGAGTATGGGGTAGGAAGAATCTCAGACAGTAGCATGTTTCCAAGAAAATTCTGGGCAATCTAATGAGAAGTCCTTGAGCCAATGTTGCCGATTAGGGGAGTGGGCCAGTGTTCATAGTCCTGCCATTCTCACTCATTGACTGGGAACAGCAAGGAATACAGTGGTAGATACCATGGGGCAGCAGCTAGGGTTCTCAATCAACTCTGCTTCTCACAGGAGGAGATCTGGGTGATGCATTTCCATGACCACCACATCATCTTTTGTAGGTACCAAATTGATAGTCTTCAAGTTTTTTCATGAATATTTGATAGACATACAGACCACAAGTGTTTTCATGCCGCCAAATTTTACCTATATATTTGATAACTGTAATGAAACATGTTACTATTAACAGAGGTTAAGAATTATCTTAATATAACACTTTGGTTGTTATATATTTTAGATTAGCTTTTGAAGTATATAAGTTGTCTTTTTTCTATTGCACATCATGATAGTGTAGAACACAAGCAAAACTATACAACAAAAATTTAACATACTATTTTTCTTTTTTTTTCTTTGAGATGGAGTCCTCTCTGTCGCCCAGGCTGAAGTGCAGTGGCATGATCTCAGCTCACTGCAACCTCTGCCTCCCGGGTTCACGCGATTCTCCTGCCTCAGCCTCCCAAGTACCTGGGATTACAAGCGTGCACCACCATACCCAGCTAATTGTCTCGAACTCCTGACCTCAGGTGATCCACCTGCCTCAGCCTCCCAGTGTTGGGATTACAGGCATGAGACAACGCATCCGGTCTACTATTTTTTGAATGTTAACTTAGTAAAAACCTTTACCGACTTGGGCAGTTGGAGGTTGACTATATTATAGAATATTTCTAAGGAAATGTAGTTATTATTTTGCAGCAAAGATAGTAATTGCAACTAGAAGAATGAATGTTGACAGAGAAAGAAAACTGATAAAAAGACCAAATGACTAGTCCTAATTGCACAATAGTTAATTCGTTTCTGGGATAATAATTTTTATTCTCTTAAATGAGTCTGTATAATCTTCTCAAGTAATACTGCACTTGTAATTCACATCACACAGTTATCAGCCTACTGGATTCTGTCTTCTATAGGTTTTGCAAAACCTTTCTTCCTAATTCAAGTGTAGCCTGGGAGCTGAAGGCCCAACGTCTAAGAGTGAGTGAGGCCAGATGACATGCTGCAAAGGATACCTTAGGGGAGCCCAACAATTCCCGTCCTTCCATTATTCCAGATCTGTACACTGGACTTGACTTTTCCTGACCCAGTTATCAAAAGGCCACAGGGTAGGAGGTTTTGAGTCATCCAAACTGACTGAGCTAGTCCATTTATCCCGTTTTTCTCATATTTACCCTCTATATACCTACTGTCTTAGTCTATTTTCTGTTGCTTATAAAAGAATAGCTGAAACTGGGTAATTTATTAAAAAATGATGATGATTATTTTTTTTTTCTGAGATGGAGTTTCACTCTTGTTGCCCAGGCTGGAGTGCAATGGTGTGATCTCGGCTCACTGCAACCTCTGCCTCCCAGGTTCAAGCGATTCTCCTGTCTCACCCTCCTGAGTAGCTGGGATTACAGATGTGCACCACCACACCTGGTTAATTTTGTATTTTTCATAGAGTTGGGGTTTCACCATGTTGTTCAGGCTGGTCTTGAACTTCTGGCCTCAGGTGATACACCTGCCTTGGCTTCCCAAAGTGCTGGGATTACGGGCGTGAGCCACCACACCCGGCAGAAAAATGATATTTATTTCTTATGGTTCTGGAGGCTGGGAAGTCCAAGTTCACGGTGACATGTGGGCCAAGTTCATGGGGTCTTGCTGGTGGAGACTAGACTCTCTCTAGAGTCCTAAGGCATCACAAGGTATGATATGGTGAGGTGGCCAAATCTGCTAGCTCAGGTCTTTCTTCTCTTAGAAAGCCACTAATGCCTCACCCTTATGACTTCATTACATCCTAATTACCTCCCAGAGGTCCTACCTGTCAAATAGCACAGTTGGATTTCCCATCTCATTAATACTGTTACAATGAGGATTAAGTTTAACATGAGATTTGGAGGAGACAAACATTCAAACCATAGCATTCTGGCACTGGCACTGGCCTTCCAAAACTAATGTCTTTATCACATACAAATACATTTATTCTATCTTTATAGCCCCAAGGTCTTAACGTGTTCCAGCAACAACTCAAAAGTGCAAAGTCTTATCTGTGATCCTGTGAAAACAATTTATCTGCTTCCAAGATACAACGGTAGGACAGGCATAGGATATACATTTCCATTCCAAAAGGGAAAAATAGGAAAGAAAAATGGAGTAATAGGCCCTTAACAAGTCAGAAACCCAGCAGGGCAGACATTAAATCTTGAAGCTCAGCCGGGTGGCAGCAGCTCACACCTGTAATCCCAGCACTTTGGGAGGCTGAGGTGGGAGGATCCCTTGAGGTCAGGAGTTCAAGACCAGCCTGGCTAACATGGTGAAACCCTGTCTCTATTAAAAATACAAAAAAATTAGCCAGGCATGGTAGCAGGTGCCTGTAATTCCAGCTACTCAGGAGGCTGAGGCAGGAGAATCTCCTGAACCCAGGAGGCAGAGGATGCAGTGAGCCGAGATCATGCCATTGCCAGCCGGGGTGACAGAAAGAAGAATGAGACTCCATCCCAAACAAACAAATAAACAAACAAACAAACAAAAACACGCTTGAAGCTGGAGAATAATCTCTTTTGACTCCATGCTGGCATCCTGTGAACACTGAGGTAGGGAGTGGGTCTCCAAAACATTGGGCAATCTCATGCCTATGGCTTTGCTTGTTGTAGTCCATGTGGCTACTCTCACAGGTTGGAGTCAGGTGCCTGCAGCTTTTCCAGGCTGGTGTTGCATACTGGTAGCTCTACAGTTCTGGGGTCTCAGGGTGGTCCTGCCCCTGTGGCTCCAGAGTGCACTGTCCTGGTGGGAACTTCCTGCAGCAGCTCTGGTCCCACATTTCCACTCTAGTAGTGGGGTTCTCTGCAGTGGCTCTGCTGTTGCAGTAAGTCTCTGCATGGGCCCACAGGCTGTCTGATACATCCTTTGAAATCTAGGTGGAAGCTGCTATGCCTCATAGCTCTTGCTGTGTGCCTGTAGAACGAGCACCATGTGGAAGTCACCAAGGCTTACTGCTTGTGCCCTCTGGAGTGGGGGCATGAGCAGCATCTGAGACCACTTGTGTCACTGGATAGTGCTACAAAGACTTACAACTTGGACCTTTTGGAGTGGCAGGCCGAGCCACACTGGGGGCCATTTGAGCTAGAGCTGCCTGAGCAGCCAGAATGCCAGGAGTAGAGGCCCAAGGCAGCCCGGGGCAGCAAGCCCTTAGAGAGTGCCCTGGGCCTGTCCCTTTCAACCATTCTGCCATTTTAGGCCTCTGAGCTTGTGATGGGAGGGGCAGATTCAAAGATTTGTGAAATGCCTTTGGGATCTTTCTCCCATTGTCCTGATGAATAATCTCTGGCTCCTTTCTAGCCATATTAATCTCTTCAGCAAATAGTGGCTTGGTCACGCCCTTCGTTTCCTCTGCTGAAAATGGTCTTTCATTCTCTACCACATGTCTAGGCTTAGAGTTTCCCAAATCTTTCTGCTTTGCTTCCCTTTTGATTACAATTTCTGTCTTTAAGTCACTTATTCCTTCTTGCAGTTTAATGTAAGTGGTTAAAAGTAGCCATGCAATAGCCTGAATGCTTTGCTGCTTAGATATTTCTTCCGTCAAATATTCTAATTCATCATTCTTAAGTTCAGCATTCCCTGGAATTGGTAGCTGGGAGTAGGGTGTTGCTATAAAACACCCAGCCTTAGGCATGGACGCAATCCAGCCAAATTCTTTGCCACTTTCTAAGAAAGGCTTTTACTCCAGTTTCCAACACCTTGATCTTCAGTTCCATCTGAAATCTCATCAGAATGGCCTTTACTGTCCATATTTCTATCAGCATTCTGGTCACGACCACTTAAGTATCTCTACGAAGTTCCAAACTTTCCCTAGTCTTCTTGTCTTCTAATCCCTAATCAGAATCTAGGCTTTTTCTACTCTGCTCCTCCAAACTCTTCCAATCTTTGCCCATTATCCAGTTCCCATGCAGCTTCCACATTTTCAGGTAACTTTATACCAACACCTCACTCCCAGTGCCAGTTTTCTTGGCCCATTTTCTGTTGCTATAACTAGATACCTGATACTGGATAATTATGAAAAAAAAGAAGTTTATTTCTTATGGTTTTGGAGGCTAGAAAGTCCATGGTCAAGGGGCACATCTGGCCAGGGCCTTGAAGCTGGTGAAAGTTCTGCAGAGTCCTGAGGCAGCGCACGGCATCACATGGCAAGTTGGCTGAGTGTGCTCAGATGCTAACATGCTAGCTTATGTCTCTCTTCCTCTTCTCATACAGCACCAGCTCCACTTCCATGATAACCCAATTGCCCATTAACCCATAAATGAATTAATCTTTGTGAGGGCTCTGCACTCTTAAAGGCCAAACACCTCTTAAAGGTCCCACCTCTCAATACTGCCACATTGGGGGTTAAGTTTCAACAGAAGTTTTGGAGGGAACAAATTTTCAAACCATAGCACCTATGTGAATTTTATGTTCCACAAACTAATGTATATATTTCAGTTCACTCATGTAATCACTATTTTCAACTAATGACATTTTAAATGTTGTACTCGTATAAAACAATTTCAATTATTTCAAATTTCATTTTTAAAAATCTTTCCTCCCACTGGCTGGGCACGATGGCTAATGCCTGTAATCCCAGCACTTTGGGAGGCCGAGGCAGGCGGATTACGAGGTCAGGAGATCGAGACCATCCTAGCTAACACGGTGAAACCCCATCTCTACTAAAAATAGAAAAATTAGCCAGGCGTGGTGGCGAGTGCCTGTAGTCTCAGCTACTCGGGAGGCTGAGGCAGGAGAATCGCTTGAACCAGGGAGTCAGAGGTTGCAGTGAGTAGAGATTGTGCCACTGTAGCCCACCCTGGGGACAGAGCAAGACTCCGTCCCCCTACTCAAAAAAAAAAAAAAAAAAAAAAAAAAAAAAAACTTTCCTCTTACAATGCCTAGGGACTTGGAAAAATACATTCATAATTTACATTCATAATTTAAAGAGAGTTAACACTTACTGGGATGTATGCACTATACTACACACTACTTTCAGTGGCTAACATGTTGTGTTGGCTAATTTTATGTGTCAACTTGAGTAGGCCACGGGGTACCAGTTTGAACATTGTTTCTGGATGTGTCTGCAAGGGTGTTTCTGAATGGGATTAGCATTGGAACTGGTGAACTCAGTAGACTGTCCTTCCCAATGTAGTTGGGCATTATCTAATACATTGAAGGCCTGAATAGGACAAAAGGTAGAAGAAGGAATTCACTCCTTTTTTCTTGCCTCACTGCTTGAGCTAGGATATCTCATCTCATCTTCTTTGCCCTCAGACTGGATTTACATCATAACTCCCCCTGGTTCTCAGGCCTTTAGAGTCAGACTGATTCACACCACTGGCTTTTTTGGGTCTTCAGGTGTTCAGTTTGCAGATGGCATTATCATGGGACTTCTCAGCCTCCAGAACTGCATGAGCCAATTCCACATAATCTCTCTCTCTCCTATTGAAGAACCCTAATACACGTTATTTATTCATTTAATCTTCTCAACTTCCCTGTGAAGTGAAAGTGAGACAGCAATAATATAGGGTGGTCACAGAAGAGCAGAAAATTCCAGGCAGCAGTTTTACATGATTAGCAAAAAGGAAACTGTTGAAATGGCTGCATAAACTAGGGGCTGATAAGATCCTGAAAAACCAGGGTGTGCGCCAAGCTGGCTAAGACTGACTGGACCCAGCATGCACTGAATATGACCTAGATTTCACCTAGGACCTCTAAACATACTAAAGCACACATAGACCAGTGCCACGACTGTTCTGGGAACACCTGTATTTGGTGTAGAAGTCGGTGGCACCACAATTCCAAGAAATCTTCACCTTTTTCCAGGAATCTTCAAGAATATTCCACCTCTTGGTTATAGAAATCCATAAAGGTAGAAGCCCTAAACTCCACTGAGTCACTCTCTCTTGAGTATGCCCACACTCCCCTTTCTTGAATGTGTACTTTTCTTTTTTTTTTTTTTTGGGACAGGGTCTCGCTCTGTCACCCGGGCTGGAGTGCAGTGGCACAATCTTGGCTCACTATAACCTCTGCCTCCCGGTTCAAGTGATTCTCCTGCCTCAGCCTCCCAAGTAGCTGGGATTACAGGCCTACGCCACCATGCCCAGCTAATTTTTGTATTTTCAGTAGAGACAGGGTTTCGCCATGTTGGCCAGCTGGTCTCGAACTCCTGACCTCAAGTGATCGATCCACCTCGGTCTCTCAAAGTGCTGGGATTACAGGCATCGACTGTATACTTTTCACTTTGCAATAAATCTCGGTACTTTCACTAGTTTCTGACTTGTCCTCGAATTCCTTCTCATAATGGTATCAAGAGCCTCGACATCAGCTGGAGTTAAGGTCCCACCAGCGTTTGGGGACCTCCCGCAGCCCACCAGTATCAAAAGTATTATTATCTCCAACTTACACATAAGGATATTGAAGCACAGAGAAGTTAAATAGGTTATCCAAGGTCACATAGGTAGTTAAGAAGTAGAGTCAGAATTTGAACCCAAATAATTGGGTAAGTAATTAAGTAACTGACTCCAAGTTAAAGATTTTCTGTTATTATTGTGGCCTTCTCAAACTATAATGCATTATTTAACTCGCATGTTAAAAGCCACTAACCCCTAGCACACAGCAACACAATCATTTTTTAAAAATTATTTTATTTATGTGTGCATTTTATAAGCAACTGATTAATTTAAACTGAAAAATGATGAAGTAAAGGCCTACAGCTCTAAGAATCATTTCTAGGCTGAGCAAGGTGGCTCACACCTGCAATCCCAGCACTTTGGGAGGCTGAGGCAGGTGGATCACCTGAGGTCAGGAGTTCAAGACCAGCCTGGCTAACATGATGAAACCTTGTCTCTACTAAAAATACAAAAATTAGCCAGGTGTGATGGTGGGTGCCTGTAATCCCAGCTACTCAGGAGGCTGAGGCAAGAGAATTGCTTGAACCTGGGGGGCAGAAGTTGCAGTGAGCTGGGATAGTGCCACTCCACTCCAGCCTGTGTGACAGAGAAAGACTCTGTCTTAAAAAAAAAAAAAGGTCAAGAATCATTTCTATATTCATTAAACTAACATATGTTAATGAAAAAATACTTTTGCTTTCCTAATTTTTTTTTTTTTTTTTTGAGACAGAGTTTCGCTCTTGTTGCCCAGACTGGAGTACAATGGTGCGATCTCAGCTCACCGCAACCTCCACCTCCTGAGTTCAAGCCATTCTCCTGCCTCAGCCTCCAGAGTAGCTGGGATTACAGATGCACGCCACCATGCCTGGCTAATTTTGTATTTTTAGTAGAGGCGAGATTTCTCCATATTGGTCAAGCTGGTCTCCCCTTCCTAATTTATAGCAGCATATTTTCTTCCAAAGCCATCATATACATATTTAAACACATTATGGAAACTCACGACATAAAGGATATAAAGAAAGAAAATAATCAGAAATAAGTTAATTCAAATGTACATATTCAGAAAACAATATTGAGGTTAAAGAAGATGAGACTTAAAAATCAATACAGCGTCCTTTTCGTTCCCAATCTCCATATCGGGTAGGTTCTGGGCCCCTGGGTCCACCTTTTTCTTTGGTCACTGGATTAACATCATCTGGAAATTCTAAGGAAAATGAGATATAAATAAAGCAGTTAATGGAGGAAGGAGAGGCCTTATAGTCAATCTTATTTTGCTTATTTATTTATTATTATTTTTTTGAAACAGAGTCTCCCTCTGTCGCCTAGGCTGGATTGCAGTGGCATGATCTGGGCTCACTGCAACCTCTGCCTTCTGAGTTCAAGTGATTTTTCTGCCTTAGCCTCCTGAGTAGCTGGGATTACAGGCACATACCACCATGCTCATGTATTTTTAGTAGAGACGGGGTTTCACCATGTTGGCCAGGCTGGTCTCAAACTCCTGACCTCAAGTGTTCCGCCCGCCTCGACCTCCCAAAGTGCTGGGATTACAGGCGTGAGCCACCGAGCCTGCCTATGGTCAAGTTTAAAGACAGGTTTGCATGATAGGCTAGATCTTAGTAACCTGGTTACCATGCAGTCTTTAAATGAACTGTAAATGTGATTCTTTTTCCTGAGTTTGAGAAGAGAATACAGAGTACAAATTCATAAGACTTGAAAGGTCTTGAAATAAGACTACTTTGAAGGAATCACTTTGACTTAATGCCACAGTTTTCTGACCAGTAAAATGGGGAGAACAATCATACTTCTCTCACTGTGTTGACAATTAAACGTGTAAAGGGTTTAGCGTGATGCCAGGTACATAGGAATGTCAATTAATCTTAGCTAGAGAATTACTGTTCCTCATCATAGGGTTTTGGCTTCAGCAACTGGTTGGCTGGTACTGCAATTTATAATCAATAATAGTAATTATTATTCTTAATACTATGTGTTCATAGTAGGAATCCCCATCACAAGCCAGACTCAATTCTCAGTACTTTATGTATGCTAATCCATTTAATCTTCCTAACAATCCTATGGGACAAGAACAATTATTGTTCCAACTTTATAGACGAAGAAAATGAGCCACAAAGGGTTAAGAAAGTTGCTCCATATCACACAGCTTCTAAGTGATAAAACTGACTTTGAATTCAGACATCCTGGCTGTAGTCTTGCTCTCAGCCCATACACTGTACTGCTTTATATATGGAAAAAACAGGAGAGGAACCAACTATTAGAGCCCTAATTCTTTGTTTTGTTTTGTTTTTTTGAGATGGAGTCTAGCTCTGTTGTCCAGCTGGAGTGGTGGAGTGGTGTGATCTCAGCTCACTACAGTCTCTGCCTCCTGGGTTCAAGCAATTCTCCTGCCTCAGCCTCCTGAGTAGCTGGGACTATAGGAGCGCACCACTATGCCTGGCTAATAATTGTACTTTTAGTAGAGATGGCGTTTTACTATGTTGGCCAGGCTGGTCTCAAACTCCTGACCCCAAATGATCCACCCACCTCGGCCTCCCAAAGTGCTGGGATTACAGGTGTGAACCACCGCACCTAACCCCTAATTCTTTGTGTGTGTGTGTGTGTGTGTGTGTGTGTGTGTGATGGAGTTTCACTCTTATTGCCCAGGCTGGAGTGCGATGGCACAATCTCGGCTCACCGCAACCTCTGCCTCCAGGGTTCAAGTGATTCTCCTGCCTCAGCCTCTCAAGTAGGTGAGATTACAGGTATACACCACCATGACCAGCTAATTTTTTGTATTTTTAGTGGAGACAGGGGTTTTACTTTGTTGGCCAGGCTGATCTTGAACTCCTGACCTCAGTTGATCCACCCGTCTCAGCCTCCCCAAGTGCTGGGGTTACAGGCGTGAGCCACTGCGCCCAGCCGCCTGGCCCCTAATTCTTAAACTGTATCTATTTATTTATTTATTGTGGCCACCCTCCCAACACTTCCCATTCCTTCCCAGATTTACATTATCTTCAGCAATTATCACTAATTTCATATATTTTTAAAATGTACTTTGACTATTGTCTGTCTCTCCCACTAAAACATTAAGCCTCATTAAGGTATAATTTTTTTGTGTGTTTTATCCATTGCTGTTTCAGTGTTTGGCTCACAGAGGATACTTAATACGTATCATATGAATGAATGAAAAGATTTATTCTTATCCTCATGGCAACCCTGTGGGCAGACAGTTTCATTCATTTATTCCACTATTACTCTGCCAGGCCCTATGCTAGGTAAAGGTAGGGTGAGGGATACAGTAGTGACCATGCAATAGAAGGCCCCTTCCCTCATAGGGCTCACAGAGTACTGAAGTAGGCCAAAACAACAACAACAACAATAAAAGGCAAACAAATACATACAAGAATAACAAACTGGCAAGGCTTGAAAGGGAAAGTGCAAAGTGCCTATCATCTCAGTTTCTTTTCATAATGGCATTCTAAGGCAGGTATTAGGAGGAAACTGAAACCCAGAGAGTAGAAGCCTCTGAGAGCTCCAGTTCAAACCCAGATCTGCTTTATCCAAACCCCTTGGTTACTTAGGTCTCGCTTACATTCAATCCCTAGAGAAGTCGTTATACTCCTGAGACACAGACCAAAAGGCAACTAGACTTTTGGGGGCATTGGTGTCACATTCCCTCAAGGTGGGTATTCTCTGCTGAGGTTGTCATCATAGCTACTTACAGATGTTTAAACCTGTTCCGCTGAGGAAGCACATTGCTTGGACTCTGAGAGAAGGTGTAGGGACCAAGGAAAAGCTTCCCCCTTGCCCTCTGAAGGTTTGCCAAAAATCAACTGACAAAAGACAGATTACTAGAAGAAAAGGTATACGGCTTTTATTTTATCCTGCATAGCACGGGGGAACTGCAGGAGAATGATTATCCAAACTATATCTCTTTAGAAAACTAAAGGATCTTCACCAAAATCATAAAGCCCCTCTCTAGGCAAAAGAAAAAGGATACAGAATTTACCCTGAAAATTTTTCAAATATTCATTCTTTTATTCTTGTTATATTATGAATAAACTGTCTCCCATACTCATCATCATTCTGTTTTCAAAGGAAGTCCATGCTTTACTGCAATGCAAGTTGGCTTTTGCCTCCTCTATGAATTCCCCTGAAGGCCTCTCTAATGGAAGTTCTTCTTTCTCACATATCTCTGTGGCTCACTGGATGTCTTAGTTTGAACTGCCATTAACAAAATAGACTAGGTGGAGTAAACAACAGAAACTTACTTTCTCACAGCTCTGGAGGCTGGTAGACTGAAATCAGGGTGCTAGCATGGTTGGTTCTCATGAGGGCTTTCTTCCTGGCTTACAGATGGTCACTTCTTGCTGTGTCCTCACGTGGCAGAGAAAGACAGACAGCAAGCTCTCTGGTATCTCTTCTTATAAGGGCACTATTCCCACCATGAGGAGATTTCCACCAGCTTTATTAAAGTATTGTCTGCTTACAATAAAATTCACCCATTTTAAGTACACAGTTCAGTGAGTTTTAACAAATGTTTACAGTCATGTAAATAACACAAAGTGTAAAACATTTCCATCCCTTAAAGAGTTACCCTACTCTCATGATCTAAACCTAATTATCTCCCAAAGGCCCTATCTCCAAATACCATCACCTGGGAGGTTAGAGCTCCAACAGATGAAATTTGGGGGAACATAATTCAGTCCACAGCACTGGGGAAGAAAGAACAGGTCAAGATGTCCCTGCTCCTCACTGCTATTTCCAGCCTCTCATTCTAACGCCACACCTCTATAGCCTTTCCTTTTAGGAATTCTATACCATTCACTTGTCCAGTGTTTTTCTCCAGTCTTATAATAAACTCAAAGATTCTTCTGTCTTCTCGGATGGGATCAATATCTGGTTCATAGTTCCATCTCCCTCTCCCCATCATCCCTAATATCAACATCCACATTAGTAAATCATCACACATCGAGGCCACAGAGGTCACCAATCTCTTTCCTGATGACTTTCACATCTACTTCTGCTGTCCACTGGACTTTATTATTTTTTGAGTGTGTTCCTTTTCCAAATCCCACACTCTTTTGAGCACTCTTCTTTCTGACCACACCTTCGTATCTTTCCATGTCTCTTCTTCCTCACATTTGTTTAACCTAATTTTTGCCCTTATAATAGCCTACCATTTTCTGAAATTTTTTGTTCTCACCATTACCACCCTGGTTCCTGCTCTCAGTGTCCCATTTTAGAACTAATGCAACAGAAACCCTTTTCCACATTATACTAAGTGAAAGGAACCAGACACCAAAGACTACATATTGTAGAGTTTCATTTATATAAAATCCTAGAAAAAGCAAAACTACAATGATAGAGAACAGATCAATGGTTGCTGGGAGGAGGTGGGGAGAGGATGAACTGCCTTGTGCCTCTTTAGGGGACAGAACTATTTTACACTTTGTGTGGTTTCCATGGCTGTAAACATTTGTTAAAACTCACTAGCCGGGCGCGGTGGCTCATGCCTGTAATCCTAGCACTTGGGGAGGCCGAGGCGGGCGGATCACTAGGTCAGGAGTTTGAGACCAGCCTGGCTAACATGGTGAAACCCCATCTCTACTAAAAATACAAAAATTAACTGGGCGTGGTGGCAGGTGCCTGTAATCCTAGCTACTTAGGAGGCTGAGGCAGGAGACTCGCTTGAACCCGGGAGGCAGAGGTTGCAGTGAGCCGAGATCACACCACTGCACTCCAGCCTGGGCAACATAGCAAGACTCCCCCATCTCAAAAACAAAACAAAACAAAAACAAAACAAAGAAAACCTCACTCAATTGTGTATTTAACATGGGTGAATTTTATTATATGCAGACTATATTTAATAAAGCTAATTAAAACAACCTCTATCCACATACATTTCCTCACTGCATAAAGCCCTTACACTGTAACCTGGGAGTTCAGGCCCTCCCAGATTTGAGCCGAACCTGCGTGTCTAGCTTTATATTCAATTAATTCAAGCCTGTTCAACCCACAGTCCATGGGTTGCATGTGGCCCAGGATGGCTTTGAATGTGGCCCAACACAAATTCGTAAACTTTCTTAAAACATTGAGTTGTTTTGTGTGATTTTTTTTTATTATTTTTTATTTATTTTTAATTTTTTTTGTTTGTTTAGCTCAACAGTTATTGTTAGTGCACTTTATGTATGGCCTAAGACAATTCTTCTTCCAATGCGGCCCAAAGAAGCCAAAAGATTGGACACCCCTGTATTAATCGAATATACATATAATTTATGTTGAAGCCAAAGAAGCCCATTAGCTGTGTCTTGTAAGTGTTAATGTTCTGCAGCCTCTTTCTCTTTGACCATAGCTTTCTCCAGTTATTTTGAAACGTCTCCTCACCACATCTTATCTACTTATAAAAATTTTACTTTTCCAGCTTGGCATGGTGGCTTACACCTGTAACCCCAGCATTTTGGGAGGCCAAGGCAGGTGGATCACCTGAGGTCAGGAGTTCAAGACCAGCCTGACCAACACAGTGAAACCCCTTCTCTACTAAAAATACAAAAATTAGCCAGGCGTGGTGGCAGGAGCCTGTAGTCCCAGCTACTTAGGAGGCTGAGGCAGGAGAATCGCTTGAACCCAGGAGGTGGAGGTTGTAGTGAGCCAAGATTGCACCATTGTCCTCCAGCCTGGGTGACAGAGAGAGACTCCAACTCAAAAAAACAAAAAAATTGCCGGGCGCGGTGGCGGCTCCAAGCCCCTGAATTTTCCCAGGGCCCACTTTGGGAGGCCGAGGACGGCGCGATCCACGAGGGGTTCCCGGGAGATCGAAGACCATCCTGGGCTAAAACGGTAAAACACCCCGGTCTCTTACTAAAAAACTAACAAAAAAACTAGCCGGGGGCGGACCGTGGCGGCGCCCTGTAAGTTTCCCCAGCTTTACCCCGGGGAGGGCTGAGGGGACAGGAGGAATGGCGTGAAAACCCCGGGAGAATGGCGGGGGCTTGCAAAGTGAAGCTTTTGAGATCCGGGCCAACCAGCACCTCCCAACCCTGGGGGTGACAGAGCGAGGGACTCCGTCTTCAAAAAAAAAAAAAAAAAAAAAAAAAAAAAAAAAATTATTTTTCTTAGGGACCCCCAGCTCAAAAGTTATCTTTTTTGTCGACTTTTCTCTGATCTTTTTGTGTATCTCTCATGCTAGTTACCACATGATGTCCTGTTCATCGTTATTTACATTATCTCATATTCCTTTCTTATTCATCTTTATATCAAGCAGGGTGCCTAGCTACAAATATTTTCCTTTATGATTTTAATAATGAAATCTACTCTTTTCAAAGAGACAACCTACACAGTTTTCTTAGAATAAAGTATGTATCAGAGGCAGGGAGACAAGACTAGAAGGAAGGAAACAAGGAAGCAGAGAGGTTTGTTATGAGACCAATGGAGCTAGAGACAGCTTGAATTTGGGCCTTACTGGTAGGAAGAGTAAGAGGGAATAAATTTGAGAGATGTTAAAAGGGTAGAAGCAACAGGTCTTGGTTAGTGATCAGTCAGAGGAGACAGGAAGAGGCAGGAGTGAAAGATTATCCCCAGATTTCGGGCTTGGGTGACTTGGTAGATGGGGTGGACTACAAATCCAGAAGGAAGAGGAGGATATGAGGTCGGGTGGGAGGGAGGGCTGAAGGTGAGTTGGAACAATGGGTACAGGATGACTTCAGTTTTAGAAATATTAATTTTGAGACTTCTGGAATATGCAAAGAAAGATATTCAGGAGGCAAATGGAGATAGGAGAGTGATGCTCAGGAAAGAGGTGTGATTGGAGGTAAAAATGTATGAATCACCCAACACACAGGTGATACTTCAAATCATTTTAAGCCGGGCGTGGTGGCTCATGCCTGTAATCTCACCACTTTGGGAGGCTGAGGTGGGAAGATCGTTTGAGCCCAGGAGTTCAAGACCAGCCTGGGCAATGTAGTGAGACTGTCTCTTAAAAAAAAAAAAAGAAAGAAAGAAAAATTAGCCAGGTTCGTGCCTGTAGCCCCAGTTACAGGAGAGGCTGAGTAGTGAAGCCCAGGAGTTTGAGGGTGCAATGAGCTGTGACAGTGCCACTGCACTTCAGCCTGGGTGACAGAGTGAGACTCTGCCTCAATCAATCAAATCATTTTAGGGAAATATGAAATCTCCCTCGGAATGCTTAGGGGGCTAAGAACAGAGGCCTGGCAAATACCCACATCTAGGTGTTAGGGAGAGGCAGAAGAGCTCAAAAAAGAGCCCAGGAAGAGATTAATGAAGAAATAGGGTGAGAAACTAAAGAAAGCATGCCAGGAATGGTGGCTAACACTTATAATCCCAGCACTTTGGGAGGCCGAGGCAGAAGGACTGCTTGAGCCCAGGAGTTGACACCAGCCTGGGTAACATGGCAAGACCTCATCTCTATAAAAAAAATTTTTTTTAATTAGGTGAGCATGGTGGTATGTGCCTGTGGTCTCAGTTACTCAGGAGACTGAGGCAGGAGGACAGTTTGAGCTGGGAAGGTTAAGGCTGCAGTGAGCCATGTGTTCATGCCACTGCACTTTAGCCTGGGCAACAGAGGAAGACCCTGTCTCAACAAAACAAAACAAAACAAAACAAAACAAAACAAAACAAAACAACACACACAGACATACAAACACAAAAAAATGAATCTAAGGAAAGCATAATGGAAATCAAGGCAGGAGATTTCCAGAAGCAATAGTTAACACTGTCAAAGGTTGTGGATTGTTCAAATAAAACAAGGATTGAAGAGCACCTGCTGTATATGGTGATGTTTGTCAGAAGTTTCTAAGGGATGGTAGGTTCAACATGAACTTGAGTGAAACAAGACAGTTGAATGCCTACCATTGTGTCAAATAGATGATTAGCTTTTGAAATGTGCTGGTTTTTGCTTTTTTCTTTTTTATTGTGGTAAAATAAATATGACATAATATTTCTCATTTAACCATTTGTAAGTGTACAATTTGGCAGTATTAAATACATTCACTGCCAGGCGCAGTGGCTCATGCCTGTAATCCCAGCACTTTGGGAGGCCGAGATGGGTTGGTCACTTGAGGTCAGGAGTTCAAGACCAGCCTCGCCAACATGGTAAAATCCCATCTCTACTAAAAACACAACAATAAGCCACTGTGGTGGCATGCCTGTAATCCCAGCTACTCGGGAGGCTGAGACAGGAGTATTACACGAACCTGGGAGGCGGAGGTTGCAGTGAGCCAAGATTGTGCCACTGCACTCCAGCCTAGGTGAAAGAGCGAGACTCTATCTCAAAACAAAACAACAACAAAATACATTCACAGGGTTGTACTACCATCACCACTATCCATAACTAAAATGTTTTCATCACCCCCACAGTGAACTCTGTACTCACTAAACAATGACTTCCCTCTTAGTCCCTGGAGTCCCTGATCACCTCTATTCTACTTTCTGGCTCTACGAATTTGCCTATTCTAGGTACCTTATAAAAGTGGAATCATATATTTGCTCTTCTGGGTCCAGCTTATTTCACTAAACATAATTTTTTCAAGGTCCATCCATGTTGTAGCATATATTACAATGTAATTGCTTTTTATGACTGAGTAGTTTTCCACCGTATGTATATGCTACATTTTGTTTAACCATTCATTTGTTCGTGAACACTGGGTTGTTTCCACCTTTTGGCTACTGTTAATAATACTATGAACATAGTTACAGAGATACCTGTTCAAGTCCCTGCTTTCAATTCCTTTAGATACACACCTAAGAGTGGAATTGCTGGGTCAAACGGTAGTTCTATGTTCGATTTTTTGAGGAATGGCCATACTGTTTTCCACAGCGACTGCAAAGTTTTACATTCCCACCAGAAATGCCTGAGGGTTTCAATTTCTCCATATCCTTCCCAACACTTGTTATTTTCCATTTTTTTCTATTATAACCATCCAGGTGGGTATGAAGTAGTATCTCATAGTTTTGATTTGCATTTCCCTAACGATAATGACGTTGATGCTGAGCATCTTTTCATGTGTTTGTTGGCCATTTGTACATTTCTATACCTTCTCTGGAGAAATGTCTACTCAAGTACTTTGCTATTTTTTATTTTTATTTTTTGTAGATTACTGGAGTTCTACACACATACATGTAATATACACATATTATATATTTGTTATTTATCATACCTCATTATTCATATAGCAAAACATGTAAGTTAAGACTCAAGTGTTTTGCTATTTTTGACTTTTTGTTGAGTTATTGGAGTTCTTTATATATATAATATGTATACATTATATATATTGTGGTTATATTTATTATACCTCATTATTCACATAAGATCTTCTTTGATACAAATAATGTAACCTTCTTTGATACAAATAACATCATTTATTTGTATCAAAGAAAGTCTGAACATATATTTTGTTATGTGAATAATGAGGTATAATAAAACAAACACAAGCATATACCTGTCAGAGTCTTGAAAATCTTTTCTATTAAGAAACCTTGGCCGGGCCTGTAATCCCAGCACTTTGGGAGGCCGAGATGGGCGGATCACGAGGTCAGGAGATCCAGACCATCCTGGCTAACACGGTGAAACCTCGTTTCTACTAAAAATACAGAAAACTAGCCGGGCGAGGTGGTGGGCGCCTGTAGTCCCAGCTACTCGGGAGGCTGAGGCAGGAGAATGGCGGGAACCCGGGAGGCGGAGCTTGCAGTGAGCTGAGATCCGGCCACTGCACTCCAGCCTGGGCGACACAGCAAGACTCCGTCTCAAAAAAAAAAAAAAAAAAAAAAAAAAAAAAGAAACCTACAGGTGTTGATGGATGGTGATTTTACTCATTGTTGAAATATGCTTTATTACTACAGAATTTAAGCAGTAACATATTTCTTTTCTTTCACTCATTTTCTCAATAACTGAAACACTTTCCTTGATACTTCAGAAACTGAGAGGTACTTTATTATGCTTACTTTCCAGTGGCTCTTTCTCTAAATGGGAATCCTCTGGTGCATCAAAACGACCTTCTGGTAACTTTGGCTTCTTAAGGGACTGTTGGACAAGTTCAGACTTTCCTCCTTGAGAAGAACTTGTTTTCCTCAGAGAATGACACAGAAGGGGTGATCCTAGAAGAGTGGAGATAATAGAAAATTAGGAGCTTTTCATTTATTCCACTTTAAACATTTATAAAATTTTATTTATTTGTTTTAGTTCATACATTCACATTTCTCAAAGTTCAAAAGTACCAAAGGATGTAGAGTGAAAATTCTTCCTTCCTGTCCAGCCATTTCCCTTTCTGGAAGACCACCCGTTTGAAAAGAAGGGCTATGAAATAAATTAGTTAATCGTTATCAATATTGCAGAAACTTATATTAAAACATTAATTCCTATCTGAAGCAATGTCAAAAAACCAGGAGTTCAAATATTAAGAGTAACTTAGTACAAACTTTTCAATGACAATATTTAGTATTCAAATCTCTAAAAGTCAGAAGTGGCTACATTTAAATCCTAATCAAGGTCCTCTTTTTCTGTCAACTAAAATGTTAAGAATACATCAAGTTGGGCACGGTGGCATGCACCTGTAGTCTCAATTACGCTGGAGGCTGAAGAGGGAGGATTGCTTGAGCCCAGGAGCTCAATTCTAGTCTGGGTAACATAGTGAGGCCATGTCTCTAAAAATACATTGTTTTATGGGGAAAGAAGTCCCTATTTGATAAATGGTGCTGGGATAGTTGGCAGCTATGTGCAGAGCAATGAAACTGAACCCCTATTTGTCACCACATACAAAAATTAACTCAAGATGGATTAAAGATTTAAATGTAAGACCTCAAACTGTAAGAATCCTAGAAGAAAACCTAGGAAACACTATTCTGGACATTGGTCTTGGGAAATAATATATGACTAAGTCCTCAAAAGCAACTGCAACAACAACAACAAAAAATTGACAAATGGGACCTAATTAAACTAAAAAGCTTTTGTAGAGCAAAAGAAACTATCAACAGAGTAAACATACAACCAACAGAACGAGAGAAAATATTTGCAAACTACACATCTGAGAAAAGTCTCATATCCGGAATCTATAAGGAACTTAAACAATTCAACAAGCAAACAACAACCGCACTAAAAAACGGACAACAGACATGAAGAGACACTTCTCAAAAGAAGACATACAAGCGGCCAACAAACATATTTAAAAATGCTCCACATCACGAATTAGTAGATAAATGCAAATTAAAATCATGAGAGACCATGTCACATCAGTCAGAATGGCTATTATTAAAAAGTTAAAAAACAGCAGATGCTGGTGAGGCTGTAGAGAAGAGGGAATGCGTATATACAGCTAGTGGGAATGTATCTTAGTTCAGCCACTGTGGAAAACAGTTTGGAGATTTCTCAAAGTACTTAAGGCAGAACTATCACTTGACCCAGCAATCCTGTTACTGGGTATATACCCAAAAGAAAACTACTCATTTTTCACACCAAAAAGACACATGCACTTGTATGTTCACTGCAGCACTATTCATAATAGCAAAGACACAGAATCAACCTAGGTGCTCCTCAATGGTGGACTGGATAAAGAAAATGTGGTACATATATACCATGGAATACTATGCAACCATAAAAATAATGAAATCATGTCCTTTGCTGCAACATGGATGCAGCTGGAGGCCATTATCCTAAGTGAACTAATGCAGAACATAAAACCAAATATTGCATATTCTTACACACAATTTTCTAATTCTACAGAGTGAAACACTGGATACTCAGGAACATAAGGCAACAACAGAAACTGGGTACTACTGTGGGGGAGGGAAGAAGGGGATGCAAGAGTTGAAAAACTAACTTTTGGGTACTATGCTCATTACCTGTGATGGGATCATTCATATCCCAAATTTCAGCATCACACATAAACCCAGGTAACAAACCTGCACATGTACCCCCTGAATCTAAAATAAAACTTGGGATTTTAAAATGTACTGGGTGTCTGCAATGTGTAAATGAGATCATTTTTTTTTTCTAGTTTCTAAAGAGAGTTGAACTTTCAGCGCTATGAAAGTTATACAAACCCTCATCGAGATAATATTCATAAGGGAAAAACCACAGGGAAAAAAGTGATCTCAGTGTTAGGGGTTTTCAGCTTCCTAAAGAAATTGCTTTAGAAGCAGACAAATTTGGGTACAAGTTCCAGCTACACCCCTGTGGCAAGAAGAATAATGGCCTCAAAGATAATCAGAATCCAATACCCAGAATCTGTGAACAGGTTTGGTTACATGGTGAAGAATTTTGGTAGCAGACAGAATTAAGGTGGCTAAACACATGACCTTAAAATAGCGAGATTATCCAGGATTATAGGGTGGGTCAATGTAACCACAAGGGTCCTTTAAAAGGGAAGAGAGGGTTGGAAGACAGACCAGACCCGATGTTGCAGGCTTTAAGATGGAGGAAGGGGGCAAGCCAAGGAATGTGGGCAGCCTCTAGAAGCTAAAAGAGAGAAGGAAATGGATGCGGCTTCCAGAAGGAACACAGCCCTACTAACTGCCTGGTTCCAGCTCAGTGCGACCCCTTCCAGACTCCTGACCTCCAAAACTGTAAAACGTGTTAAGCCACTAAATTTGTGGTAATATGTTATAGCAGCAATAGGAAACAAATGCAACCACTTACTCGGTGTTGGATGTTGGTCAAGTTACCCTTTCTGTTTCCTTTCCTCTGAATAGAAAAATCACAGTACCTATCACATGAGATTGCTGAATAAATGGGACAATTTATGCATTTAGTATAGTGATAAAGAGTATTTATTGTTATTTCGATGGAATTATCTGTAAGCCCTTGACAGCATTACATATGTTTTTTCATTACACATATTTTTCTCATATTCTAGTCATCACTACATAACCCAACCTCGTTTAAAGAAATAGACACAAACACATGCATACTAGTGGTTAAGATAAATGAATAGGTGTATGTCTGTGTATGTGTACACACTGAGTAAGTGCATTAATAACTTGAGCCTAACTCTGGGATGCATAAGTTAATTTGCGTAAGGGTTTCTGGTGAAGAACAGAAAACTGGATCTTGGGGAAAGCAAGGAGTAGTAAAGTGTAAGTTAGAGAAATTGGTCCCTAATAGGACCTTGCAGACTTCTGAAAGACTATCTGTAGAAAGAGGGTTTACAAGGAAAAGCTGAAAGACTAGTTTTCTCAAGGAACTCTGAGGCCATTGGAAACATAAGCAGAACTATTTTTGTAGTCAGGTAACAGTGTGACAGAACACAGGGGAAGATAATGCCCCTCATTTCTGTACAGTACAATATAAGATGGGACACAGTGCTCCTTGGTACCTACAGGCTTTACAGCTTCGAACACAAGTGTGTGCACATCAGCCTGCCAGGGGTGTTGGTAATGAAGCATATACATGTAGCTTTAAAGGCAGACCATAAGAAACAAGGGCGTGTCAGATGAGGAGCTAAGCCCAAGGACCACTCCTGTTAACTCTGCCTATTAAATAGTAGGTGTTGAGCAATAGTAACTGTATTCATGTTAGTATTGCATTTTGGCTATCAGCAGACTTCTGACTACCTCAACTACATGGGAAAGAGCTGGCAAACTTAAAACAAAAGGCTCTTGTAACAACATCAGGAAATAACCACCATAAAGCCCATGTCTTCTACTTCAAGGGGTGGTTTGACTTTATCCAAACCTAGTTAGAATTGTGTTTACATGGACATAACAGACAAGAAGAAAACCTTCTAAAAGAAGAAGTAATAAAAGCAAAAGAATGACTCTCTCTTGCACACACACACATATACAAAAACAACACACAACCCAAAACTTTTCTCTGGTACTTTGACAAATCAGAAATGCCAAAACTCTACAGTCATAAAGGTAAACACAAAGTCAAATGGCTACACTTTTCGTGTCTTACTTTTTTGAGACAGAGACAAGAAAATTAGCCACCACACCCAGCTAAGTTTTTGTATTTTCAGTAGAGACGGAGTTTCACCATGTTGACAAAGCTGGTCTTTTTTTTTTTCAGAGTCTCACTCTGTCCCCTAGGCAGCTAGAGTGCAGTGGCATGATCTCAGCTCATTGCAACCTCTGTTTCCAGGGTTCAAGGGATTCTTGTGCCTCAGCCTCCCGAGTAGATGGGATTACAGGCACCCACCAATACACCAAGCTAATTTTTGTATTTTTAGTGAAGACGGGGTTTCGCCATGTTGGCCAGGCTGGTATTAAACTCCTGACCTCAAGTGATCCGCCTGCTTTGGTCTCCTAAAGTACTGGGATTACAGGCGTGAGCCATGGTGCCCAGCCTTCTTGTGTCTTTCTTGCCTACAGCTTGGGATATAGAGCTTTCACGACAGCAGGGAGATGACAGTCTCTTAAACCCAAGCAAACAGAAAGCGTGTTAGAGGCCAGGACTCTGGGAGGCTCACAGACTGAGAAAAAAAAGTGAACCAGAAGATTTTTGTTGTTTTCTGAAATAGGGTCTTGCTGTGTTGCCCAATCTTGAGTATAGTGGCGCAATCATGGCTCATGGTAGCCTTGATCTCCTGGGCTCAGCCTCAGCCTGCCTCAGCCTCCTCAGTAGCTGGGACTACAGCAACACATCACCATGCCCAGCTAATTTTATTTTTTGTAGAGATGGGGGGGGGGGGTCTCACCATGTTGCCCAGGCTGGTCTTGAACTCCCGAACTCAAGCGATCCTCTTGCCTCCCAAAGTGCTGGGATTACGCATGTGAGCCATCACACCCAGTTGAAAGATTTAAAACATAGATAAAAACCACCTGGGGGATTTTGTTAAAATGCAGATTCTGAGTAGTTCTAGGTGGGACTTGTGATTCTTGCATTTTAACAAGCTCCCAGGTGATGATTATGATGCTATTCCAAATAGCAAGGAACTAGAAGACAGTTAAGGAAGGAAAAGTGTCTACTTTAACCTTGGTTCTGAGTGAAGATGTGAAAAAAAGAAGCCCCTCTGAGATTCTGAAGCCACTGGCTGACCCACACCTGTGTTTAGGCTTAACTACACACTAGCTGCATCTTCCAAAAATCCCTATGCATCTTTTTTTTTTTTTGAGATGGAGTCTTTTCTGTCACCCAGGCTGGAGTGCAGTGGTATGCCCTCAGCTCACTGCAACCTCCGCCTCCCGGGTTCAAGTGATTCTCCTACCTCAGCCTCCTGAGTAGCTGGGATTATAGATGTGTGGCACCACACCCAGCTAATTTTTGTATTTTTAGTAGAGACAGGGTTTCACCATATAGGCCAGGCTGGTCTCGAACTCCTGACCTCAGGTGATCCACCCACCTTGGCCTCCCAATGTGCCGGGAGTACAGGCGTAAGCCACCGCACCTGGCCAAATTTTTTTAATGTATTATTTTATATTCTGAATCCTGTACACAAAATCTTTATTGTCCCACTGTTCCATTATACATTGATTCTACTGACTTGTTTGTGATGGCTTTGTTTCCTTGAATGTTTTTCTGGGATTCTCTCTGAGAATTCCATGAGACATATGTGGAGAGTTATTTTTCTTGAGAGGATTTGCATCTGCAAATCCGTGCCCACCAGCCTAATCATTTTTCATTGTCTCTTTTTGCTTACTTATTTTTGGCTTTGCAAAAGTTTTTTTAGGCCAGGCACAGTGGCTCACGCCTGTAATTCCAGCACTTTGGGAGGCTGATGCAGGCAGATTACTTGAGGTCAGGAGTTCCAGACCAGCCTAGCCAACAAGGTGAAACCCCATCTCTACTAAAAATACAAAAAATTAGCTGGGTGTGGTGGCTGGCGCCTGTAATCCCAGTTACTTGGGAGGCTGAGGCAAGACAATCGCTTGAACCCAGGGGGGCAGAGGTTGCAGTTAGTGAGATCACGCCACTGCACTCCAGCCCAGGCGACAGAGCAAGACTCTGTAAAAAAAAAAGAAAAAAGAAAAGAAAAAGAAAGAGAAAAAAGAAAAAAGAAAAATGATTAGGCCAAAAAAAAAAAAAGAAAAAAAAAAAGAAAAGAAAAGAAAAGAAAAGAAAACATGTAAATTCAGAAATAACAAATCTAAAACTCAATAAAAATGCCAAAAAGCTGGCCAGGCATTGTGGCTCACACCTGTAATCCTAGCAATTTGGGAGGCAGAGGCGGGTGGATCACCTGAGGTCAGAGGTTCAAGACCAGCCTGGCCAATCTGGTGAAACTGTATCTCTACTTGAAATACAAAAATTAGCTGGGTGTGGTGGCGGGTGCCTGCAATCCCAGCTATGCGGGAGGCTGAGGCAGGAGAATCACTTGAACCCAGGAGGCAGAGTTTGCAGTGAGCCAAGAATGCGTCACTGCGCTCCAGCTTGGGCGACAGAGTAAGATTCTGCCTCAAAAAAAAAAGGAAAAGAAGAAAAGAAAGAAAAAGGCCAAATAGCAGAATAAATACAATTGAAAAGAGAATTTATGATCTGGAATAAAGTTTCAAAGAAATTATACAGAAAAAAGCACAGAGACAAATAAATAAAAATAATGAAAGATTAGCTGGGCATGACTGCATGACAGTGGTGCCTATAGTCTTAGCTACTCGGCAGGAGGCTGAGGTGGGAGTACGGCTTGTGCTCTGGAGATCAAGGGTGTAATGAGCTATGACTGCTCCACTGCTCTCTATCCTGGGTGACAGGGCAAGGCTCTCAGAAAAAAGAAAAAAGAAAAAAGTGTTCCCAGAAGTAAAGTGGGAGATAAGAATAGAGAGAAAATGCTTTTATATACAGACTATACAAAAGATTAGTAGCATATGCTTTATAGGTTTATCAAAATCAAATCCCACCCAACATACACATACCTGTGCATGCATGTGCGCACACACACAGACCCAAGAGTCTGAACAGAGGAATGTAATTATATCAGTAATTATAATAAGGGTAAAGAGACTATCAGTGCAAAACAACAACAAAAAAACCCAATACAGACAAACCAGAAACCAGCCATATGCTGTTTATGTGAGACGCACCATTTGCATGTTTTTTTAAAAAAAAAAACAACCGGCCGGGCGCAGTGGCTCACGCCTGCAATCCCAGCACTTTGGGCCGCCGAGGTGGGTGGATCACGAGGTCAGGAGATCCAGATCATCCTGCCTAACACGGTGAAACCCCGACTCTACTAAAAACACAAAAAATTAGCCGGGCGCGGTAGTGGGCGCCTGTAGTCCCACCGACTCAGGAGGCTGAGGCAGGAGAATGCCGTGAAACCCGGGAGGCGGAGCTTGCAGTGAGCCGAGATCTCGCCACTGCACTCCAGCCCGGGCGACAAAGCGAGACTGTCTCAAAACAAAACAAAGCAAAACAAAACAAAAACCACGGAAAATGGAAAAATAAGATAACAAGAAAAAAACGAATAAAAGATAACATAATTGGCCGGGCGCGGTGGCTCAAGCCTGTAATCCCAGCACTTTGGGAGGCCGAGACGGGCGGATCACGAGGTCAGGAGATCGAGACCATCCTGGCTAATACGGTGAAACCCCGTCTCTACTAAAAAATACAAAAAAACTAGCCGGGCGACGAGGCGGGCGCCTGTAGTCCCAGCTACTCGGGAGGCTGAGACAGGAGAATGGCGTGAACCCGGGAGGCGGAGCTTGCAGTGAGCTGAGATCCGGCCACTGCACTCCAGCCTGGGCGGCAGAGCGAGACTCCGTCTCAAAAAAAAAAAAAAAAAAAAAAAAAAAAAAAAAAAAGATAACATAATTTACAATGTGAAAATAATTTTCAAAATATTCTTCATTTTTTAATTGATAAATATTACATACATTTATGGTGTACAGCACGTTTTGAAATATGTATATATTGTGAAATAGCTAAATCAAGCTAACATATGCTTTATCTCACATACCTATCAATTATTTGTGAGAAAACTTAAAATCTACTGTCAACAATTTTCAAGTATACATTGATATTAACTATAGTCACCATGTTGTACAATAAATATCCTTTGCATAACTTACAACAAAGAAGATCAACAATAAACTGTCTCAAAAGACTGAAAGTGTTCCAGCCTGGCCAGCATGGTGAAACCTCGTCTCTACTAAAAACACAAAAATTAGCCAGACGTGGTGGTGAGCACCTGTAATCCCAGCTAGGAGCCTGAGGCAGGAGAACTGCTAGAACCGGGAGGTGGAGGTTGTGGTTAAGCAAGATCACACCACTGCGCTCCAGCCTGGGCGACAGAGCAAGACTCTGTCTCAAAAACAAAAACAAAAAAGACCAAAAAAAGACTAAAAGTGTTGTAAAAGCCTTTGGTAAGGTTACTATAAAAAAACAAGAGAAGGCAAAATAAATAATATGAGAAAAAGAGAGCACATAATTATATGGAGAGCAGAAAATTTTGAAAAAATACCAGAAACTTGATGCCTATACATTGAAACAATACAAAATGAAAACCTTTCCAGAAAAAGTTAACTTACCAAAACCTACTTAAGAGAGGAAACCTGATAAATACCGCAATAACCACCGTAGAAGTTAAACAAGTAATTTAGTCTTCCCTCGAAGAGAAAAGCAGGACTAGACAGTTTTGCAGGTGAGTTGCAACAAACCCTCAAGGAATAGA
Organism: Rhinopithecus bieti; assembly: GCF_001698545.2. NCBI lineage: Eukaryota > Metazoa > Chordata > Mammalia > Primates > Cercopithecidae > Rhinopithecus > Rhinopithecus bieti. The sequence continues at coordinate 279,442 of NW_016807715.1, forward strand.
TAATTCCAATCTTAAACAAAATCTAACAAAGAAGGGAAAAGGGTAAGTAGAATCCTCAATACATTGTATGAGGCTAGAATAACCTTTTTTTTTTTTGAGACGGAGTCTCGCTCTGTTGCCCAGGTTGGAGTGCAATGGCCTGATCTTGGCTCACTGCAACCTCCGCCTCCCAGGTTCACACCATTCTCCTGCCTCAGTCTCCTGAGCAGCTGGGACTACAGGCGCCTGCCACCATGCCTGGCTACTTTTTTTGGTGAGTGTATTTTTAGTAGAAACAGGGTTTCACCGTCTTAGGCAGGATGGTCTCGATCTCCTGACCTCATGATCCGCCCGCCTTGGCCTTCCAAAGTGCTGGGATTACAGGCGTGAGCCACCATGCCCGGCCTTAGAATAACCTTAATATTAAAACCAGGGAAAGCTGGGCGCAGTGGCTTACGTCCGTAATGCCAGCACTTTGGGAGGCCAAGGCCGGCATATCACGAGGTCAGAAGTTCGAGATCAGCCTGGCCAAGATATGGTGAAACCTCGTCTCTACCAAAAATACACACACACAAAAAAGTAGCCAGGCGTCTCTACCAAAAATACGAGGTTTCACCGTATCTTGGCCAGGCTGATCTCGAACTTCTGACCTCGTGATACGCTGGCCTTGGCCTCCCAAAGTGCTGGCATTACAGACGTGAGCCACCGTGCCCAGCTTTCCCTGGTTTTAATATTAAGGTTATTCTAAGGCCAAAAATACAAAAATTAGCCNACCTCGTCTCTACCAAAAATACACACACACAAAAAAGTAGCCAGGCGTCTCTACCAAAATACGAGGTTTCACCGTATCTTGGCCAGGCTGATCTCGAACTTCTGACCTCGTGATACGCTGGCCTTGGCCTCCCAAAGTGCTGGCATTACAGACGTGAGCCACCGTGCCCAGCTTTCCCTGGTTTTAATATTAAGGTTATTCTAAGGCCAAAAATACAAAAATTAGCCGGGTGTGGTGGCATGTGCCTGTAATCCCACCTACTCGGGAGGCTGAGGCGGAAGAATCACTTGAACCCAGGAGGCATGGGTTTCAGTGTATAAGAGAAGAAAATTACAGGCCAATTTCTAAAAAAAATATAAGCACAACAAATACATTATATTAAAAAATATAATCACTATGATCCTTTGGAATACTTTCTAGGAATGCAAGTGATTCACTACTAGAAAAATCTGTAACTTACCACCTCAACAGATTAAAGCACAAAATGATAAACGCCTCAGTAAGATGAAGAAAAATCAATTCCGTAAACTTCAAGATTTACTCATCATTAAAAAACAAATACAAATACATAAACAAAAACAAAACAAAATCCCAAAACTCTACACAGAAAGGGACTTCCTTAACCTGAAAAGGGTATAACTGTAGCTACTACCACATCTTTTTTTTCATGTTCCATGAAATTTTATTTCACAAAGGCTTGGACTCTGAAGACCCACAGTTACGGATCACTAAATCCAGTAAGTAAACGTAAATCCAAAATAAAGAGTTCTAACAAAAAAATAAGAAGGTGATTGTTTTGTTTAAAAGAACAGAGTTATTTGGGAGATAGCTAGAACCATTCCCTGAGGATTCATTTATAAAACATGCCTTAAGAGTTATTAGGAGATGGTGACTTAAACAAAAAAAGTAGCAGTTTTATCTAAATGACTGCAATATCACACCTTAATGATAAAATACAAATGCATTCCCTTTATAATCATAAACAAGATAAGTACGTTTGCTGTCATCACTTCTAGTCAACATGGTGCTGGAAATCTGAGCAAGGAAAGAAAAACAAAAGAAAAAGATATGAGGATTAGACAGGGAGGGCAGGGGGCACGGTGGCTCACACCTATAATCCCAGCACTTTGAGAGGCCGAGGCGGGTGGATCACTTGGCTAACATGGCAAAACCCCATCTCTATAAAAAATATAAAAATTAGCCAGGCATGGTGGTGCACACCAGTAATCCCAGCTACTCGGGAGGCTGAGGCAGGAGAATCACTTGATCCCGGGAGGTGGAGGTTGCAGTGAGCAGAGACTGCGCCACTGCACTCCAGCCTGGGTGACACAGCAAGACCCCTTCTCAAAAAGAAGGATCAGACAGGGAGAAACTAGACTGTCACCATTTGCAGATGATATGAATGTCTACGCAGCAAAGTCCCCAAAATCTGCAAAGTAAATTACTTAAATTAATAAGGTAATTTAGATACAAAATCATTAAGCATCAGGTTTCTATACATAAACAATAGTCAGAAAATAATAAGATTTATTACAAAGTTATGGTTATAGTTATCAAGACAGTATCAGCACAGGAATAGACAAATAGGTCAATGGGACTGAAAAAAGAGCCAATAAATAAACGTATGCATATATGTATAAGTAAACTTGATTTATGATGGCTGACATTATATCATTAAGGGAAAGGTCCTATAAATACATGAATCTGGGACAAGTGTTTGACATGAAAAAAATGAAAAATGGTTTCCTGCCTCACACCATACACAAAAATCAATTCCTGGTAGAATAAAGGCTTAAATGTGAAAAGCAAAACTACAAACTTTTAAGAAGAAAATATAGGAGACTATGTCTATGACTTTAGAGTACAAAAGGGTTTCTTAGACAAGACCATAAGGTAGTAACAATAAACAAAAGGATCAAGACAAAATTTTACAGATAAAATTATAAACGTTTATTAAAAGATACCTTTTATATGGAAGCTGCATGATTGTATATGCAGACTCATTATTCTATTCTGCCTAGTAGTGACAGAAACAAACCACAAATTGAGATATTTGACACCTACATAACTAAAAAAAGGTTTAGCATACAAATACTTGTAAAGAATATAAACAAGAATCTGTTAAGTAAAAAGGCCAGGCGCGGTGGCTCATGCCTGTAATCCCAGCACTTTGGTAGGCCAAGGTGGGTAGATCACCTGTGGTCATGGCAAAACTCTGTCTCTACCAAAAATACAAAAAATTAGCTGGGTGTGGTGGCGGGCGCCTGTAATACCAGCTACTTGGGAGGCTGAGGCAGGAGAATCGTTTGAACTCAGGAAGCAGATGTTGCAGTGAGCTGAAATCTTGCGGTTGCACTCCAGCTTGGGCAACAAGGGCGAAACTCCGTCTCAAAAAAAAAAAGAAAAGAAAAGAGAAAAAGGTGTTTCACAAAAAGTTGATATTTGAAAAGATGTTTTACTTCTTTAATCAGAGAAAAGCAAAATCACATAGAGGTGTCATTTCATCACCCTGTAGGCAGCCAAAAATAAAAAACTTAGACAAAATTAAGTTTTGGCAAGTTTGTGGAACAACACAAACTCTAATACACTGCTGGTAGAAGTGAAAATTGCTATAGAATTAGAAAATGCCGTTGTACCTTGGCATCATATTGTAAAATTGAAAAGACCTACACCATACTCCAGGAATTCCACTCCTTCCACTAATGCACAAGTAAGGTACACAAGAATGTGTAGCAGCCAATCCTGGTGTTTCTAGAATTACTCAAATGTCCTTTGAGAAGGGCATTGGAAAATGTATCATAGGTTCACACAGTTGAATGAATAACTACAATCTCATACATCAATGTGGATCAATCACAAAACACAGCGTTAGCTGAAAAAAAAAATCAACAATATGAAACCATTTCTACGAAGATTTAAAACACCATTGCGCAGGTGTATCAGGAAGCAGCACAGAGAGACCTCCTTGGCAATGGAGACTATTTCTTAAATTGGGGGATGAGTTCATAGATGCTGGTTGTGCTTTATAGCTTACATGTGTGCTACATACATATATATATATGTGTGTGTGTATATATATGTATGGAATACTTCATAATTGTTTAAAACTAGTTAAAGGGAGATGTTGAATGAACCCTACAAAATTTTAACTTTATTACCTTGAGGTTTGGATAATGTGGGACTTTCACTTTCTGTATTACTCATTTCTGGACTATTTAAAACTTATACAATTATGTAAAATGTTTGTATTTGGGGAAAATGATTGCACAAAGGAAAAACAAATTGCATAGAAATCCGGAGCCATTTATTATGAGGGCAATAATTATTGTTTTCAACTTACATAACTTCTCCAGGTGTCACAAGTTAAAATTGTGTTTTGCATAGTCTGGGTTGCTAACTGAATCATCTTGAGAAATATTTCCAACCACAATGGGTTTAAAAATGTTGGTTTTACTGAAAGCATGAATGCTTTTTCTGTACGAACAATTCCTGGCTTCATCTAATTTACGTTATACTTATTTGCCTTTGGCTCACTTCTGCACTTTTCCCCGTTTTTAAAAGATAAACTGTAAACTGCCACAAATCCTGGACCAGGCGAGCGGATTCCTGTAAATAATGATGTAAATAAATAAGTAAATCAATGACTCCCATTCCCAAAGGGCCTTCTTTTCCATTTTTCTCAGGGGCATCAAAGTGCGGTGTGCCCTGCGAGCTCCCACAGGAAAGACCCGGAACGTCTGTGGTCCTGCTGGGCCACCGCGTGCCCGGCAGGAAGCAGACGTCCGGGCGGGGGTAAGGGCCTTAGCGATTTTCTCGCTCTAGTCCCACCCGAGACCCGAGGCGCTGCAAGGACCTGCCCAGGCCACGGGGTGGGCGTCTCGGCGGGAGAAGCTGGGCAGCGGTTGGCGCCACCGAACGTCTGGGACACATGCGGCTTCCTCCGCTGGAGGCTCCTCTCTCCGCGCCTGGGCCTTCACGACCCCTCCCGCGACCTTGGCCCCGAGGCCAGGTGCTTACTTGCCGCTCTCCACGCAGTGGCCGAGACCCGGTTAAGCAACCCGGGAAGCCTTGATACGGTCATGGCGCCGACTCCCTAAGCCTCCGCGCAGGCGCAAAGCAGTAGGGGGAGGAGCAGCCGGCAGGATCCGGAGCCTTCCTGCGGAGGGCTGGCCCTCCGTGGCCGGCTTTAGAAAAGGAGTTAAGAGTCATTCCTAGGCTCTTTCGCCAAGAAGGACTCAAGCTACCTTGAATCCCGTGTTAAAACGCCAAATCTTTGCTGAAGTTGGAAGAGGGAATAATTACGTTCATGCCTGTCAGTCTAAGCCGAAAGGTCCCGTGGAAGATCCCTTTTATAGTTTACAAAGATTGAACGCCTTTTACTCTCTCACTCATGTAAAATGCTTCTTTTACCTAATTCTCCCTGTTTTGTGTTTTAAATCTTTGTTCAGTCAGCTCCTAGTTGGGCCATTCTGGCCGACTAACCAGATGATATGAAAGGCGACATTTTTGAATGAGGTGCAGAGCAAGAGAAGGCTCTCCATCCGGGCCAGGATCCAGTGCAAGGAGCTCTGCCACTTGACCCTTACATCCTAACAGCTCTAACAGTGTTGAGTGGGATGTGGCAGACCTGGATGCTTTGTGCAACTCGTGGAAATCTTTACAGAATCGTAGTGAAGGCCCCCAGAATTCTGGAATTGTGTCTTTTTTTAAAAAAAAGTTTCTGGCTAGCTATTGGGCCTTGGTAGTGTCTGACCATGTGACATCAAGTGGCTATGTGATCGAAGTTTCGCATCATGAACTGAGAATTATCTGGTTCTCCTAGATAAGGAGATCCCTTCACGAAGAGAAAGTGGGCCGGGCATGGTGGCTCACTCCTGTAATCCGATCACTTTTGGAGGCCTAGGCGGGTGCATTACCTGAGGTCAGAAGTTCGAGACCAGTCTGGCCAACAAGGCAAAACCCCGTCTCTACTAAAAATACAAAAATTAACAGGGTGTGGTGGCGCATGCCTGTAATCCCACCTACTCGGGAGGCTGAGGTAGAAGAATCGCTTGAACCCGGAAGGCGGAGATTGCGGTGAGCAGAGAATGTGCCACTGCACTCCAGTCCCCCACGCCAGCCCTGGAGACAGCAAGACTCCCATCTCAAAAAAACAAAAAGAAAAGAGAGAGAAAGTGAGATACACAGAACTGGGCCAGAGTCAAAACCGAAACAGTTTTCATTTGTAGGGAGCTCACAGTCCTAAGGTCATGCTTTTGACCTTTAGCTTATAGCTACAGTTTAATGATGAATTCCTTGTGGCTAGTTGACTAAGGGAAAAATTCAAATTTGGGTGATGGCTTTCCTCAATAAACTGGCCCAGCTGGCAACGGACTGCTTTTCATATTTAGAGCCCCACTTAACAGAGGCCCTGAAGGAAGAGCAGAGGGAAAAAAAAATTCTTTCCGGCATGCATAACTTAGGTTATTTGTTTTATGATTTTACAGGTCCCCGTGACCTGCGTCACCACACCTGGCTGATTTTTCTATTTTTAGTAGAGACGGGATTTCGCCATGTTGACCAGGCTGGTTTCGAACTCCTGGCCTCAAGGGATCCACCCCTCTCAACTTCCCAAAGTGCTGGGATTGCAGTGTGAGCCACTGCACCTGGCCAGAATTTAGCTTATCTTGTATGCTTTGCCTAAAAAGAGATAGGGCTTGAGATAAAAATTTACATCATTTCATAGGCAGTGACTGGTTTGTCAAGTGGCTAGGAACTGGGAATGTAAGTTTTGGACTAGGTCTTTAGAATAGGGCCTCTCAAAGTAGCCCCGAGTATGAAAACATTTGGGGTTCTGTTGAATGTTAAAACCAAAAAAACAAGAAAAAGGCGGGCGCTGGTGGCTCAAAGCCTGTAATGTCCCAGCACTTTGGGAGGGCCGCGAGACGCGGCGGGATCAGCGAGTGGTCAGAAATCAAAGGGACCAACATCCTGGCATAACACGGTTCGAAGAACCCGTCTCTACTAAAAAAAACTAAAACAAACAATAGAACCGGGCGATGAAAAAAAAAAAAAGGTAGCACAGGCGCCTGTAGAATGTACACACAGACAAAATATTAAAAAAAAGCGGAGAAGTGGGAGGCAGAGACAGAAAAAAAGAGCTGGCAAGTAAGACCACCGGGAGCAGAGAGATAATGCAGATAGACGCCTGAGATCCGGCCACACAACTCCAGCCCGGTGAGAGGAGCAAGACGTCCGTTTCAAAAGAAAAAAAAAAAAAAAAGGCTCCCATTGCAGAAGGGCTGTTAATCAGAACAAGATTATTATATTAGTTATTGCTGCCTCACGAATTATCCCAAAATTTATTGGCTTAAAACAATAAACAGTTATTCTCTGACAGTTTTTGTGGATCAGGAATCTAGAAGCCAGAGTGACTGTGGTTCCGGGTCCTAAATGAGGTTGCAGCCAAGCTGTTGGCTGGAGTCCCAGTCTCATATAAATGTACAACTAAGGGAGGATCTGCTTCCAAGCTCATTCACATGATTATTGGCAAGATTTGGTTCCTTGTGGACTTTGGACTGGAAACTTTCTCAGTTATTTGTTAAGTGGGCTTCTCCAAAGGCTATCTTGCAACATGGCAGCTGGCTTTCCACAGGACAAATGAACTAAAGAGCAAGAAAGACCCCTCAAAATGGATGCTCTGACCTTCTGTAATCTCATCTTGGTAGTGATATCCCACCACTTCTACTGTATCCTGTTATTAGGTCCAGCCTGCTCTCAAAAGGGGATTACACACGGGCTGCAACAGTGACCCATTCTGTGGACATCACTCAGCCTCCTTCCCCCACAACAGCTGTGGACTCAGTAACAAGGTAGCCATGGTGGCAAGAATAGAGACATACATGTACTTTTAACACCGTCTTTCTTCTGTCATGACTGATTGGCTACTACCACTACTTACCAACTGCAGTGACCAACTTGATCCCCTGATATACTTTTGTGTGGCCTGGGTGGCAGGTCTGATTACAATGAAATCCTACTGTTATGAAGGAGGTAGCAATTTGTTCTTACAGGAACAGACAATTATTCTGCATTTAGATTGCTTTCCCTGATTTATGCTTGTTATATACTCCACCTGTGGACTTACTGAATACCTTAACACACTACTCCATGTTTAATACAATATCCTACACAACATTGCTTCTTACCGAATAACTCATTTTCCCGTGAAAGATGTAAAGCAGGGGACTAATGCCTGTAGGATTCACAGTCTTATGTATTCCATCATCCAAAAGCAACCAATTTTATGAAATGAAGGACAACCTTACTGAAGGTTGTTTTGGAACCAGGTAAGAAAATACACTTTGGGATACTGCCCTAAAGGATTTGTCATATTTTCCAAATGAGTTAACAGTATTTGGTGATATCTCTTCTGTTGACAGAATAACAGAGATCAAAGAGTAGAAAAGGGGCTGACTTCTTGCTATTGCGTTTGACTCACTGATATATTTTGCTTTCCATTGTGGGAGAGAAGGGACAAGCTCCCATGGCCCCTGAACATGCATATATATTATTACTGAGTGTGCCAGACCGCAAGTCTTAGCCATCTCCTGATACTAAGCAGTTTCTGTAGCTAGTCATATAGGCACCTAAGTAGGTCAAGGCAGTCACGGCATTACTACCATTTAACTGCTGCTACGTGGGGGAGAGAGACTAGCTTGTTTGTTCAAAAACTGCTTGATTCTTGATCTTGGATTCTTCTCCTGTAATGCAACCCCCCACGTGCACAGACGTCATCTGGCCCTCTGCATCACACTGTGGGAACTGGGCTACAGGAACTGATGCAAATATGCGGACACTCTGGCTTCTATTTTGCTGTAATAAAGCTGTTTTGTCTTTTGCCCAGGAGTATCCTGTCAGCATCCACGAAACTGCAGCAACCGAGCCTGTAACCTTGCAAGTGGGATAAAATCTCAGACCCTTCACTGCTCTTGCCAGCCACCTCTGTGAATCCAGGTTCTGTTGGTATAGCAATTTTTGTGCCCAGCTGGAATTGCCACTCAGCCATTTTGACTTCATTCCTCTAGGTAAGGTTAGAGAAAGTGGTGATGATGCTAGCTGGAGTGATTGTCCCTGATGACCATGGAGAAAAGAGAGTAGGGAGAAGAGTATAACCAGAAGTCAGGGGGTCTCCTGGAATACCTCCTCGCAATACCATGGTTTTATATTTTATTTTAAAAAATACCATGCTGAATGGTAAAAGTTACATATAAGACGATTACAACCATATATAGGCAAGACCACCCACACCTCAGAGCCTCTGTCATCCACTGGATACATAAATCTGATCAGCAGAGGTGCTGGTTGAACACAAAGAAAACAGAAAATAGTTGGCAGTGGTGAGAAATCATAACCATCCAGATTCACGACCAGTGACAGGACTGAGTACTGTATTTGCGACGTGTTATTAGAGAAATTTGGGACATAAAACGTGATGCTGCTTTTACACTATCCTGAAAATTTTGATTCAGTTGGTCTGTAATAAGGTCCTGGAATGTGTATTTTTAAAGCAGTCCAGGTAATTCTCACCATGGACACTTGCAAAGCACTGCTCTATTTTATTTTCTTCCTCACTGGCTCATGCATGTCTATAAAATTTTCTTATTTCACATGTATATACATATATTTGAGTTGGGGGTCTCCCTGTCGCCCAGGCTGTAGTGCATTAACTCACTGCAGCCTGCAACTCCTGGACTCAAGTGATCCTCCCACCTGTCTTCCAAGTAGCTGTATGCCACCAGGCTCAGTTAAATTATTTTGTAGAGATAGGGTCTTGTTATGTTGCCCAGGCTGGTCTTAAATTCCTAGCTCAAGCGATCCTCTCACCTCAGCCTCCCAAAGTGCTGGGATTAGTCATAAGCCACCACACCCAGGTTCTTTCCTATCTTATCATACTGTTATTATGTATAGGGGTGGGGGTTAGGTCACAATTTTTTTTTGTTTGTTTATGAGTTGCAAACTATTGAGATGAGATTATTACAGAATCAGAGAACATCACACTGAGGTCCTGGACTTAAAACTGGATGAGGGAGAGTAGTACTATGTCAGAAAGATGCATTTTCAATGTGTACATATGGAGAGAGAATTATGCTTGCAGATGTTGGGAAGAAAAAAGATGGACTACATTACACCTGATGTGTTTATATTTGGTGCTGTCATCAAACCAATTTCATATGTTTGGTTAACCTTGGTAGAATCAAGGGTCCTATTTTCTACTGTGGAAACTAACGAGGTCAGATACACCTGCTGTCTTTGATGCCTGACAGCCCAAGCACTGGCAGAAGACTTAAACTTGGTCAGTTGGACATTCTACTACGTTTTGAATCTGGTGATAAAACAAGCACTTGAAATCCAGTTTTCAGGGTCATCCTGGTTAGCAAATACAGTCGTTTAGGTCTTTTTGAGGTCATCAGAACTTGGCTATGATTTTGGTCATCTACTTTCCTTTGGCTTCTATTTGTTTTCCAAACCTGGCTCTCCAGCCCTTCCATCAATTCTGTGCTACCTGATCCTCTTCCAATAAATTATTTTTCTGCTCAGGTTGATTATAATTTTTTTTGTTGTTTGCAACCAAGAACTCTTACTGGTATACTTCAATGAGATTGATTCTCTAAAGTAAGATTAAGTAATACCATTTCAGATAATCGTTTCCTCTCTCCCCTAGAACTGCACCCCATCTCCCACAATCTGAATTTGGAAGTGAATAGTGTGTGATGGTTTCCCAGATAAATCAAATAAGTTAAATTTGTTAGATTTTAAACCATGAACACAAATGTGCTTTTAAAACTGTATTAAAATAACCAAAAACTAATCAACCAACTATGGTAAGAGCAATCTCCACTATGAATACTATTTATATGATTAAGAACGAGTCATTTGATAAACCTGAAAATTATCCAAACTTAGAATATGCACATTTCAAACTCAGAGCCAAGATATAGGAATATTAAAATGTGCTTGGCAAAATATGTGGTGGCTAATTAATATATTTACATTTTCTAGTTATAATGCACTTGGGATATTAGTTTATGAAAATTTTGAATACTTTCTAAAAAGTAAATAATTATCAATAGCAATCAAAATTATTTTAACTATAATACTTAATATATACAAAATATGTAAATTATAAATATACAAAGGCTATAAGTTATACAATTAGGCTGGTCTATCTTATAAATAAAATATATATACCTCTAGTATTCTGAGAATAAGCAAAGGATTACAAGTGTTGTAGCTGTTCCTCCAGATAGCCATTTGTTCATTTATTAACACCAGAGGCAATAACACAATGCTAAAAATAAACATGCATCAATTGTACAATAAATATTTACAAAAACCTCTGTCTGTCACAGTTAGTGAGTGCAAACAGAACTTATACCCAACCTTAGTGCATTTTTATTTTCACAAGTAAAACAGAAAAGGAAAATAGTGAATTTAATGCTATTCAGCACCTTTAGTGAAGTCAAAAGACTCAACATCTCCATATATCAAAAACATTTGCATCTGTATCACCAAACATGTAAAGTTAATTATTTTGTTCCATTTTAACATGAATTATTTTATTTACATTACTTTTAGTTCAATAAATTTTAACAATATTTAAAATTATCTAAATTCATAAAAGTATTTCATAAATTTCAACATTTAATTATTATGTACATATAAGGAAGTCCATGAAAAAAGTTAAAAGAAAATGTAGTCATAAAGTTCAAGCAACATTACCAACTTAGCAAAAATTCCAACCAAATCAAGGCAGAGGGCATTCAAACATTCAAAGATCTTTATCTGCTGCCAACATGAACAGGAAAATTTCCAGTAAGAAAAGTCAGTATGCGAAATAATGTTGAAATCACCAGTAGAAAATATATTTTAATAGGCATGACGTATGTTTAAGCAACAGTAATGACTTTATAGAAAACTTTTATGACACTGTCATATATGAACTACTTGGTTTGATTGTATGATAAAGGTGTATTTTAGAACTACAGAAGTTGATTTCAAAAAATATATTGTAGCAGCCATAATTTTATTTCCAGTTAAAACACAGTAATATGTGAAAAGTAAAATTTATAATTAACTAAATAATACCCCCAGTATTAGAAAATTTTAAATCTCACGCTATTCTAGCAATAATGGTCTCTAATATAATGTAGTCTGATGTAAGAATTGTGGAAAGCCGATAAACAATCAGACATAGGTATGGGCTTAAAGTTTCACTGAAATACTTAGGTAGCAAAATATATGAAAAGTAATAGAAAAGTAAAAGATAAAATTAAAAAATATTGCACAGCCACATTACCTAGAAAGTAAAGTTGATGTTTAAAAAGCACTAAACATGGATGATATAAATTATCTTCCATATAAAAAGGTATAAATATTTCTTAGAACTTATCAGCATCTACATTTTAATATAATACATTATTTGAAACATTGTTGAATGAGGTAATTGTCCAGTCGCTAACAATGCTTTTATACTATTGGAAATATTTGAGGGCAGCAACCAGAAAGAATTTCTCTAAAAATATTTCCGAATCAAGTACAGCTATATGTGCAGCTCTCCCAATGAGTGAATCAGCTGTATTAGGCAATGCATTGATGACATTGTAGCGAACCAAATTACAGTCCTTGCTTTGCAGAACAGGGCGAAGCAAATTGTGGATCATTTCGGAATAGATCTGTCCTGTGGAACCAACAGAAAAAAGGAAAATTAGTTCACATGAGTAACTGAAAAAAAAAAAAAACTATGCCAATTTTAGATAAGTTATAAAATTTAGTTACATTATTTCCATATAAAGCAGAAAATGGCTGTTTTAAAAGGTTTAATTTTCCTTCAACTATCATTTTGGGACTGTTTATAGAAAATATAAGTAATCACATTATCTAGTCAAGTGGAAATAACAAATTTATTATACATTATTCTTGAAATTTGAATTTTTTGAGACGGAGTTTCTCTCTTGTTGCCCAGGCTGGAGTGCAACGGCGTGGTCTCGGCTCACTGTAACCTCTGCCTCCCAGGTTCAAGCGATTCTCATGTCTCAGCCTCCTCAGTAGCTGGGATTACAGGCATGTACCACCACACCTGGTCAATTTTTGTATCTTTAATAGAGTCAGGGTTTCACCATGTTGGTCAGGCTGGTCTTGAACTCCTGACCTCAGGCAATATGCCCGCCTCAGCCTCCCAAAGTGCTGGGATTACAGGCATGAGCCACCGCGCCCAGCCGAAATTTGGTATTTTTAACTCAAAGCAATGCCTATAACAAAGAAATAATTTTCTTTAACATTAAGTCACTTATAACTCATTAAACAATTACGAAAACAAGCTAGCCATGATGAGACATTTTGATAAGGCAAAATTATAAACTTGGTCTACAGCAAATACTTTAAAAATGTTTCTGTGGCAGTCAAAACTTCCAAATTATTTTAAGAAAGAATAGCAACCTCCTATAGTCAGATGAACAATGTGAGCTTGGCTCAAATAACAAACAGGATCTTTTGTTTGGTCTGCGGGTTTATTTAGTACTTGTGCTCCTCTCTCCTTATTTTTGGCTAATTCTTTTTTGTTTTTGTTTTGAGACAGGGTGTCACTCTATTACTCAGGCTGGAGTGCAGTGGTGTGATCACAACCCACTGCAGCCTCCACATCACAGGCTCAAGTGATCCTTACATCTTAACCCTCCTGAGTAGCTGGGACCACAAAGGCATGCACCACCATTTAAATTAGCCTACCTAATGTTTTATTGTTGGTAGACATGGGGTCTTGCTATGTTGCCTAGGCTAGTCTCAGACTCCTGGACTCAGGTGAGCCTCCTGCCTCAGCCTCCCAAAGTGCTGGGATTACAGGCATGAGCCACTGCGCCCAAACTACGTTTTGCTAATTCTTACAATGGATTTACTGAGGTCATACTAAGCACATAAAAGATAAAGGTGAGAATACATCCACATAAATGTATAAACTGCCTTCTAAGGGGCAAAACATAATGCTTATGCACTACTATATATTAGTAAATGAGTACTAACAGTGTCCATGGAACTTGTGAGCTTTAGAGAGGTAAATATTACGTTTCAGAGGACAGGTAGGATGCTGCCTGAGGAATGACAAGAAGGGAAAAGTATACAGAAGCACAATCAGATACAGAGAAGAGAGGTGTTTAAGAGAAAGACTGACTTAATACATACTCATCAAAAACTTTTTACTCCCACCTCTCCTCTTAGTTTTCATTATGAGTCAGGTTGGATTTGTGGTTCCATGCTATTTTAAAAATATGTTAATACAGGAAGAGGTCTAAACATGTCTTCATCATTTGATTTCCCCTGTCCCCCAATGTCACAGAACCTTACTGTTAAAATAAGGGACATTTATCTAGTTTCAGCTACTCATCTGAAGGTTAAACTTCTTCTGAATTTTTTCCTTAGGCGGACTCTAGCCTTTGCTAGAACAGAAGTTAAGAAAAGGTTATTTTGATGTCACAAATGTACAATAAAGGAGTACTTACCATGTACCAGGCACCATGTTAGGCACTGCCAATAAAAATGTGCTTAAGAGAGTTCTTGCCTTAAGGAGCTGTTCACCATCACAATGTAGAAAAATAAAGGATTAAGAGTTTAAAATCAGCCTCATTCCTAAAAAGGATTTGAGGCAATAATGAGAGGTAGGAGATCAAGTTTTTTTTTTTTTTGAGACAGAGTTTTGTTCTTGTCTCCCAGGCTTCAGTGCAATGGCGCGATTTCAGCTCACTGCAACCTCCACTTCCTGGGTTCAAGCTATTCTCCAGCCTCAGCCTCCCAAGTAGCTGGGATTACAGGTATTCGCCACCATGCCCGGCTAGTTTTTGTATTTTTAGTAGAGACGGGGTTTCACCATGTTGGCCAGGCTGGTCTCGAACTCCTGACCTCAGGTGATCTGCCGGCTTCAGCCTCCCAAAGTGCTGGGATTACAGGCGGGAGCCACCACACCCAGCCGGAGACCAGGTTCTTGACCTAAGTCTGTAATTAACTAACTGACTTTGCCTAAGCCACTTAGCATCCCTGGGCTTTAGTTATAAAATGAGCAAACAGGATTCAAGTTTCCTTCTGGCTCCAAATGGCTATAATTTAAATTTATTTTGTTATTCACAAATAGCAAAAGAACAAATAAATAAAGTCTTTATCATTTACTATCAGTAAAGAGGGGCAAATCCTTGCTGCCACCTTTGTGTAAAAGTGAGGTATAGCAGAACATGTGACAAGGATGACCGCAATTGTCAGTCCCAATAATTCAGAGGAAATCAAAGTATGAACTACGTCTGAGGCAGCAAAATGGAGAGGCATTTGTAATTAGATGAAAGAACTACTTCATTGGTAAAGGCAGTTCACGTGGCAGGTGAGAAGAAAGGAAGAAAAATGGAAGAAGGATAGCTGTTAATATAAGTGGGTGGAAAGGAAGTAATAGGAAAGAGAAGAGTGACAGATAAGAGAGAAAGTGACAAGAAAAGCTTCAGAAAGAGCTCATTAATACCTATAACTCTTTGAAATACTTTTATTCCATTACCTGACTGTTTGTCCTTTAAAGCTGTTTTACACATTTCAATGCGGGCAGAGTGATAAGGAACATAGCGATCCTGTAGAGATCCCACTAGCACAACATTTTTGAAATAATGAAGCCCTGTGAATAGAATATAATAAATTATAATGCAGTAGTTAACCAGATTTAAAACAAGTTATTTGTATCATATTAAGTGACTAAAACATAAATTTCCTTAGCAGTACTAAGTTTCTGTCTTTGTCAATACTTGATGAATCCTTTCTCCAAATTTCTACATGTTCTCTACAAAAAAACCCTACTTCACTGTTATGTAGTGCTGATGCCGAGTGAGAATGTGTGTTTGCACTGGGAGCAAGCACTGTTGCTCGGTGGTGTGGAGATAGGCAGGAAACAGAATATGTGGACTAATGTTCTATAGAAAGTATCCCATGATATTCTTACCTTCCAAAAGGTATTCATCAATATTTAGGACTATTTCCAAAGAAACAAAATTATACTCTTCCATTAAAACAAACAAAACACCTCATAAGAAATCATTTAAACCTGACTTTTTACTTTCTTTTCATTTATAACACTTGCCTAATATGATTTATATTTTCTTTTTTAAAATTTTTATTATTTTTTGAGATGGAGTCTCGCTTTGTCGCTCAGGCTGGAGTGCAGTGGTGCAATCTAGGCTCACTGCAACCTCTGCCTCCTGAGTGGCTGGAATTACAGATGTGGGCCACCACACCTGGCTAATTTTTGCATTTTTAGTAGAGATGGGGTTTCACCATATTGGCCAGGCTGGTCTTGAACTCCTGGCCTCAAAGTGATCTGCCCACCTCAGGCTCTCAAAATGCTGGGATTACAGGAATGAACCACCACTCCTGGCCTAAAGATCTTAATCTTGGGAAAAGTATGGATTCACACACAGTCAAGTGTGACAGTATGATACTATCTATGCCAAAAATAAGGCCATCCTTCCTTTTTCCTAATGAGACTATACCACTTTTTTGGGGGAGGTGACATTTTGAATGTATACAATCCTAAGAAGATAAACGAAATAATCAAGTATCTATTAGAGAAGTTAATTGAACATATGTTTAAAATAATATTGTATAAAATATTAAGAAAAAATGACTCCTCCCCCACCTTCATTCTCACATCTCATGACTCAATTTGACACCAATATCTTCATCATTATCAGTACCACTTTGGGAATCATCTGTGTGTCCTAGAGCACAGGTATTCATACATTTACCCCTGGAGTCATCTAAGACTCTCTATGGTGTAGATAGGTGTGTATAGCTTTTTTTTTTTTTTTTTTTGACGGAGTCTGGCTCTGTCGCCCAGGCTGGAGTGCAGTGGCGCAATCTCAGCTCACTGCAAGCTCCGCCTCCCGGGTTTACGCCATTCTCCTGCCTCAGCCTCCCGAGTAGCTGGGACTACAGGCGCCCGCCACCACGCCCGGCTAGTTTTTTGTATTTTTTTTTAGTAGAGACGGGGTTTCACCATGTTAGCCAGGATGGTCTCGATCTCCTGACCTAATGATCCGCCTGTCTCGGCCTCCCAAAGTGCTGGGATTACAGGCTTAAGCCACCGCGCCAGGCCAGGTGTGTATAGCTTTAAGAAAACTGATTTCCAGGCTGGGCGAGGTGGCTCATGCCTGTAATCTCAGAACTTTGGGAGGTCGAGGGGGAAAAACTGCCTGAGCCCAGGAGTTTGAGACCAGCCTGGGCAACAAAGTGAGATCCTGTCTCTACGAAATTACGAAAATTAGCTAGGTGTGGTGTTGCATAACTGTAGTCTCGGTTACTCAGGAGGGTGAGGTGTGAGGACCCCTTGAGCTCAGGAGGTGCAGGCTGCAGTGAGCCATGGTTGCAGCACTGCACTCCAGCCCAGGTGACAGAGCAAGAGCTTGTCTCTAAAAATAAGAAAGAAAAAAAGAAAATTGATTTCCAGATCCCAACCTCCAGATGAGCTCTTTTCTAAAAGTGACTTGACTTTCTCCCACTTTACAAGATAAAGATATTCTCTCTCCAATCTATTTCAGATCTGATTAAGGTATATGGCCCTAGGGTATAAAAGTCTCTGGAAAACCAAGCAAAATATAAAGTCTAACTTTTCTGACAAAAGTCAATTTGAGTTGACTGTTTGACAGTGAGAAATGGCTTTGCCAATTGGATTTTATGGCATACATTTCCCATAAATTGCATGAGCTAAATCTATAATTCCAATAGAATGAGCTGAGATTTCATATTTTATGAAAATATAATTAATGTACAGGTATGGTGGCTCACGCCTATAATCCCAGCACTTTGGGAGGCTGAGGGTGGATTACCTGAGGTCAGGAGTTTGAGACCAGCCTGGCCAACATGGCAAAACCCCGTCTCTACTAAAAACACAAAAATTAGCCAGGCATGGTGGCAGGCGCCTGTAATCCCAGCTACTCAGGAGGCTGATGCAGAAGAATTGCTTGAACCCGGGAGGCGGATGAGCCAATGTCGCACCATTGCACTGCAGCCTGGGCGATAGAGCGAGACTCCGTTTCAAAAAACAAAAACCAAAACCAAAAAATCCCCCAAAAACCAAATAAATGAACCTGTACCTGGACCTTATACTCCTCTATTACCCATTTCTTGGCACAGTGTTGTAACAAAATTCTTCATGAGTTTTCTATGTGTCTCCCTTCTCTTCCTTTCCTCCGGTTCTTTACTTAACCTATTCTCAGAAGTCTTTCTTCCTAATTACTCCATATAAATTGCTCTTTCAAGATCACCAATGACCTAGACAATGCTAAAAGTTTAAGGGTCAATTCTCAGGTCTTATCTTATTTGACCAAATTTTAATACTACCTGGTAGCCTGAATTTGCATCCAAAATACAACGGTTATTTCAGGCCAGTATGTCTTCTCCAAGTAAGTGAAAATAAGTAACTGAGAGATCACCTTGTGTTAGTGATTTGAATATAAGGCAGCACTCTCCTTTCTGATGGGTAATTTTAGGAGAAAACAAAACTTACTTTGTTTTCAGGCATATATGACATTTTATTCTTTACTCACCATTCTCTCTGCTTTTAATTATCATTTTTGTATCTGCTCATCAAATCTAAATTTCTGGCCTCCTTTTCTTGCCAGATAACTTGACACAAAGCTTTGCGTCACTTTAACATTCACTATTCCTAACACCAAATTATATTTCCAAAATTTCGCTTGCTATCTTAAATTCTTTATTCTATAAGCCTATTCTTATTCTAGTCCAATGAGAAATATTGGCCAGCTTTAATTATTAATTCCCTCATATATACTACATTATCAAGTTTGGCTTGCTTCATATGTAGTATATGTTGCTTTCTCTTCTTACCAGTATCACTGCTATTCTCTACTTGCTGGTCTCATGACTTCCATTATAAATTTCTTTCCTGAGAGTTTTATTTTATATGTTTCTTTCAAGTTAAATTTTATTTTTAATTTTTTGGAAGAATTTTAAATTTATATCTGCTTCCTTTTCTTTAAAAAAAATTTCATTGTAACGTTTAGAAAATTCCAAATCCACTATAAAAATTAAGTTATGCAATATGTCTGGGAGGGATAAAAAAGTGGCCATATCTTTGGTCTGTCCCAGTTTAAAGTATCAGATTAAAATTATAAATTATAAAGTATATGTCTTCCCTCAAAAAATATCAATATTGGCTCCCATATATTAAGGTCCACTCAATTTACCTAAGTAGTCTTTAACATCAAAATCTGGCCCTAACTTTTGGTGGGAACTAGGAACTTACCCAAGTTGAGGCAGTCTAGTTGAGAAGAAAGGACATATTGGACTAGGGATCAGGAGACTGATTAGTTTAGGGTTAAAATCTGTATCTCTGAGAATACCATTTTATTTCAGCGTAGTATGGAACTACTGTTAATGAATGTAAACAAATCAACAGGTTAAAGGAGAACTTCCTATGGTGTGCAGTTATAGGTGGGTCCAGAAACTGATCTGGTTAGCATTCTCAGATGACTGGGTAGGGCTGAAGTCCCCAGGCTGGTCCCCTCTGCTGGGGGAACAACCTGGTTGGTTCACTGGTTTATCTAATAATGGCTTACCCAATTGTGCTTTGAAAATATAATCATTTGCTATTGATGCGCTGATGTGAAAACAGTTGGAAGAGGCTGGGTTAAACTATTTTTAGTGCTCTATATTCAAAAAAAGACGTAAAATATTTTATTAATTTCTCTCCAAGTGAAAAAAATTAAAAATATGTTGTTGCTTAGTGCTGAACAAACAGTAGGCTCTCAAATATATTGACCAACAACAGATTTTATTTTTAATAATTCTGTAAGTGGCTCCTGAAATGTGTATTTCTCAAGGGTTCTGGATAGGTGACATATAACTGTGTTACCTCTCGCCCTACCCTTTTTCATTTTTAGAACTGAAGCCGTCTGGCTGGGTGCAGTGGCTCATGCCTGTAATCCAGCACTTTGGGAGGCCGAGGCGGGTGGATCACAAGGTCAGCAATTTGAGACCAGCCTGGCCAATATGGTGAAACCCTGTCTCTACCAAAGATACAAAAACTTAGCTGTGCATGGTGGTGGGCACCTGTAATCCCAGCTACTTGGTAGGCTGAGGCAGGAGAATTGCTTGAACCCAGAAGGTGGAGGCTGCAGTGAGCCGAGATCACGCCACTGTACCCCAGCCTGAGCAACAGAGCAAGACTCCATCTCAAAAAAAAAAAAAAAAAAAAATTTCAACTTTTCCCTTTTACTGCTCCTCTTGCCTTCCCCAACCCCACTGCCGCCCGTGCTGCCATTCACTAAGGACACAGCTAACAGTTGTGTACAGGCATACCTCATTTTTTTGCATTTTTCTTAACTGAGGTTTATACAAAGGGTTTCTTATCAAAAGCAGAAACCAGACTCAATTGTATCTGAATTACTTATATAAGATACATTATTTAATGTCACTGATGTCTGTTCTTTCTGAAAATTCATAGTAATAAAACATTTTGCCAGATGTTTGTTAGTATTGTTTACAACTCCAGAAGATTGTACACCTAAAATGTTTAACTTTTTCAAATTCAATATTTATAAAGCAATCACAGTTTTATACAGGCATACCTTGTTTAACTGTACTTTGCTTTACTGTGCTCTGCAGATATTATGTTTTTTACAAATTGAAGGTGGCAACCCTGCATTGAGCAAGTCCATTGGCACCATTTTTCCAATAGTACATATTCACTTTGTGTCTCTGTGTCACATTTTGGTAATTCTTACAATATTCAAACTTTTTCATTATATCTGTTACAGTGATCTGTGATCAGTGATCTTTGATGTTACTACTGGAATTGTTTTGCAATGCCATGAACCATGCCCATATAAGACGGTGAACTTATGAACTATACTCTGACTGCTTCACCAATGGGAGAGACATTTCCAGTCTCTCTCTCTTTCCTTGGGCCTCTCTAGTCCCTGAGACACAACTATATGGGAATTGGGCTGATCAATAACCCCACAATGGCCTCTAAATGCTCAAGTGAAAGGAAAAGTCACATGTTTCTCACATTAATTATTTTTATTTTTTGAGACAGGGTCTCACCCTGACCCAGGCTACAGTGCAGTGGTGCAATCATGACTCACTGTGGCCTCTACCTCCTGGGCTCAAGGTATCCTCCCACCTCAACCTCCGAGGTAGCTGAAACGACAGGTATGCGACAACACATTGGGTACATTTTTGTTATTTTTTGTAGAAATAGAATCTCACTGTGCTGCTCAGGCTGATCTCAAACTCCTAGGCTTCAGTGATCCCCAGCCTTGGCCTCGCAAAGTTCTGGGATTACATGCATGAGCCACCATGCCCGGCTCTGTTTCTTACTTTAAATCAAAAGCTAGAAATGATTAAGCTTAGTGAGGAAGGCATGTCAAAAGCCAAGACAGGCTGAAAACCAGGCTTCTTATGCAAAAGAGTTAGTCAAGATGTGAATGCAAAGGAAAAGTTCTTGAAGGAAACAAAAAGGGCTACTTTTCACTGTTAAGCCATTAAGAATTATATGAAACGGCTACTTTAAGCCGTTAAGAATTATATGAAATCTACTCTGTCTGTGCTCTATTAATGGAACAACAAAGCCTGGATTACAGCACATCTGTGTACACCATGGGTTACTGAATATTTTAAGCCCACAGTTGAGACCTACAACTCAGAAAAAAAGATTTCTTTCAAAATATTATTGCTCATTAACAATCCCCGTACTCAACCAAGACCTCTCATGAAGATATACAAGAAGATTAATGATGTTTCCATGTGGGCTAACACAACATCTATTCTGCAGCCCAAGTGATCCATTAGTTATTTTGACTTTCAAGTCTTATTACTTAAGAAATACATTTTGTAAGGTGATAGCTGCCATAGGTAGTGGTTCCTCTCATGGATCTGAGCAAAGTAAAATGAAAACCTTTTGGAAAAAATTCACCATTACAGATGCCATTAAGAATATTCATGATTCACGGGAGGAGGTCAAAATATCAACATGAACAGAAGTTTGGAAGAGGCTGATTCCAGCCTTCACGGATAACTTTGAGGGGTTCAAGACTTCAGTGAAGAAAGTAACTGCAGATGTGGTAGAAACAGCAAGAGAACTAGAATTAGAAATGGAGCCTGAAGATGTGACTGAATGGCTGCAATCTCATGATCAAACTTGAATAGATGAAGAGTTGCTTCTTATGGATGAACACAGAAAGTGGTTTCTTGAGATGGAATCTCTGCCTGGTAAAGATGCTGTGACCACTGTTGAAATGACAACAAAAGATTTGGAATATTACATAAACTTAGTTGAAAAAGCAGTGGCAGGGTTTGAGAGGATTGATTCTAATTTTGAAAGAAGTTCTACTATGGGTAAAATACTATCAAACAGCATCATATGCTACAGAGATATCTTTTGTGAAAGGAAGAGTCAATTAATGCAGCAAACCTCGTTGATGTAATTTAAGAAATTGCCATAGCCACCTCAATCTTCAGCAACCACCATCCTGATTAACAAAAACATTATGACTAGCTGAAGGCTCAGATAATCATTAGCATTTTTAACAATAAAGTGTTTTAAAATTAAAGTATGCATTTTTTTTTTTAGACATAATACTATTGTACATTCTGGACTATAGTATAGTGTAAATATAACTTTTATATGCCCTGGGAAACAAAAAAAATTCACGTGACTAACCTTTTTTTATGGTGATCTGGAACCAAATCCACAGTATCTCCAAGGCATGTCTGTATTTTGTTCCAAATTCCTTTCTTGGTATATATACGATTTATTTTTCATTTTAAAAATATAACTGGGATTATAGTAGTTATGCTATTTTATGTCTTTTTTTCACTTAATATTTTGGGGACAGCTTTTCATGTTTGTATAAATAAATTTATCTCATTCTTTTAACTACTACATGGAATTACCAGGATTAACTTTTCGTATGTTTCCTATTTCCCTAGCGAAGGACATTCCATTCCACTTCAGAGGGGAAGGGACATAAAAAAAGTATAACACTGCAGTGAATAGCTTTTACCTAATTATGTGAGATTTCTGTAGGAAAAATCCCAAAAGTGGAATTGTTGAGTACATTCTTAAAATTCTGATAAATGTACTCTCCAAAAAGGTAATTTCTCCTTCTACCATGAATATATGAAGATTTCTGTTTCACACGCTCATCAATACTGTATAGCATCTTTTAAATCTTACCAACCTAATGGCAAAAATGATTAACTTATTGTTTATTGGCCTTCCATATACATGTATTTTTAGTTTTATTTGTTGGTAGCTAACTACCTCTTTTCTCTTTTGCCCATTTTTTTTCTGTTGGGTTGTTATGTATTAGGAACAGCAGTACACATTATACCACTCAGGCATAAACAATATTACATGTTACCTCCAGATGTGTGCTCTGTGAATTAATTATGTATTTGCCAGATTACACGATCATTTTAAAACTTCCTCACAAATTTCCCACTGATTAAGATTTTAAAAGATTTCTATATTTTAAGAATAAAAGGCATTACATTTTTCCAAATAAAATTATATTAAAGACATTTTTCAAAATAGCTCTTTGCCGAGATTCTGATGTACTTCTCTAGAGAAACACTAAGGTTTGGAATTACTGCTTTAGACTGAGATCCCTGCAAGAAGTGTCTATGGCTCCTCATGTTCACGCAGCTCAGTGGAAGTAGGCATAATCAGTAAAGAATAGTCAGAGGATTTCAAAGATACCCTTTCACTCTCAGTTTCCATGATAATAAAATAAATGTAAAAATTCTGATACTGATTAAACACACTATGCTGTTATATTTCTAAATGTGATTCTTACGACAGTACCGTACTTTAAAAATGCATTTTAAACTTGGTAACCAGTTTTCTAGTTATTCAACAAGTGTATTAATACTAATATTGTGCTTTTACACAGAAGGTTTGCTTTTTATATTAGCCAAGAACCAAGTTAGTTAAATCTATTATGGCCCTTTTTGAATCTTTTGGTTTCAATTTCTTGTCTAGCAGTGTTGGCTACAGAAGGCAGAAACTCAAAGTGAAGACAGCAAGCTCCAGAGGTGCAGTGCTGGTAGGAATTACAGCAGTACTTCATCTGTGTTGAAGTACAGCCAACAAAAATGCCGGAAGTCTACTTTGGGAGCTAATATTCTAGGTTCATCTTTTCTACACCTACCTTGATTCTAGCTCCTCAAAGACAACCTAGTTAACTAGTCTGTGGGTGAATACTTCACTGAGCCCCTCAAGTGCCTAATTATTTGTTGAACGGTTACCTTTAATTTGGGAAAGTGACAAGATTTCCCTATTTATAGGATGACAAGGTTTAACCAGAAAAATTTGTAAGTATGTTGTTACTTTTACCAAGAAAAGTTTAAAATAAATCTTCCATATTGCTCTGGACTATATGACATGATTGATATATGAACACCTTAATTGCAACTTTCATCTTCATAATCTAAAGTCTTTCCAATTCTTCTGGCTACTCATTTGTTCTGAAACTTCAGAGTTTTAATGCAATTCACTTTAAGTCATTTTGTGCTTACTCTCTGGAACTGGCTAAAGCAGTGGTTCTAAACTGGTGATTTTCTGCCCCAAGGAATATTCTGCAGCATTTGAAGGTATTTTTGCTTGTCACCGCTGAGGGTGGAAAAGTGTATGTGCTACTGGCATCTAGTGGGCAGAGGCCAGGGATGCTGCTAAACATGCTACAATGTTCACGACAACCCCTGAAAATAAAGAATTCTCCAGCCCAGAATGTCAATAGTGTTGAAGCTAAGAAAACTCTGTACTTTTAAAACTGATATACTCTAAACAATATTAAACTATTCTTATTTTCACTCATTTTACATAAATTTGAATGAATTTTCTTCCTAAAACAATGTTAGCTGATGCTGGTTCTTTCCCACACTTTCAGAAACAAAATATACATATTATTTACATATCAAAAGTGATACCTAAGATTAAATCCCTCTGTAATCTCCTGGATACAAAGAGTACTTTGTGCCTCAGTAGGACAGCAGGAGCTTTATTTAATTTTTATACTTTATTCGTCAGAATTCAACAGCTGGTAAAAGACTCCAAGCAAGTTGTTTTAGGAAGATCTTAAAATAAGGATATTTTGTTTTTGAAATTCCAACAATGAACAGGTTCTTTTTTGGCTATTTTGAGCCCTCATGGAATGTCAGAGTGGCCATGATTCCTCTCTCTGCTTTAGTAATATAACCTTGACTACTTTAACACCGGTGTCATCAAATGTCTGTATATTATATACTTATTTTACTTTTCGCATTGCTCTAGCTCCTTCATCTTTCTTTCCCCTGCTATTCAATGCTGAGATGCTTGTATGCCGCCTGCAAATTATTTACATATTCTATTAGCAATCTGTAGAATACCATAGGTTTTGTCAAAAGTTGCTATAAAATTTAATGAATGTTTATAATTGTAATTCCTTAATCAAAATAGGTAATTTCCCTTCAAAAGTAACATTTCTGTAACCCTTTACCAGATCTATTGTGTTCACAAGAAAAGGTAATTTCTCACCCAATAAATTTATGAATTTTATAAAAAATATAGTATTTCTCAATTGTTTTACAAAACACACAAATTACTTTAGGCTTTTAAAAGCTTTCTTCATTTTAAAATNCTGAGATGCTTGTATGCCGCCTGCAAATTATTTACATATTCTATTAGCAATCTGTAGAATACCATAGGTTTTGTCAAAAGTTGCTATAAAAATTTAATGAATGTTTATAATTGTAATTCCTTAATCAAAATAGGTAATTTCCCTTCAAAAGTAACATTTCTGTAACCCTTTACCAGATCTATTGTGTTCACAAGAAAAGGTAATTTCTCACCCAATAAATTTATGAATTTTATAAAAAATATAGTATTTCTCAATTGTTTTACAAAACACACAAATTACTTTAGGCTTTTAAAAAGCTTTCTTCATTTTAAAATAATGAACAGCTTTCAATAAAAGGAAAGCTATTAACTAATGATATGTTGCATAGAAAAAGACTGTTTCAAAAGGATGACCCACAGAAGAGGCTTTGCTTAAATAAAAAAGGTAAAAGGGCAAAAGCCTGAATTTTGATTTAGACAAGTAATTTTAGGTTTTTCCAAAACAACAGAAAATTCGCTGTTCAGAAGAAACTGAAGCAATAATCAAACCAGGACATCCAAGACTGTAGCTTAAGAAGAATAAAATATAAAAAAGAAATGATCACTTTTGATTGTTTTAAAACACTTGAGAATAGCATATTGGTTAAGTACTCTTTTTCTTTGTTCCATGTTTTCCTGTTTCATTTATTTGTTTGATGTGAACCTATATATTCTATTTTGTGAATAAAGTAATTTATATGTAAATATACAGGCATAGCAACTTTCTAGGGATGGACTACTCATTTCTCACAATTCATTAGATGATGCCCCCCGCCGCTCAAAAAACCCAAAACCTAACACCCCACATGAAATAGTTCGAGACACCTGTTTCCATCTCTATAACATTATAATTTTAAAATCAACTGAAATACTTGTTGATATTTAAAAGTGCAATTAGAGGCAGCTTCTTAAGTTCTTGAAAACGTACATTATTGGCTTAACATGATGCAGTCTGAACCATGCACGAATGCTTACTAGCTTTTCATAAAGCTAAGTGACCTCAGGCAAGTCATTCAATCTCTCTGTGCTTCAGTGTCCTCATCTACAAAGTGGGGACAATATTCCCACCCCAGAGAGTTAAATAAGCTAATATGTTTGTGTGTTTAAATCATACCTAGAACGTGGTAAATGTTACATGTGTATTAGCTATTATTATTTTTCAAGTATTTTAGTATTAACCAATGCATTAGTCACAATTACCAGAAAATAGTACTTATTTTCTTTTTGAGATGGAGTCTTGCTCTGTTGCCCAGGCTGGAGTAGAGTGGCAGGATCTCAGCTCACTGAAGCCTCCAACTCCTGGGTTCAAGCGATTCTCCTGCCTCAGCCTCCTGAGTAGCTGGGATTACAGGTGTGTGCCACCACACTGGACTAATTTTTTTGTATTTTTAGTAGAGAAGGGTTTCACCATGTTGGCCAGACTGGTCTCAAACTCCTGACCTCAGATGATCCACTCACCTCGGCCTCTCAAAGTGCTGGGATTACATGCATAAGCCACTGTGCCCAGCCAGAAAATAGTACTCTTTAATGTTTTTTACAAAAATGGATATTAATTCAATTCAGGTATATACTAATAAATTTGTGAGTACAAAGATAAATCTTAAAACATAAAAACAATTTTAAGTCATTCAAATAATTTTATAGCTAGTAGTATCAGCATTTAGATAAAATTTTGTTAAAAAATTTTCCTAAAATAGATATATATTGTTTGTGTAAAAGTCAATTTTGTAATCTATAATGCTAGTGTTTTTTTTTTTTTTTTTTTTGAGACAGAGTTTCAGTCTTGTTGCTCAGGCTAGAGTGCAATGGTGCAATCTCGGCTCACTGCATCCCACACCTCCTGGGTTCAAGTGATTCTCCTGCCTCAGCCTCCCTAGTAGCTGGGATTATAGGCGCCCACCACCACGCCTGGCTAATTTTTATATTTCTAGTAGAGATGGGGTTTCACTAAGTTGGCCAGGATGGTCTCAAACTCCTTTCCTCAGGTGATCCACCTGCCTCAGCCTCCCAAAGTGCTGGGATTACAGGTGTGAGCCACCATGCCTGGCACTAGTGGGCTTTTTTTTTTTAGTTTTTGAGACAAAGTCTGGCTCTATCACCCATGCTGGAGTGTAGTGGCACGACCTCAGCTGACTGCAACCTCCATATCTCTGGTTCAAGCAATTCTTGTGCCTCAGCCTCTGGAGTAGCTGGGATTACAGGTGTACATGCATGACCATGCCCGGCTAATTTTTGTATCTTTTGTAGAGATGGAGTTTCACCATGTTGCCCAGGCTGGTCTTTTTTTTTTTTTTTTTTTTTTCTTTCTTCTTCTTTAGATGGAGTTTTGCTCTTGTTGCCCAGGCTGGAGTGCAATGGCAAGATCTCGGCTCACTGCAACCTCCGCCTCCTAGGTTCAAGCAATTCTCCTGCCTCAACCTCCCAAGTCGCTGGGATTAGAGGCATGTACCACCATGCCTGGCTAATTTTGTATTTTTAGTAGAAATGGGGTTTCTCCATGTTGGTCAGACTGGTCTCGAACTCCCGACCTCAGGTGATCTGCCTGCCTCAGCCTCCCAAAGAGCTGGGATTACAGTGTGAGCCACTGTGCCCGGTGGCCAGGCTGGTCTTAAACTCCTAAGCCCAAGCAATTCACCCACCTCAGCCTCCCAAAGTGGTGAGATTACAGGTGTGAGCTACTACACCCAGCTTATGATAGTAGTATTATTTAAGTCACTTCTTCATTTTTTTTTTTTTTTTTTTTTTTTTTTACCATTTACTAAGTTTTGAACGCTACAGAATCACTTTACACATATTATCTCACTTAATCCTTTTAATAATCTTGTGAGATACTACTATTCTCATTTTACCAATAAGGAAACTGGAGTTTATTTAAATTAGGTAGCCTAGTCAGTGTGTGAACTATAACTAATACCTATGTGTGATGTCTGAGTTTGCTTCTTAACAGTTTTAGACTAGTACAACCAGATCATGCATTATACGGCGAATAATAAATTAATAACTTAAAAGAAAAAAATTGAACTAATCCTTAAGAACAGCTCAAGTACAAAAGATATACTCACTCCTGTTAATAATTAGAAACTTATTAACACACATATCTGTAAAGATGTGGAAGGCCATGGATTAATCTATATTGTAAAACTTTACAGTTATATTTTCTTTACAGTTTAGATATTCTTATGCTGCTATTATTATTGCTAATTAAATTTTACTTTGTATAATGCTGTATAAAGACATAGACCTCAGGAACACTTATGTTCAGCTCTGCCTTTCACACATTTCCTAACCTGTCAGCAAAGGGTATGAACTCCATAGCTCCACAAAATGGTTCTAGCTAATGTTGTTTTTCTCGCATGAGAAGTATATGCCATGTTTCATTTTGTAGGAATATCTTGTAATTTGATCAATCAAGTATATATTTCTGTATATTGTAAGAAACATACCATTGATGCTTCGTATCATTACAAACAAAATCATAAAACCCAATCTATAAGAGAATTTTCCTTTCACTGATTCTAATAATAGTACCTGTAATAATCATTCCCAAATCTCTTTCTCATATTAAGAACAACATTTAAGGCAGAATCCTGAAAAAGCTAAAGCAGGACTCAAAAGTAGTGGTATGTTCAATAACTAAATATATTAATATCAAATATTTCAAGAGTAGAATGGAAAACATGGGTGATAGGAATGAGGATAAAGACAGATGTAGATTTAAATGGCCAGGGCTTAAGTTCACAAATCCAAGTAACTTTGGACTTGCAACTACCAGTCACTGATTATATGGGCTAGACTTATATCTTACTATATAATATTTAAAATGTTTTTGAATATTGAAAATAATATTAAAATATCATTGATTGATTTGTTACTTCAATCGGTATATACTAGAAGAGCTATGGTACATACTGAATGTGTATGTGGGAAATGGGAATGAGTTGTCATGACAGATCCTACTTAAGGAAAGGAAGTTAAGACATAAAAATAACTGACATGAGATAAACTATAATGAGTATGGTAAAAGGTTGATTTATAATGGTATGGAAGTTCAGAGATAATATTAACAATTTTGAGATATGGGAGGCAAAGAAGTGAGGTCAAACAAAGATGACCCGAAGATGTCTCAAAGAAGTAATTGAGAGAACAGTACCATTAAAAAAAAGACATCAGGAGAAGTGGCCAAAGAAGACAGTATGTTGTTTTAGATGTATTTAGTATGATATGTAAATTGAGATGTCTAGCAGGCAAATGAGGATTGAAATTCATTAATGAAATCAGTCCTGGAGACATAAGATTGGGGATATAAAAGTATATATGGGACAGCTACTTAGGAGGTTGAGGTGGGAGAATTGCTTGATCCAAGAGTTCAAGGCTGCAGTGAGCTATGATTGTGCCACGGCACTCCCACCTGGGTGACAGAGTGAGACCCTGTCTCAAAAAACCCCAAAGGTATATAGAGAGTATTCTGAGAATACAGGAGCATTAAATCAGATAGTGTATCAAGAAAAGCTTTTGATAGCAGGTGGCATTAGAGTTTAATTTTACAAGATAAACAGAATTATTTCTGAAAAGATGAGTAAATACATGAGGGGGAATGGGTGATACAAAAAGCATGAGAAAATGCAAGCAATCAAAAACCATGAATAGCATGACCACAGCAAAGGGTGTGTGTGTGTGTGTGTGTGTGTTTGTGTATGTATGTGTAGGATAAAAAGAAAACAGAATCAGAGACCAGATTATAGAGGGCTTGATGCTCTTATCCATGGAATCTAAACTTCACTGTGGACACCACAAAGCATCATGAAAGATTTTCAAATGGGACCAGTATGGTTTGATATTAGATGGCCAATATAATCTATGGCTTCACTGGATGATCATTTCATCTAACGAGGAAGTGAGAATGGGGAGAAGGGGGTATATATGTGGAAGGGTAACTAGTTTGAACAATAATCTAAGTAAAAGTGATGAAGGCTGAACTAAGGCAGTGGCAAAGAAGAAGAAGAGAAGCATCCATCAGTCACTAAGAAGATTAAATGTTTTAAAACTTGGTAATTCGGTAGATATGAGGTATAAATAAGAAAGCAGAGTCAAGAACAGTTTCTACGTTTCTCACTAGGCAGATGGTGATGCCATTCCAGTAGATGTGGAATCCAGAGAACTAATCAGAGGGAACAGATGCACTGTCTGAAAACGCTAGATTTGAAGCACCCATGAGACATCTCTGTGAAGATGCTAAGTAGGCCTCTAGGTGTATAAGTCTAGAGCACAGCATATAGGACAAGCTAGAGATATATATTAATATTTGAGAGCTACCAATGGTAAAGATGGATATGGAATGATGGTGTCCAAGAAGAATGTACAGAGTGAGAAGAGCAGAAGACAGAGGCTAAAACACAAGAACAGCTTTCATAAAGGGACAAGGAAAGAAAAGAAGCCCATATAGGAAGCAGAAAAAAAGCCAAGATGCAAAAAAACCAGGAGAAGTGGATCCCACAAAAATGGAGAAAGAAAAGTATTTCAAGAAGGAGTTTTCAGTAGTCTTAAATATCTTAATGTTCAAATAAAAGAAAAGAGATCACTGGATTTGGCAAGCTTCAGTGTAGTGGTGCATACAAAACCAAAAAAGTGAAAAAAAGGGGAAGTAATGAAAGTGACTGTTCTCTTTCAAAAGGTTCAACCGTACCCCCCAACCCCCTCATAAAAGGGGAAATAGGGGGACAAGTACAGAATAAGTGATCAAGAGAAATATTTATTATTATTAAGATGGAAGAAACGGGAATAACTTTATCTATTAAAGGATTAATTACTGAAAAGGGGAAGAGTTTAAAGATACTGATGAGAAGGAATGAGTTCCAAAATGGAGAGGGTAATTATTCTTGAACAGATTATAAATCTTTCACTGAACTAAAAGGAAAACATAGGTTAGTTAATATTGGTAGGTAGAAAGAAATGTCTTGAATTTCAAAGATAAAGTAGAAAGGAAAAGCAAAACTAATTGTGAGAAATGAAGGGAGCAGTGAAAATCTGAAGTTTGAGGAAAGGTGAAAATTTGGGAGAGTATCTAAGGGAATAGATAGGAAGCTAACTAGAGATAACTAGATAGGGACCCCATGGACCTACAGTGCTGCTGATTCTGTGTGTCTGTGTGATCTTTTTTGGAACAGCTCAAAGGCTAGGTATAAAAACAGTAATGTAGATTTGCAAGATGACTAGGATAGAAAAACAAAGAGTAATACATGAATGACAAAAGTAATCCATAGAGTCTGAGGCTTGAGTCAGGAAGGGAGTAAAAGCACGAAGGGCAGGGAGACTTAAGAAAATGTAGTAGGAATCACAAATGAGTCTAAAAAGCAGCTGAGAAGAAGGGAGCGAGAGAAAAAGAAGGATAAGACATCACAGTAATAGAATGGAATGTTGGCTGAAATTTCGTAAGTACAGTGTAGCCATGGGTATGAGTTCAGCATGGAGTGGAATGAAGGGACACTGGAGGTGAGAAAGGCACGCTGATGCATAACCAATTATCGAAAGGGCTGACTCGTCAAATTACCAAAAATGATTCCAGATCTAAGTATGTTAAGATCCAAGAGGAGAATCTTTTCCCAAACATAATCATGTCACAAACATTTGTCAATGTCTTTTATTCTCCTGGGATAACCAGGAGGTCATTATATTAAAGAAGAATAGATGGTATCACAGCTTGGATGATACAAGCCTCAAATAAAGTGGTTTTATATGACAGTGGAGGAGTAATGATTGCAATTAGAAATAGAAAGCAAGAGGACTATTTTCCTTACTTTAGGTGGTACTTAGTAAACGAGGAACTGAGCTTCTACAGCAGGTATTAGCAAGACATGGCCTGTGAGATTTGGCTACTGCTGTTTTTGAATTAATAAAGTTTGTTTGAAACACAGTCATGCTCATTTGTTTCTGTATTTTCTGTGGCTGTTTTCATACTACAATGATATTGTTAAGTAGTTGCAAAGAGATTGTATGGTCTACAAAGCCAAAATATTTACTATCTGGCCCTTTTTAAAAAAAAGTTTGCCAAACTCCACTCTATAGCCGGGGAGTGAAGACATGGGGCGAGGAGGGGAAAAAAAATCTGTTTCAGTTACATCTCCACTTTCAGAAGTAAGCGGCGATAACATTCTTTGAAGAAAATAAAGGCAGTCTGAAATTTCCCTCAAATAAGGATTTCAAAGGACACTGGAAAAAATATGCTGGGAAGATGTACGAGGATGAATTGAGGGAGAGCATAAGGTCAGAAGTAAGGTTATTTATAGAGAGTAAAAATGGCAAAGGAGCAGTTGAGAACTTTAGGTTGTAAAGCCTGGAATATATATGCAAAATGGGGAATATAATTAATAATTAGTTAATATGAAATAAGTAGTAAGATTCATCCAGTAGTGAGAATTGTAGAAAGGATAATCATTAACAGTTTAGTTTCTGACACTTTCAGAAATGCTTGCTAGCCATCTAATCTAATCTAATACAATACAATAAAATATGAAGGTAGAAAAACGTGGCAGTTTATAAAAAGGGGTGAGGATTGGGGTGGGAGACAGCTAGAACAGCGGGGATAGGACATGCAGAAACATGGTTTAAAAACAGAGACTAACAAAACTGGCACTGAATTACAAATGTTGAAATTCTTTGGGCAATTTCAAAGTAGCTGTGTAGCTCACAAAAGAGAAATAGTCATGTGAAAAAGACTAAACAAATCTCTCAACTGCTTAGTTTCAGTTGTGAGTCTGCTATTTCATTATTAGGAAATTACAGTAGAATGACACTTCTTTTTTTAATCACTAGAAGGACATGTTGATAATTTATTTGCTAAATGTTGATTTTTAAAAAAGTTTTCACATGTATATTTTCCAAACTGTTATATACTTACCTGCTTTGTTACTAAGCTTATATAAAAAAGTTTGGCGAGGGTCTGAGTGATCTCGACATGTCAGCTGCAAAAGCGAACCTGATTTTTTCCATTTCTGCATAAACCAGAGACCTAGAGAGTCATATATGACATAGAAGTATGAAATGAAACATATAGAAACATATGCCAAGATTATTCATTTTAATATATATTTCACTTCAAAAGATGACTGCCTAAATTAGCATTTTGCTGGCTAATCAAAATACATTTGGAAAATATTTCCATGTTCTGATAACATTTATAAAGATGCATGCTTAGGTTAACATGAATTAATGGTGGCTGATGAACGGCTTGCTATTTCTATTTCATTCAGTAATAAAACAGATAATAGCATATGAAGAACAAATTGGAAAAATCATACCTTTAGATATATTCGTTCAAATGATAAAGAAGCAGATGAAGAAAAACTTCAAATATAGTAGTAGGTCAAATGCCTATGCAGAATGATCAGTCTATATTTACAGTTGAGTTATGACATAATAGACTAATTGCAAAGGGACCACGTCTTAGAATGAAAAATTGTTTAATGTTTTCAAAAGACAGCTGAATATCATTTGTTTTATACTAATTTTTTTTTATATTATCAGTAACCCATATTTAAATGCATCTTGCTCTTAAGGAAATTAAGCAAAATCTTAATCACTCAAGTTAGTGTTCAAGACTATGAAATATTCCTTTCCATTTTCATTACTTCTAATATTAGACAGGGAAACAGGAAGAGCAGAGTGGGAAAACAATCCTTTAATTGGTTAAATCTGATAGCTGGAAACATATCTGGGAAAAAGTTTAGTGAAGAATGAAATTCAAAGTACTACATTCTATTCATGTTCGGTTCTATTACACATTATTTAAGGACTTCATTTTTCTCATTTCCTCTTTTCAAACTGTAAAAGTCTAGAACTGGCTGTATTTTAAATCACCAACTTGAAACGGGATACAGAAAAAATGGTATGGTTTGTTATTAAAAGGAAGTGGTAAAGGAAACAGAAATAAGATTTTCAGGGATCAATGAAAAGAGACAGAGTTAAATACAATTTATTTTCACAATGGGAATCATTGACTAACTTATAAATCATTTTGGTAAAAATCTAAGGGAAAAACCAAGCCAAACAAAAGGCAAATCAAGGCCGGGCGCAGTGGCTCGTGCCTGTAATCCTAGCACTTTGGGAGGCCGAGGTGGGCGGATCACGAGGTCATGAGATCGAGACCATCCTGGCCAACATGGTGAATCCCCGTCTCTACTAAAATACAAAATTAGCTGGGCATGGTGGCGTATGCCTGTAATCCCAGCTACTCAGGAGGCTGAGGTAGGAGAATCGCTTGAACCAGGGAGTCAGAAGTTACAGTGAGCCAAGATCGCGCCACTGCACTCCAGCCAGGCGACAGAGTAAGACTGTCTCAAAAAAAAAAAAAAAAAAAGGCAAATCAAGTTCCAAATATTTGTTGATGAGAATATAAATACTAATCAAAATTCGGGTCTTAACTTTCATATTAACTTCTCATAATATCTCTTTACTGTTTTTGAATCAAAAGTTAGGATTAATATTTATATAAAAATGTTATAACTTTATAATGTATTAAATGTAGGTGTTTGTTAATCTGTTCAATTAATGGAATGACAAAATAGTTTATAAATAAACTTTACTAAAAATATTAGAATTTAATGGAAAAAAGAAAACAATGCTCTTTGAGTTTTGACCCAAATGCCATCCTCAATATAAGACAAGCCATTTCCAAAATGACTTTCATTCAACTTATTTCACGTGCATAACAAAACAGAAAATTTGCTACATTTTTTGTTTCCAAAATTCCAGTGTTGACAAATTGGTTTAAAATAAACACTAGAAAATACTAAGTTCACATTTTTTTCTCTATTCCATATTTTTAATACAGAATAAAACTTTTTACCTGTTATTAGAACAAGGTGGAGCACTGCTGTTGTAGAGTGTACAAGTGAGGCCAGAAAGAGACAGAAACGTATGAGTTTGTTGGGAATATTTAACCTTGGCCTTGTAAGCACTGAACGAATTATTAATTGCCCAAGTGAATGTCCAATTAAAGCTTTAAGAGGGAAAAAAAAAGTTTTATTTTTCTCACAGCATTAGTTTTAGAAACAAAAATCAAAGCTGAGTCCACTATAAAATGGATTGTGAATACTAATAATTTGAAAATTTCTAATGTTAGTAAAAGTATACTGCTACTTTGAAATGATATACCACATTTTGAAGGAAAAAAATGTGAGAATGTATAGAAGATCCTCATTATTATATAATTTAAATGTTTAAAGAAACAAGATATTAATCTGAAAACTTTTACTCAAAGTTTGTAACTGCTTAGATATAAATACATACTAAAGATAATAATATAATGACTAGATTACTTATTTGCCTTCTTAGGTACATACACAAATTATTTACTTATTAACTCATCATTTCAAACAAAATTATGAAATTGTATTTATAAAGGACAACTTGGAGAAAGTATATATCTGTTTCTCTTATTCTCTGGTCTATACTTCAAAGATGGACAGGTTTTGACTAATAATATTTTCAAGGCATAGGTTAAAATACGTGCATTTTCCTACTATAAATCTTCACTTATGCAAAAAGAATAGTATTTATGTAGCTAGCACTTCACTTTTATTATGAAATGGTTTAAATCAGTGGTCCCCAACATTTTTGGCACCAGGGACCAGTTTCATGAGACAATCTTTCCACAAACGGAGTTGTGGGGATGCTTTTGGGATGAAACTATTCCACCTCAGGCATTAGATTCTCATAAGGAACACAGCCTAGATCCCTTGCATGTGCAGTTTAAAACAGGGTTCACAAATCTAATGCTCACCACTGATCTGACAGGAGGCGGAGCTCAGGGGGTAATGCTTGCTCACCCACCCCAATGCCATTCACCTCCTGTTGTGAGGTCTGGTTCCTAAGAGGCCACGGACAGGTACCAGTCTGTGGCCCAGGGTTTGGGGACCCCTGGTTTAAATCAAAAGAGCCTGTTTACTTACTGTTATTTTACAATAGATGGTATAAGATTCTCTGGGGACAATTAGCAATGAAAGAAGACAGCTTGAGAGCTGTCTAAACACCAGCTTGCAGATGTATCTTGTGAGAAGCTCAGGACAAACTTCCCTCCCAAACTGAACTTCCTAAAGTAGTGGGGGTGGGAATTCTGATGGTAGCTAACAGTTTACAATCAACCAGATTACACTTTTGGAAATGATTGATTATAACTGACAATCTAACCTGAAAGACAATACTTTTGAGGAGGAATAAATAAGTTGAAATATTATTTTTCTCATCATAAAATAATAAACGAATAAAAGCTAAACAAGATTTTAAGATCCACAAATGAATAATTACAAGAAAATAATCTCTTCAACCAACAAACCTGAACCTTCTCTCATATTTTAACAGAATTCTGTTTTTTAAAAAATGACTTTAGGTAAAAACTGCTTATCTCTCTTCTTATTCCCTATACTTCAAGTTGGAAACAAACTGTCCAAAAGTTTACAGTACGCAGAACCAGCTTCTTCCTCTAACCGAGATGGGATATGAATGTAGTCAGTTTATTCTACCCTTTTTGAAACAAAGACTCTTCTCTCCTACATCTATTAACAAGATCTAATTAAATAATGAAACTCATATTGGCGTAATCATCATGTCTTGCTTGTGGAAAACTGACTCACAAACGTATACAGTAGTCATAAAATCTGGCTGGGCAAGGTGGCACACGTCTGTAATCCCAGCACTTTGGGAAGCCAAGGTGGGAGGATCACTTGAGCGCAGGAGTTCGAGACCAGCCTGGGTACCATAGCGAAACCCCCATCTCTACAAAAATTAGCTGGACATGGTGGCGCATGCCTATAGTCCCAGCTACTTGGGGGGTTGAGGTGAGAGGATCGCCTGAGCCCAGGGGGTTGAGACTACAGTGAGCCTAGATGGCGCCACTGATCTCTAGCCTGGGTGACTAAGCAAGACCCTGCCTCAAAAAAAAAAAGTATACAAACTTTGAAAGTGTTTTTGTTGCTTCATATACATATATGTAAGTCACAGAGCCTTTACATATTCACAGAGTTGTAACTCACTATAATCAATTTTAGAACCTTTTTTCCACCTCAAAAAGAAATCCTGTATCCTTTAGTTATCCCAACCATCCCTCATCTTCCCCAGCTCTAACCTACTTTCTTCTCTACAGATAATGCTTTTTTGGACATTTCATATAAATCTTTCCCTAAAATCTTTACTTTTTTTCACTGTAAATTAATTTGAGTTGTAGTCTCCTACATTTCAGAATAGGGCAACCTTACCACAAATTCTGTTTAACTTTTCTATAATTCATAGAAATATAAAAATAAATTGAATAATATTAAAGAAGATACCTTATTTTGGAGACTGTTAGACTATATATCTGAATATATTGTATTATCTCATCCAAAAGACGATCAGTCATGCTATCAAAATCAGCAAAAGTATCATTCTAAAAAGAAAGCAAAGCACATATATTATATTTGGGAATATGTATAATCACAAGAAAAACTAACAATATAAACATTATTTTTAATTTAGGTACTGAAAATATGGTTAAGTCCAACTTTTTTAGAGAAGTTAGTGAGTGTAATATTTGTTATATTAAAATGAGCAAAGAGACTAAATTTCTAGGGGAAAAAAAGGTTCAGTGTTCTTAAAATACTTGCATTATTTAGTTGTTTAGCTCACTACCAGTATGAAACATAAGATGTTTACAATGGTTTAATTAATGAAATATTTCTATAGAAATGTGAAATTCTAGAAATGTTTCATATGTGAAGAGATCATAAGTCAAAATGTAAATCATATATATTTCCTCTGGATATATATTTACATCAAATTTCATAGAAATCAGAAAAACTATTTCTACTACTACAGGCATTTTGTAGTAAGTCAAAATTTAGGTAGAAACTGGTACAAAAATGTTTGTTTTCACTGAAAACACTGTCATATTGTACCTGATTTCTCTCAGACATAAGAAAATCAATTCTTCCCCAGGCAGTCCAAGTTCAATGTAAGTTTTACTAATCGAAGATCTGCACTGTTTCCTAAAAAATGAAAATGATATTTAAAGGATGAGATAAAGTAAAAGGCACAAAGTCCACCATCATATATTTTACAGTTTTAGAGACAAGCTTATGGCCTATGCCATTTGTGAATAGACAATGTACTATGAAATAGAGTTCTCAATTTTTATGTCAAAGTTGATTTCTATTAGCCAGGCAATGTCAATTCAACAGTTTTTTTTTCTTTTTTTCTTTTTTGAGACAAAGAATCTTGCTCTGTTGCCCAGGCTGGAGTGCAGTGGCACGATCTCGACTCATTGCACCTTTTGCCTCCCAGGTTCAAGCGCTTCAACCTCCCGAGTAGCTGGGACTACAGGTGCATGCCACCACGCCCAGCTAATTTTTTGTATTTTTAGTAGAGATGGGGTTTCACCGTGTTAGCTAGGATGGTTTTAATCTCCTGACCTTGTGATCTGCCCACCTTGGCCTCCCAAAGTGCTGGGATTATAGGTGTGAGCCACCATGCCTGGCCAACAGTTTGTTTTTTAGGTAGTTTTGGTGGCTTTCACTTTTCTACCTAACAGCGTATTTATCAAACTGTTTGCACATCACTTTGGTGACTGCTGGCTACAGTAGCTATAAATGGTGCCTTACCATCACCATTTTAGGTAATCATATAGCAAACTCTGCATCCATTTTAGATTTACTCTGTTGACTTTCCTTTGGTGATACTGGCACAGACTGAGAAAAATAAAAATTCATTTAAACATCTAAGAAAGTTTATTTTAATAATTATTAACTCAAAAGGCATTCACACATATACTTAAAATACAGATACAGAACACAAGCGTTCTTCAAAAGGTTCATGGAAAGCGCATCATAAAAAAATCTACGTATGGGTTTCAAAAATGTTTCACACCAAAATAAACACATACTAATCTGTTATAACGTGTCTGAATAGAATCTAGTTGGAGGCACGAAATCAGTTTGAGGCTGGGTGCAGTGGCTCACGCCTGTAATCCCAGCACTTGAGAAGGCCAAGGCGGGCAGATCACAAGGTCAGGAGATCGAGACCCACCTGGCTAACAGGGTGAAACCCCGTCTCTACTAAAAATACAAAAAATTAGCCGGGCGTTGTGGCAGACGCCTGTAGTCCCAGCTACTTGGGGGCCTGAGGCAGGAGAATGGCGTGAACCCGGGAGGTGGAGCTTGCAGTGAGCCGAGATCATGCCACTGCCGACAGAGTGAGACTCTGTCTCAAAAAAAAAAAAAAAAAAAAAAAAAAAAGAAAAGAAATCAGTTTGAAAAGAAACCTTATCAAACAACATGAATTCTGCTAAAATGGAAGCAAGAACAAACATCAAACTTATGGTGAAGCTTCAGTGGAAAAATGGTGAAATAATTGAGGCTTTACAAAAACTTTATTGGGAAATGACCCAAAGAAATCAGCAGTTTACAAATGGATAACTTGTTTCAAAAAGGGAAAAAACAATGTTGAAGATAAAGCATACAGCAGTAGACCACCCACATCAATTTGTGAGGAACAACTTCATTTTATTCATGCCCTAATTAAAGAGGACTGACAATTAACAGCACAAACAACAGCTGACACCGTAGACATCTCAATTGGTTCAGCCTACAGAATTCTGACTGAAAAATTAAAGTTGAACTTTCCACTCAATGGGTGTCAAAACCATTGTGCTCAAATTAGCTGCAGACAAGAGAAGAGCTTTCAATGGAAATATTAAACAAATGGTATCAAGATCCTAAAGCATTTCTTCAAAGAATTGTAACAGTAAATGAAACATAGCTTTACCAGTATGATCCTGAAGACAAAGCACAATCAAACCAATGGCTATCAAGAGGTAGAAGTGGTCCAGTCAAAGCAAAAGTGGACCAGTTAATATAGCAAAGGTCAAGGCAACAGTGGTTTGGAATGTACAAGGCATTTTGCTTCTTGACTTTCCAGAGGACCAAAGAATGATAATTTCTGCTCATCATGAGTGTGTTTTGAGAAAATCAGCCAGTTTTAGCAGAAAAATGCCTGGAAAAGTTTCACCAGAGAGTCCTTCTCAATCATGACAATATTCCTACTCATTACTCTCATGAAGAGGGCAATTTTGTGAGAGTTTTGATTTACAGTCCTGATTTGGTTCCTGTGACTACTTTGTTTTTTTATCTTAAAACTCTGTAAAGGGGATCCATTTTCTTTGGTTTTAAGTAAAAAATAAAGCACTGACATGACTAAATTCCCAGGACCCTCAGTTCTTAGAAATGTACTAGAATGGCTGGCATAACTACTTACAAAGGTGTCTTGAAGTAGACAGAGTTTATATTGAGAAATGAAGTTTATATTTCTATTTTTATCTTTTAACTCCATTTTCCCACAATTTTTGTTTGTTTGTTTGAGATGGAGTCTCACTCTGTTGCCCAGGCTGGAGTGCAGTGGCTCAGTCTTGGCTCATTACAACCTCTGCCTCCTGGGTTCAAGTGATTCTCCTGCTTCAGCCTCCCGAGTAGCTGGGATTACAGGCGTCCAGCACCATGCCTGGCAAATTTATTTTTCCACATTCTTTCTGAATTCCTCTCATATATAAATACAAAAATAATTATCTTCAAAAATAATGTAGTGGATTCCTTTGGTTTACTAGCAGTATAAACACGTCACTATCAACTGCTGAATTTTTATTTTACCTGATATTTACCTTTTAGAATTTTATGATTTAATGCATTGACAGAGGTAATTGTTTTATTCTTCATTTTAAAAGGAGTACCTCTAATATTCACCACAAACTATAAGTTTTCCATAGGCTTGAAATATATATGCTTAATCACATTAAGGAAACAGACTAATCCGACTGAGATCAAAGTTTTGTGCTTACTTTTAATAATTGGGAATGGTTATTAAATTGTATAAAGTTTTTTTTTTTTTTTTTTTTTTTTGAGACGGAGTCCTTGCCTGTCGCCCGGGCTGGAGTGCAAGTGCCGGATCTCAGGCTCACTGCAAGCTCCTTCCTCCCGGGTTCACGCATTCTCCTGCTCAGCCTCCCGAGTAGACTTGGACTACAGGCGCCCGCAGGTCGCCCTGCTTGTTTTCTGATTTTTAGTGAGAGACGGGGTTTCACCATGTTAGCCAGAGAAATGTGTCTTGATCCTCCTGACCTCGGTGATCCACCCGTCTCGGCCTCCCAAGAGTGCTGGGATTACAGGCTTGAGCCACCGCGCCCGGCTAAATTGTATAAAGTTTCTTACTTGATTTGCTGATGTAGGGTATTTTATTACTAAAATTCTTTATACTTACTTATCTTTCCATTCTGGGAAATAAACCTTATTTGTTATGGTAACTTACTCTAGTATATTAATTCCAAGTGCTAGAGTTTTGTTAAATATATTTGAGTTCATTAAAAGCATATTTATGTTATATTGGTCTACTGTTTTTTGAGGGCAGGTGTTGGTGTGATATCTTTATCGGATTTGGTAACAAGGTTAGGTTAACTTTAAGGAATAAAACGGGCTGTTTTCTACCTTTTTCTCTATTGCTCTAGAACAATTTATGTAACATAGGGATAATTTGCTTCTTAAAATGTTTTAAAAAGAATTTGCCAGAGATTCTACTGGGTCCAGAAGTCTTTCTTGGAGGATAATTCTTTGAAAACTTTATTATTTGGGGAAAGGGAAAAAAAGTTAGCATTGAGAATGCTTTTTTTCTTTAGAGCCTGTTTTTTTTGTTTTTTTTTTAAAGAAAATCTACAGTTTTATGCTAATTTGGTACCAGGGTCATTTGTTTAATATTTTCATAATCTGTAAAAATCCAGTTTGTTGCTATAGAATCTCATTGTAATACAGTAATATTGCATTGGTCTAGAGAAATTTGGCATCTTCTAACAGTTCCTACATCTAGAAAAAAACTGCTGAGTAACCAAATGGCTGTCATTAAACCCCAGCACTAAAGCCAGGTACCTGTATTTCGAATTTAATTTATATCTTAATTAATGAAATTTTAACTTCTAGAAATACTGATTTTTCTAGCACATAAAGTTTAAAGCAGCCAAGTAAAAGGGAACCAGAAAGACTATCAAAGGGAGACAAAATAACTGCCATGAGGTGACAGCTGGCAAAACCAACAATATGAGAGAAGATAAAAAAAAAATCCACTGAGTTCATGTCCTTTGCAGGGACATGGATGAAGTTGGAAACCATCATTCTCAGCAAACTAACACAGGAACAGAAAACCAAACACCACATGTTCTCACTTCTTAGTAGGAGTTGAACAATGAGAACAAATAGACACAGGGAGGGGAACATCACACACCGGGGCCTGTCGGTGGGTGGGGGACTAGGGGAGAGATAGCATTAGGAGAAGTACCTAATGTAGATGACAGCAAACCACCATGGCATGTGTATACCTATGTAATAAACCCGCATGTTCTGCATGTATATCCCAGAACTTAAAGTATAATGAAAAAAAAAATCCAAAATTAAACAAAATGTTGGCACATAAGCGTCAGTTCCACGGAAAGTTTACTTACGAAGGAGTCTAATACTACACTTAAGATAAGTAAAATTAAGCATATTTCTGTTTCAGAATGCATTTAAGATTCAATTAATTTAAGCAATTAAAAATCTTTTTTTGGTTCAAAGATTAGATGAAACTAAATGAGACTAGGAAAAAAACATATTGAGTTGCTCTGGGTTACATCAATAGATGTCACATACCATCTAAACCATGCACACAGACAATCAGATGCACTCCATCTTCAGAACCATCCTCTTCTTCTATGCTAAAATAAGGTACTGAGGATGCCAGCAGAGGAACTTCACTGTACATGAACCCAGGAAGTTTTAGTTGCTTCAGTTCTTCTTTTGCCTGAAGGAAGCTGAAGTAAAATACAAAAGATACCCTTTACCAAGGATCATATTCAGTTGTTAGAACCAAAAAGAGTCTCCTGAATTTAGAGAATTGTAGAAGTGGAAACCCAACAATATTTGGTTTTAAAACCACGAAAATATGTGGCATCACCTAAGTGATTTAGAAACCAGAGAGTAATTTTCTTTACCATTTGTAGTATATATTCTATCAAATACAATGAACACTTTCAACCTGAAATCACTTGAAAATATTCTTTTAAACTTGAAATCAACTAAGAAAACATTCCAAGTGGAGTTACGCTTTCTGCAAAATTTAATACTGTATGCACAGAAAAGCTGGGAGAGGGACTGCAGAGGTGATAATCTGATGTTTATCCTGTAATCAAATCTTATCCCCTTTGCTCCTTTTTAATCTTGCATAAGTGGAAGGGAAGGAGTGATTTACAAAATATAACAGAATGGTAGTTACAGTATTTAGCAGATTAGGTTCTTTGTATTTTCTCTAAAATACCAATAAGAAGGAGCAGAATGAAGAGGGTAATATGACTACATACAATTAGTGGTATATACTCGTTTGCAATGATGGACAATCTAATCAATTTGGGGATTGCAAACATCAAAAATTATTAACTATTGAACATACATCATTTGGACTGATAAAGTGAAGCTGGAAGAGGAACCTGATAAACATTAAACTGAGTAGGATAAGCTGGGTGAAAACATATAGAGTCTATATGAGAGATCATTGCTTTCTGATGACTCAGATAGTCTGAAGTAACCAGATGGTGATACAAACTTTATTCTCCCTGCATATTACAATTTTTTAATGGGTCATTGTTAACCTCAGTGGTTTCACTAGCTTTAGACTCTATGTATCTTAATTTTTGTGCATAAATCAGAATAATCTGAGAACTTTAAAAATC
This sequence comes from Rhinopithecus bieti, assembly GCF_001698545.2. Classification (NCBI taxonomy): domain Eukaryota; kingdom Metazoa; phylum Chordata; class Mammalia; order Primates; family Cercopithecidae; genus Rhinopithecus; species Rhinopithecus bieti. Next base: position 323,677 of record NW_016807715.1, read on the forward strand.
TCTTTCTATATATACATGCTCAGACCTCTTACCCCAAATATTATGACTCAGTCTGGCTGAGGCAGTAGAATATTTTAAGAACCAGTACACACTGGTAAACTTGTATCATCCCCAGATTTTTCTGGATATTTTACTGGTACATGAAATCTCAATTTTGGAAACCACTGACTTAGCTGAAGGCAATCAGCATCTGGTAAGTTTAAGAAGTTTCCATTACCCTGTTACTCATTTAACTAATATTGTCCTTATTTCCTAGATAAACTCATAAAACTTGGCTTTTGTCTGGAAGTTAATGGAGAAGAAATGAGGGACTGATGAAAAAAGGGTTTTAACCTCAATTATTCCATACTTCTAACACAAAACTACCACTGGAAAATCTGTATCAGGGATGTCTAGCCTATAGAACAGCAGAACAGCACAATCATTCAGGAACTATAGGTCTTTCCGGCCAAGGGTATATTATGTTCACTTCTCCTTTTCGGAGAGTCACCAAATACGCACTTTTTGAATTACAGAAACCAGACAACAAAATAGACACTCAATGCTTTAGCACTATCCGTGATTATACATATATACATATATATACACATATATATGCACACACACACCATATATATATATTTAGCAGCAGATACTATTGTGTTTCATTACTTACGCTTGTATTTGAGGTTTTGGTGAACTTTCATACCAGGAAATTGAAGAAGTGAAGTTGTAAGAAGTACTGCTTGGCTGCTTTGTAATGGCATCAAATTTACTTTTGGAAGAATATTTAACATTACAAGGAGACTCTCGTGGTGCAGATGGGAAGGACAAACAACCAGAAGTACAGACAGTAGGCATATTTATACCATCTCTCAGATAGTCACTGTTTATTTTTTCAGATTTTACAAGTCTTTCTTCTGTTAGTTCATCTCTGCTTGTATAGTGAGCATTTATTCTTCCATCCAAAGCTGAATAATCTGTTTCTTCATAGTACCCATTTTGAACCATTTGTTGATCCTGCTCTTCCTCCTCATCCTCTTTACCCTGTTCCTGCTGAAGATTACTAATTTCTTCTTCAGAAGTTTCCTTCTGAGGGCTAAGTGCACTGCTGTAGCTGACAGCACATGTGTCAGAAATATCCGTACTGCTTTGAGAACCAAAATAATTTTCCACAAGCCCTTGCTTTACTATATCAGTACTGGCTGAAAAAGGATCACTTGTACCCAGATGAGTTTCACTTTCAACTGTAGGGATTTCTGAATACATTTGTTTGAAATTTAATACATCACTATTTTTTTTCACAGTTCTATCTTCACTAACATCTGTATTAGTAGAAATGGAACCTGAAATGACACAAGGAGTGCCTAAACAAATCAGTTTTGAATTTAATGTAATTGCTGTCCCTGTAGAGTTATTAGATTTATCAGGACTCTGGAAGCCTTTACACATAGTATCCAAGTTAGGTTTGGAGCTGCAACTACTTTTCACATCACTGGAAGTATCTTCATCTGAAAAAACAAATTGTAAAGGGTCTTTAATGCTTGAATTTAAGCAATGTATTGCTACAGTTTCATTGTCCAAGTTCCCTGAAAACACAACACTCTGTTGTTGCAAAATGATACTTGACTTTTTAGTATCATCACATTTTGGCAAATCAGTCGTTCCTAGATTTAATACAGTTTTGCTATCATTTAGATGGCATTCAGGTACAACAGATTTCTTAGAATTTTCATCAGGTGACAGTTCATCATCAGAAGGTAGAGAGTTTATGGATGTCAAAGATGACTGTATTTCACTTATAGCACTTGTACTCTCAGTACAATGATTTCCTAATGAAAATTTTACATTATAATCAGGTTTCATCAAAAGCTGAGGAAATAATCTTTCACTATTGTAAGGACCTTGCCCTTGCACAGTTTCAAAGACTAAATCAGTGTTTGGATGTGTCGCAAAAGAACTTGGTTCACTTTCAACACCCGAATCTGAAAATCTAGATGAGGCATATGTGGCACTAATATCTGGTAACTTAATTGTATCTCCACTTACTACAACATGATATTCTTTTGTAGAAGGGGCAGGTAGATTACTTCTTAATTTAGTTAATGATTCTCCAATAGAAAGACACTTTGCTTCTTGCAAAGCTTCCTTTTCAAATGTTATTTCTATAGATTTAGATTTACCATTAGATTCTAAGGACTCAAAATTGGGTAATAAATTATCCACAAGTATTTCTTCTTGTTGAAGCTCTGTCCAAGGTCCTAGTTTGACAGTTATTTTCTCTCCACTGAAAGGATCTTTATTACCGGGCTTTATTTCAATTGTTCTAACTCCCAAAGATGGGGATGTTTGATGATCATGGCAATCGTCTGATGACCTTCTGGATGCCAGATTGTGTTCCATTTGTATAATTTCACTATCGTCCTGGGAGATATCAAGTTTACCTGAAATGGACAAATTTGCACAAAGATTTAGGTTGCCAGAGTTCAAAGGATCAAACTGGTCTGGTTGCATATTTTCAATATCTGGAGACTTTTGTTCAGTTCTCTCTGTATTAGTTGGCAAACAGCTAGCTTCCTTTTGACTTGTCTGTCTCATGTAGGTCTTTGGGTCAAAATTATATCCACATATTGTGGGATCCAGACCTTCCTTCTGACTATGTGAAGGATTGCCTTCAAAGCATTTAGTGAGATCATTTGATGCTGTACTTTTCAAACATTTGTAGCCTACCAAAACCACAGAATCCTTAGAGTTCTGTTTTATTAATTTTTTTGTGTTTTCAGATTTCATTGTTTTCATAAGCTTAGTAACCTTAACCTTCGATTTATTTGATTCTTCATTCTTTCCTTTTAGAGATTTTGTTAGCTGCTTTTCACCTTCTGTATACCAAATACTGGAGGCACCAGCAGGTCTGACTTTCAACTCTGGGCTAGAAAGTCCTGCTACAGAGCTTTCTTCAGTCTCATATTTATCCATTTTACTGGACTCTGATCTCTGAAGATTCTGAATTCCCATCCAGGGTGCATCTAAGTCTTTTATCCAAAGAAAAAAAGATTCAGGTTTAAAACAAAGTGTGAGAACTCATATGATTCTTTTTCTAACTATAACTTTCTAATATCCTCAAACATAAATAAAACCAGAGAAGGAAAAAAACTATTCCACATTAGGGAATGGTTTTATGTATATTAGGAAGAATATACTGAAAACTATACACATAGCTTGTATATTTTAGTTAGATTACACTTACCTTCAGTAACTGAATCTAAATACCTATCTTCAAAGATTATAGGTAATGAATTGAGATCTCCATCTAATTCACTACATTCAATAGGTAAGGGTGGAAGAGAACTGCAGAAGGAAGTATTTTTGATAGCGGTGCACATCTGTAGATGACTCTGAGCACTGAAAAATATTTCTTAAGTCAGATTGTAATTTTAAGAAATTATACCCAACTCCCCTTTATAGACTTTCCCCTTCCCTCCTCCATTCCTATCCCCCATCTGTAAGACATAATCTTCTTATGAAAGAGCTGCTTGGTCAGCGATAAAAACTGGTAAAATGAAAATGATGGTTTGTTGGCAATAAATTATTGACTTATTAAATTACAGACTGCTAATTATTTATGTAATTTCCATTATATTCTTCTATACTTTCTTATGTTATTTCAAAGTGAATTTCCATGCTTAATGTCTCAACTTCTTAATCTGCTGCAAATCACATATAAGAGAAATACCAAAAGCTTAACTGCCTAGTAATTATTTGATGCTAGTGCTGGGAAAAGACGTGTTTCATTTTACTGTTTCTACTTAACATATATTGACAAATAAAATTAACAGCTATTTAAAACAAGATGTATAATTTTCTAATACAAAACAGTTAAAACAGATAACCTTGTCTTATGGAAAATTTCAAACAAATCAAAGAATAGTATAAAATACCCCACATACATACCTCTGAACTTCAACAATTAACATGTGTCCTTTTTATCAGCACTCACTACCTACCTTGATACTCTATTATTATTTATAGGATTTTTTGGTGGTATAATTTATATGCATTAAAATATAAATCTTAGCTGTATGATTTTGACAAATGGATATATGATACAGAACATTTCCATCTACTCAGATGGTTCTCTCACGTCTTCCCAATCCAGCCCAAGTCAATGCCAAGAAAACCACTGTCCTGTCTTTTTTTCATCTTAGTTCTGCCTATTCTATAACTTCATATAAGTAGTATCATACGGTATTCAATTTCTAATGTCTAGCTTTTTTCGCTCAGCATAATGTCCTCTAAATATTCTTTAATATTAATTAAATATTCTAAATATTCCTTTAAATATTCTTTAAAGGAAACTAGGACTGAATCTACTCAGTAGGAGAGACAGAAGGCATTTGTTCTGGATATTTTAATTGTAAATCATTTACAATTACAGAAAACAATATCTATGAAAATCTATAATAAAAAAGGATGAACATAAGAAATTCTGACCTGTGAAAATACAGACAGAATATGGCCAAATGGAAGGATAGAGCCAAAGCTGTAAGAGACTACCAAGATTATGGTAGATCTGATAAAAAGGGAAGGAGGAATACAGTGCATTATGCTTCTTTATATGTAAAGTATGGGACTTTTGTGAAGTAATTCATAAGAAGAAACCTACTTTGATTAAAGATGGGATTTCTGAAATTCAAATTCTCCTAATTTCTTATATTAATACTGTATATTCTGTCACTGATAAATTCTGAGACAGGTATCTTATGTAAAAGGAAATAAAATCATTTTAATTTTGGATTTATACTACTCACTGAAGTTCCTGGTATGCAATGGCAGCTTCTCTTGGATGCTCAAAACAAAAGAATGCCTCAGAAAATCTGCGTACCTAAGAAATTCCAAAAGAGAGTATTAACAACGTGAGATATTTAAAAAGTCAATCCGGCATCTTATGGGAAGGAGAGAAACAGCCTCCATTAGGCCCTCCATAATCACCTGTCAGAATTAAACTTCCCTTCTCCCTCTTCAGTGTTGCCAAAGCAATGTATTTTTGTACTGCATGAAATAAAATAAATCTGGAAAGCATATATAAATACAAGCTATTATGATTACCACCATAGCCTTTACCACCTTGTTTCTTAAAAATAATTATATATGTGAATTGTGTCCCCTCCTGAAGCATAATGTTCTTTAGAATAGAAGCTGTGGGCCAGGCGTGGTGGCTCACACTTGTAATCCCAGCAGTTTGGGAGGCTGAGGTGGATGGATTACCTGAGGTCAAGAGTTCGAGACCAGCCTGGCTAACACGGTAAAACCCCGTCTCTACTAAAGACACAAAACTTAGTGGGGCATGGTGGCAGGAGCCTGTAATCCCAGCTACTCGGGAGGCTGAGGCAGGAGAATCACTTGAACCCAGGACGCAGGGGTTGCAGTGAGCCGAGATGGCGCCACTGCACTCTAGGCTGGGCGACAAGAGTGAAACTCCATCTCAAAAAAAAAAAAAAAAAAAAAAAAAAGGCTATGTTTTGATGACCTTTGCATCCCCCCAAAACATGCAGCTTGGCATATTACAGAATCAAGTACTTGGTAAATACATGTTGAATCTAGCTGAACATTTCTTCCATTGTATTTGTATTTTAACCCTTTCATTTTCAATTATGAAAGGAAAAGCTTTGTCAGCTACTGGAGCAAAATTAGGCAACAGTTAGGAGCTGGAAAAGATGTCTTATTTGGACAGTACAGAGAGGAGAAATTATATTACATCTACAATTATTTTCTAAACAAAGTAAGATCTACGATTCTTTGGTTTTAAATGTCCAACAAATTAGAGACCTATTTTACTTATCATCAACATCTGGCCAGATGAATTTCTGATTTACTAAACTTGTTTCCCTAAGCAGATAAACCTGGGTCTTCAGACAAACAAGTCAATGAGGGAAGTGGGGAAAGAAGATATCAATGAGAAGGATGCGTTCTGTATCTTTACTTTCATATGTGGTCCAAATGCTTCTTTTTTTCCTCTCCAATATTAAAGGAAAGATGAGAAAAAATAACAGCCTGTCTGGCTATTAAGATGATTTCCTTTGGGGCTATAAAGCATGAAAAAAACACATCTTTAAGTTATCTGGATTCCTGCAGTTGCAGCTGGACCTAAGAAACTGGCGCTAGCTGCTTTTCCTTCTCTCTCTACCTTCTTTAAGTCCCACAATAACGATCATTTCTTGACAGTACTCTACCTCATAGTCTCTATACTGAAAACTTTGTTCTCATTCTTTGACTTAAACTACATAAAAACTCAATGTCAAATTGAATGATCTAGAAAAAACAAATAAAAATGCTAGGATGATATTATCTTCATTTAATAGGTGAGGAAACAAAGAAACAAATAGGTTAATTATTTGGCCAATATAACATAGCTAGTAGGCAATAAACCTGTGATTCAAACGAAGATTTGAGAAACTCCAAATCTTGTACTCCAAACCACTTATCTTTTCCTTTCTAAATTAAGACTCCTTGTTATCAGAAATCTTTCCTTTCCTGTATGCACCAAAATGAAGTTTTCTAAATTCACCCTCAGCATAATTATCATGCTGTAGCTATTACAAGTAAGGGTATTAACTGCAGTGTGTGGCCATAACTAAGGTATGACTGCCACCTGATGGCAATACAGCTTATTTTCAGGCAAAAGTTTGACACAGAAAAAAAATTTTAAATTTACAAATTTAAACCTCAAATACGGGGAATATATATATTACTGCTTTGTATATGCATATATTTTGGCATGCATTTTTTATGTTTGTAAAAAATGAATTTTGTGTGCCCAATTAAAAAAGAAACTCATTTGGCAACATCAATTATTCAAAAGCTAGGAGGAAGAAAACAGCCAAGCATTCAAAATAAGTATTTGTTAATGTTTCACAGAGTTACATACTCCTGTATCTGTGTTCACTATAATAATGCTGTTCAAATTGCTAACAGTATATTACAATTCTACATGTGTGCATTCAGATTAGTTTCTAATTTTGACTGCAGGGTTTATATCTGATAGATTATCTAATACCTATGCTACCTTGAAAAAAATAAGCACCTTGCAAATGTTTACTGAGCAAATGTTTTTTACGTCCTTGCACTAACCCACAGCAAAATACCATACAATTGATTCATTACAAAGCTGATTTATACTTACTAGTTGATACAACTGCACTTGGTTTCAGTTATTTGCTTTCCCAATCCACACCACATTAAAAGAGCAAATTAGACAAAGAAAAATGAAGAATTAGAGGTAAGTACACAGGTAGTTACAAGAAATGAAGAGAACGTGATGAAAAAAATTCGTCCTTAAAAAAAAGCCTAGAATTCCCCTCTAAAAGATCACACAAAATAAATAAAAAATTAATACTTGAGATTTTTTAATGGATATTCCAATATCCTGGCATTTTTAATAACATGGAATACCAGTGTATTAAAGTTGAGCACATTAAATAAAATTCACGACAACTAAATCATTATCAAAGGGCTAAAGTATGTTTAGTATAGGCATACCTTGGAGATATTATGGGTTAGGGTCCAGACCACCACAATAAGGTGAATATTGCAATAAAGCAAGTCACACGAATTTTTTCAGTTTCCCAGTGTGTATAAAAGTTATGTTTACACTCTACTGTCGTCTATTAAGTGTGCAACAGCATTATACCTTTTTAAAAAAAGCCAATGTGTATACTTTAAAAATATTTTATTGTTAAAAATGCTAATGATCATCTGAGCCTTCAGCTGGTTTTGCTGCTGGGAGGTCTTGCCTTGATAGTGATAGCTGCTCATCAGGGTGGTTGTGGTGGCTATGGCAATTTCTTAAATTACAACAATGAAGTTTGCTGCATCAATTGACTCTCCCTTTCACAAAAGATTTCTCTCTAGCATGTGATGCAGTTTAACAGCATTTTACCCAGAGTAGAACTTCAAAATTGAGTCAATCCTCTTGAACCCTGCCACTGCTTTTTCAACTAAGTTTGTGTAATATTCCAAATCTTTTGTTGTCATTTCAACAATGTTCACAGCATCTTCACCAGTAGATTCTATTTCAAGAAACCACTTTCTCTGTTCACCCATAAGAAGCAACTCTTCATCTATTCAAGTTTGATTATGAGATTGCAGCCATTCAGTCACATCTTCAGGCTCCACTTCTAATTCTAGTTCTCTTGCTATTTCCACCACATCTGCAGTTATTTTTCTCCACTCGTCTTGACCCCCTCATAGTTACCTATGAGGGTTAGAATCAACCTCTTCCAAACTTCCATTCCTGTTGATATTTTGACCTCCTTCCTTGAATCATGAATGTTCTTAATGGCATCTACAATGGTGATTTTTTTCCCAGAAGTTTTCCTTTTGCCCAGATCCACCAGAGGAATCACCATCTAGGGCAGCCATTGCCTTACAAAACGTATTTAAGTAATAAGGCTTGAAAGTCAAAATGACCCATGGATCACATGGGCTGAAGAATAGATCGTTGTGTTAGTATGCATGGAAACATCATTAATCTCCTTGTATATCTCCATGAGAGATCTTGGCTGAGTAGGTGCAATATTAATGAGTAATAATATTTTGAAAGGAATCTTTATATTCCTGAACTGTAGGTCTCAACAGTGGGCTTAAAATATTTAGTAAACCATGCTGTAAACAGATGTGCTGTAATCCAGGCCTTGTTAATACAGCAGAGTAGAACAGCATAATTCTCAAGGGCTCTAGAATTTAGGAATGGTAAATGAGTATTGGCTTCAACCTCAAGGAAACAGTTACATTAGCTCCTAACAAGAGAGCCAGCCTGCCTTTTAAAGTCATGCACTGTCTTCACTTTTCTAGCTATGAAAGCCCTAGATGGCATTTTCTTCTACTAGGCTGTTTTATCTCCATTGAAAATCTTTTGTTTAGTGCAACCACCTTCATCTTCTGAAGAACGTGCTGTAGCTTCTCCATCAGAACTTACTGCCTTACCTCATACTTTTATGTTATGGAGACTTCTTGCCTTAAACCTCAACAACCAATCTCTGCTAGTTTCAAATTTGTCTTCTGTAGCTTCCTTACCTCTCAGCCTTCATAGAATTGAAAAGAGTTAGGACCCTGCTCTGGATTAGGCTTTGGCTTGAGGCATTGTTGTGGCTGGGTTGATCTTCTATCCAGACCACTCAACCCTTTTCCACATCACTACTAAGGCTGTTTCACTTTCTTATCATTCAATTAGAGACACATTTCAATCTCCTTCAATAACTTTTCCTTTGCATTCACAAGTTGTCTAACTGTTTAGTGCAAGAGACCCAGCTTGCAGTCTATCTTGGCTTTCAACATGCCTTCCTCCCTAAGCTTAATCATCTCGAGCTTTTGATTTAAACTGAGAAACTTCCAACTTTTCCTCTCACTTAAACACGTAGAGATCACTGCATATTAACCAGCCTAATTTAAATATTGCTATGGAGACCCAAGTAGAGGAAGAGAGATGAAGGGAATGCTAGTTGGCACAGCAAAAGAAACTACCCCCAGAGTGAACAGGCAACCTACATAATGGGAGAAAATTTTTGCAATCTACTCATCTGACAAAGGGCTAATATCCAGAATCTACAAAGAACTCAAACAAATATACAAGAAAAAAACAAACAACCCCATCAAAAAGTGGGCAAAGGATATGAACAGACATTTCTCAAAAGAAGACATTCATACAGCCAACAGACACATGAAAAAATGCTCATCATCACTCGCCATCAGAGAAATGCAAATCAAAACCACAATGAGATACCATCTCACACCAGTTAGAA